>NC_089587.1:114976067-115289961 GCF_019320115.1 Miscanthus floridulus | reverse complement strand
GGCCCTCAGGGCTGGGGCTCCAGTCATCTAGACGGTGACCATGCCTGGGGCATGTTTCACCGCTCCCCTCGATGGTTCGGCCGGGATCCATGTCGCCTGCTGCCGTACGATGGACACCATCATTGTTTCAGGCCTGATGCCGGTTGCTGACGATATTACGAGTGTCCTGGTGCGGATAGGGCTGCTCATGTACCGGTGGTCGGTGTGGAGCAGGCGCTGGATCGGACCGAGGCACGGCTACCGCCCCCCCGAGCCGTGCCTGACGGCTGTAGCGATGAGCGAATGGAGCGATCTGTCTGGCACGTCCCTGTTCCCCTGGTGGGGAGAGAGGGCACGAGTCGGAGTCGCGACGTGGAGCTTTCCGCCTATTGAACGGCGGCGACTTCTACTAGAACCCGGAGGTTCCGGTCGACTGCCCGCTCCTAGGGGTCGACGGGCTCGGGAATGCCCCATAGAAGCATTGCCGCAGCAGCGATGTTCTGGCCAGCCCGAGCAAATTGTGGGAGATCATTCCCCTCATTCATGATGTCGGGTTGGACTTGGCGGGCGCGACCCCGGGCACCACCCGCCAGGCCATGTGCGTGGGGAGCAACGCGTTGTACCGACTACGCCGACGCAGGCAGTGGCTGGTTTTGCCATCGTTGTCGTAATTCTTCAGTGTGCGCTTGCACAGACGCGAGGGCCCTCGCACGCGGGTCTAGAGGGATGTGAGTCTATGTAGACTCCACAACCATCGGTGGCTGTCCTAGAGCGTCCGCCATAGCGCACTCCCAGGACGGACAGTGGTGGGGTGCCACATCGCCGATGCTAGAACTATCGCTCTCGCCCTCGTCATCCGGGAGTTTGTGGAAAGCGACAGGAGCATAGCATGCCATTCCCATGAATTCGGATGTGAGGGGGGATGGCGCCAGCATCCTTCGGAGCCCCCGAGCGTACGCATCCACGGAGGACGCGAGGCTGTAGGAGAACCGATCGTACGATGTTTGTGGTGTGGGCGATACAGTCCCTCTAGAAGATCGGTGGGAGATAGTAAATAAAGAGTAAATAACAGTATGCATATTACTTGCAGTGGGGTTTGAGCAGAGAGTTTGCTCGGAATGAAGCGCAGATGCCGCATCGTTGAAGTTGTGCGTCCCGGAGTGGATGGAGGGCACCCCTCCGATGGGTGCCAGAACATGAGCCTCCTCGCGGAGGTGTAGTACGCCAAGCCAGTCGGCGATGAAGTCCAGGCTTCTAAAGAGGAAGGCTTGGGATGGCTCGAAGACGGGTGGAACCCACATCCCAACAGGCGAGAGTGCGGGAAACTCTAGCGAGCCGAAGCGAATCATGTCGCTCGAGCCCGCCACGGCGGGGGTGGCAGAAAAGTGGGCCATCCGATGACCACAAAGTGTTGAACGTACATCGTCTTCCCCATGGACGGCACCAACTGTCGGTACAGAAAGTGACCAACTAGTGAATATTTGTAGTTTTGCCATACGTTGTGATCGGAGGTGGCCTAGCACTCAATGACACAGGGTTTATACTGGTTCAGGCAATGTGCCCTACGTCCAGTTTGAGTCGGTCGGTGACTTTATTCCTGAGCCTAGGTGCTCAAAGTCTGCAATGGGGTTACAAACGAGAAGGAGAAAGATGGGGTGTACAAGAGGTCTAGCCGGCTCTGGTCGGAAGGGCCGAGGATGACAGGAACTCCGCTACGAGCTAAGTGTTCAAGCGTGTGCTTGAGGTCCGAACCTGGCGGTTCTATGGTTGTGAGCTAGTGAACTCGGTCTAATGAATCAGAAGGGACTGAACTTGAATCAACTTGGGTTAACTTTTTTTGTCTATTGGGAGAGAGTGCATCCCCTTTTATAGATGAAGGGGATGGCCTTACAGGTGAGAGGGAGAGAGTACGAACACTTCTAAGCCTTGTTGCCCACACTGATGGGTACAAGATAATGATAGGCGTCCACAACACTGTTGATGTCACTGTAGAATTTTAGATGCAAGTGGGAGGTTGCATTGCCTTCTTTAGGAATGGCAGATGTCGGTACCTGCAAATACTGTTGATGCCTAGAGGCATGTGAGGAGTCTTACCATGTTCGCCTGGTATGGTAAATCCCGGCGCCCACTACACTATCGATGCTCGAAGGCATGTGGGGGGTCTTACCGTATGTGAGTCAATGGCGCCTACAATACTGTAGAGGGAAATGTTGGCGCCTATAATACTGTTTGTGTCAGGGTGGTTGCAGAGTACTGTTCCTGTAGGCGTACAGGGTATGGTCCCTGGTATCGTGGTTTGACTTCATGCACCCTGGCTTGTCTTCTCCGTTTATCCCCTGGTCCTTTTAGAGCGGACGTCTCCGGTCAGATGGCTCCAGTCGACTCTGTGCCAGTCGGAGAAGAGCGGTGAGCCGGGTTTCTATGAACCCTGGTCAGAGATGTGGGGTCGGAGTCGAAAGTTGTGCTTTGGGCCAGGCCTTCCATTCGGAGAGACTGTCTGGAGGTGGCTGGAGTCTGACGTGAGCGCTCCGGTCGGAGATGTGGGCCGAAGTAGTCGACGAGCGGGCGCCACTCTTTTTCGGCTAGACCTTCCGGTCGGTGACTAGACCACCCTTTTGGCCTGTTGTTTTAGACCCTTGGGCCGGCCCATGAGTTGCGTGCTATCTGTTTGGGCCGGCCCTTGGCGTGGAAGCCGGTCCCCGAGGGACCCCGGGTTTATGAACCCGATAGATGGTGAATAAATATGCATTACTTATGATTGAATCAATCACATAGCACATACTCAAATAGGGGTAAGCCAATAATAAATAAATGATAAATGTAAGCATTGATAACACCCAGAGATAAGAATAGACTACTCATGTTAAAGTAAGACTAAATAGGAGATTAGTTAAGAGATTGAACTCTTATGTCATTTCTTATTTACTAAGTCTTTGGTATACCCTAGCATATATACAATCATGTATAGCATAATGACTCTTCATCTACGCATAAGGAACATTACTAAGGAAAATCAAGAACAGAGCAAGACTTTCTTTGCAACTAGGTTCTACTTATTCTATATACGGGGAGTGGACAACAAAGGACTCAATGGGAGTATCACATCCACGATCTACCACATGACCCAGCATATAGAATGCATCCGGAGGCAAACAATATCTAAGCACCACGCTCACATAAAGTCGACCACTTAACTCACTCGAGTACTGAATTAAGCACTTTGCGATCTTATGCATAAACTCATTATCCATTATGACTATATCAAATATACTACTAGAGCAAACTAGGAACAAAATAAATAGAAACATAGTATTGAAATAGAATAAAGTCATAAACAAGAGAGAATACAATGGCTATACCAGCCTCCAGACGATGATGAATCTAGAATCTTGAGCAGGAGCCCGAACTCTACGAAAACCTTATTAGCTAGCCTATACTAGAACTTTGAGTATCTAACCTAATTCTCTGGTGGAGAAGAGATCCTTCTAATCTTCTGGCTCCTTGGCTTCTTTGGCTTAATGGTTTCCCCCAAACCCTGGGGGTAGGGCTGCGCTTATATAGGCCGGTGGGATGGACCAAAGCCCTCGGATCAAACCAACCTTGATCAATGTCGAAGATGAAAACCCTAAGGTGGTGGAGGAACCAATGTAGAAGACATAGGCTGACAGGTGGGCCATGGGGTCGGCCAACCTGGGGTGGGGTCGGCCGACCCCACCTACTGCCAGGTGGGCCCCCCTTTGGTGGGTTGCCTTCTCATGTCTTCTAGATCCTTCTCGACTTGGTTCCGGGGTGGAATATGCTTTTTATCCCAACATCCTTAATATCTTGTCCCTTTTCCTGATAAACCCCTGCAGAAACATAGATTCACCAAAACCTATGGAATTCTATCAGATCAAACCCTAATTCTATGTTGGAGGTTGATATATGCCCTTTTCATGTCTGGTTGATGGTTAAAAATGAAGAATAACTACCGTCCACAACGTATTAACTATTAAACAAGCATAAACCTAGGTAAATAAATAACTCAGTCATACGTGCTCCTTGAATCTGAAACTTTTACCATAGCTCAAGCATATTATGATTAGCCTATCATAAAATTTTCGAAAAAAGTCTAATTCACCCCCAACTATGGGGGGTGGACTACTTCACCTCAAACTATGAAATCGTCTATTCTACCCCCTGAACTTTCCAAATCTATAACTAAGTTTCAGATTCAGGGGGTAATTTGACCGGTTTTGGAAAGTTCAGGGGGTAGAATAGATGGTTTCATAGGGGGGTGGTGAAGTAGTCCACCCTCTATAGTTGGGGGTGAAGTAGACTTTTTCCTTATAGTATATATCTATTGCATATATCCATTCTTGTGGAGTCTAACAGAACTAGATTTTCTTTTTATGATTTTTCTATGATTTTATACAATTTTTCAAAGTTTTAGCCACTTTATGAAATTAAAAAAAACATGTGGCACCACATCAGCGGCCACATAGGCAACAGAGTCCTATGTGGCTTGCTGTGGACCTAGGTGAGAAATGGAAAAAAGTTCATGGACCCAGATGAGCGAAAAAAAATTTATAGACCTAGGTGAGAAGTGGGAAGAAATTCATAGGCCCAGATGAGCGAAAATAAAGTTTATGGACCTAGGTGAGAAGTGGAAAAAAGTTTAAGGACCCACGGTGCATTTCACTCATTGGGAAAAATGTCATTTCATGGTTAGAGAAGGCATAGTGCTTGGACATTTAGTGTTGGAAAGACGGATTGAGGTAGATAGAGTTAAAATTGAAGTAATTGAACAACTACCTCCACCTGTGAATATCAGAGGGATCCAAAGTTTTCTTGATCATTGTAGTTTTTATCGCCGCTTCATAAAAGCTTTTTTACATATTGCTAGACCACTGACAAATCTTTTGGCTAAGGATGTTCCCTTTGAATTTGATGATGCATGCTTGAAATCTTTTAACATTCTTAAAGAAGCACTCAGCTCTACACCAATCATTCGACCCCTTGATTGGTCGCTACCCTTTAAAATTATGTGTGATGCTAGTGATTATGTTGTGGGGGCAGTCTTGGGACAAACAACGGATAGAAAGCATCATGCAATTGCTTATGCTAGCAAAACCCTGACAAGACCTCAACTTAATTATGCAACAACTAAAAAAGAACTCCTGGCTATTGTTTTTGCAATTGATAAGTTTAGATTTTACTTAGTAGGAGCTAAGGTAATTGTTTATACTGATCATGCTGCTTTGAAATATCTGCTGACGGATCAGAATCCTAGGGATTCCTTGATGGGCCGAGTACTCGGCAGAATCCTGGTCTAGATCGGAATTGACTTGAAGATAGGAAGCATGGAAGTGTATTCTTCATGTATTCAAGAATAGGATTAGTCGGAAATAAAAGGAAAGTGTTCCTTGTAATTGAATAAGAACTCTTTGTTTGTAACTAACTAGGATTAGACTTGACAGCCCTGTCCTCTGTTTTATATAAAGAGAGACAGACGGTACCCTTTGTACAATCAATCCAATCATACAATACACAAAAGGCTACTCGCCGACTGGACGTAAAGACTATTACTCGATCTCGAGGGCCCGAACCAGTATAAATTGTTGTCTTCTGTGTAATCCGTCGAGAATAGCTTACGCTGATGTTAACCAAATACTGCTTCGGGTAATCCCGTGGCAGGTTGCGGGTGATCAAACACCGACAGCTGGTGCGCGAAGAGGCTTTCGGCGATCTAGCGATCGAGAGCTCGACAGACTTCGACGTCGTCATGAATTTTCTGGCGGGATTAGTGATCACCTTCGGTGCCTGGGTCTGTAAAGCGGACGATGATGGTTTGCTCCATGCCCATCTCAAAGACATCATCGAAGATCAGAGCGCTTCAAACCCACCTGGAGGCAAAGCGGATCAACTCGCCGAGAAATTTTCAGATTTTTCAATTTCAGAAATAATTCGGACTCCAGAACCAAACAGGTTCGAGTTGTACTCGGACTCTGCTTCGGCCTATCCATACCGACTACCGCTCGGATTGAAGAACTCTGCCTCTGTTTTTCAAGAGTTGTACTCGGATACGGTTCCCTATCTACAACAAGTCCCGCTAGGTGGACCTCTTCACGGACTGGTATTCACATCTACTCCAGAAGGAAGCATCATACATTGGCCTCTTCAAGATACCTCAGCTCCTTCCCGAGTAGTCAACATGCTATCCCAGTTGCCATTTCAGCAAGGATCTCTGTTGCCAGTTATACAAGAACAGGGTTCAACTGAGATATTACATGCTTCTGAAAGCACGGGATCTATGACGGGCAGTAGTCTCCCCTATTCCCAGAGCAGGGAAATTTTTATGCTTCGGCAGCCTTTACACCCGCCTCAAGCTCCAGACGTTCTCTCGGATGATGAAACACCCAGCATGGTCTCAGTCGAAGATCCTGAACCTCCCAATGAACCCGAGCAGGATAAAATTGCCGGGACGAAGCGAAATAAAGCAAAGACAGTTAGAAAACAACGAGCTGGTGTCCCTGCACTGTGGCCCATACCCTGCACTGTGGTGCTTTTTTGAACTCTTTTTTACTGAACGTTCACGGTAAGCTGGTGTCCCCACAGCTACTTTGCTTTCAATATAAGCAGGGCCAAAGTGTTTTGTTCTAAAAAAAAAAAAGGTCCGTCCATGCATCTAGGTTTCTGTTTCTCCAGGAACAGTGCTGCCCTGTGACAAAAGAGCAGTGAGAATGTCCCTCTCCTAGTCTCCCTTCCACCCGCTCGGCTTCTGCCGTTCTGATGGGGAAAAAAAAGAAGAAGATGAAGTGCCATGTGACCTGGAGCCCTGGACTTTTGCTTTCTGCCAATGCCAGCAGCTGCATCACCACCATGGGCATGGCAGATGAACTGGCCCCCATCCGATTAGACCTCCCTATCCGTTTCCCCATGGGACGGCTCCACCCTGCGCATTTTATGCAAAACCACACTTGTCTCGTCACTTCATCTTAACCTCATTGTTGGCTGGTGCACGATCAGGACGAACATCTCGTATTATTTCTGCTAAACTTATTGTTCCTCTATTCTACACACAATTAGTATTTTCTACCACTACGTGGCGCGTGGACTGTGACCCTTGTATATCTGGCCATCAGTTGGTTGGCTAGCTGTTCACATCATCGGCATAAATAAACAAGAGACATAGGCCATGTTCGCTTCGCTGAAAAATAAGTCGAAACATTGTTCCAGCTGATTCGTTGTGAGAGAAAAACACTGTTCCAGTTAAAAAAACAAGTTAAAAAGTATGGATCACAAGAGAAGCGAATAGGGCCATACATATGCTGGCACACATGCTGGCGCACGGGGTTGTATTATCCGTCGGCTGGCTAATTATTGACAACAAAAAAAAAAAGTCATAAAACCGATACGGATGAACTTTTGAACAAATAGATCATCATCATTAGTAGTACAACTAACACCTGAGAGGTTGTGGGCAAGAAGACAGGAGGAGAGGAATAACTCCAACAACGGCCACGCACAACACAACAAACACCAAATACCAAGCACGGCAATAAAACCGCATGGTGTACTCCGACAGTTGGGAGCTTTATTTGACACGCACCTACCAAAAGGCCGGATGCAACCTATCGAAGACCTAAGGAAGGAGGCCTGGTGTCACCATCGACACACTTGCTCAGTCACAGGTTATGTCGGCCGTGGATAGAATTTTTGCAACTACCAAAATATGTACTCCTACAGTGCAAGCAAGCATGCTTCACACTATACGTATACAGTAGTATAATCACAGGGACGTTTAGTGGTATTAGAAAATACAGAGTGATGTAAAAGCCTTCGAATCAATGGTCGGTCATGCATGTTAATTCATTTGTTTGTCGCCTACCAACAACATGATGAGTAGTACTTGACACCAAGCCTTAGAACAAAACACTTTGGCCCTGCTTATATTGAAAGCAAAGTAGCTGCGGGACACCAGCTTACCGTGAACATTCAATAAAAAAGAGTTCAAAAGAGCACCATAGTGCAGGGTATGGGCCATAGTGCAGGTATGGGAGCCACTGTTGAGAACAAATGAACAGTTGCGCTGGGAGCCACAGTGCAGGGTATGGGCCAATACGCATTTAATAGTTTAATAGTTTCATACTGATCAACTACCATAGATGCCATGACGCGTGTGTACTCGTATTTTATACTAGCTACCAGTACGCGTAATAAAGAAGAAGTAACCAAGAGAGATGGAATTGAAAAGAGAGAGACGGCAGCTGGCGGGCCCACGGCTCGTCCTCTTTGACCAGAGGCTTGGCGCCGGTAATAACGGCGTCGAGCTCGACGTCAGTCGTAAAATATAAAAAATTCGGCAATCTCGGAGAGACGCATCTCCACTCTCCAGAGTCCAGTTCCAGTCCTCACCGATGGCCTCGCCAGCGATGGTCCCGCTGCGGCAGCTCTTCGTCGACGGCGAGTGGCGCCCGCCCGTGCAGGGCCGCCGCCTCCCCGTCGTCAGCCCCACCACCGAGGCCCACATCGGTGAGTGACCTGACCGCCCCCGATCGCACCCATCTCTGTTTTCTTCTATTATACTCCGTAGTAGTACTAGTTTGTTGCTTGGCCTGGCACTGATGCTGGGTCTCGCGTGCGCGCGCAGGCGAGATCCCGGCGGGCACGGTGGAGGACGTGGACGCCGCGGTGGCGGCGGCGCGGGCGGCGCTCAAGAGGAACCGCGGCCGCGACTGGGCGCGCGCGCCGGGGGCGGTCCGGGCCAAGTACCTCCGCGCCATCGCCGCCAAGGTACGCTGGTCCTCTCTGCTCTAGGCTTATTTAATTAATTGGGCGAAAAACCACTCCAGTGCTGTGCCTCTATTGGTACCTAACTAACTCAGTAAAGTTAGTACTACTACCGCAATGCAGAGTGTGTGGCAACTCACTTGCGGTAGCTACTTTTGTGCTTTGATGGGTGATATGCTGACTGGACCTGTACCCTAGGAATGGTAGGAGTGAACTTCTCATTACTTACCTAAGTAAGTAGTTCAAACTTCAGAGTGGATTGAGTGTGTGACAACTCATTTGTGTGTGGTAGCTATTTTTGTGCTTTGATGGGGTTATGATACGGTGAGTGGATCTGTACCCTGGGAATGGTAGGAGTGAACTTCTCAGTACTTGTGCTATATGTGTTGGTTTCCATACACTCGATCACTGTTTCTGTGTTACATGCACAGAGGCACAAAAAGTACAAATCAAACTCCTCCAATTGTAAACCAATCTATTCAGGGGAAATCCTTATGTTCAGCTTTTGACATGAACAAACTATTGCTTTCCATCAATACAGGGTGTGTTAGCTTTAGTATGAACTCCAGTTTCAAAACACCTCAAAAGATCTTTCTCTTTAAACTTCAATTGGGAAAGTCTTGTAACATTTGGTTGGGTAATCAAAGTTTTGTTGAAATATACTCACACACGTCTCATTTTGCATGTAAAAATGTCTTCTTATTCAGGTAATTGAGAGGAAACCTGAGCTAGCTAAGCTAGAGGCACTTGATTGTGGGAAGCCTTATGATGAAGCCGCATGGGACATGGTATGTGACACACCTTGTGGAAGTGTGCAATTTTTTTTCCCTAGCTTGCAATTACGATCTGTTTGGTATTCCATTTATCAGGATGATGTTGCTGGGTGCTTTGAGTACTTTGCGGATCAGGCAGAAGCCTTGGACAAAAGGCAAAATTCCCCAGTTTCTCTTCCAATGGAAACTTTTAAATGCCATCTCCGAAGAGAGCCTATTGGGGTAGTTGGGCTGATAACTCCTTGGTATTTTCATTTCTCCCTCACCTCACGGTTATTCGTTTTTATGATCAAAACACACAGGGCAGTGGCCTGTATTCAGTAATACAGCTTCATTTCCCCTAAGATGTCAGAGTTGTATAGCAAAAAAACTGCATATTCTCTAACCATAGTCTTTTAAACCTAATTTTAGATAATTTTCCTCATCATCGTCCTGAAATATTTCCAGTGTTCATATTTGTAATTCCTATCCAGTGTTGAACAACCTCACCTATATATTCAAGTTAATGTCAAATTTATAGTTTGCTTGTGTCAATGTTTGGCCAATGTGAATAAGTATTCTTGCTATGTTGATAGAACAGTGGGCTTTGTCCTAGTACAAGTGTTGCTTCTGCTCCATAAGCCCATTATTCTGCTACTATCCTTGTTCATGTATTTGTTGGGTGGGCCATTTCAGTTTATTGTGTCTAACTGTCTATATATAAGATGTTGTGTTTCTTCATATGTTCTTGTTTTCCTTATTCTGATTCTGACTCTAAAGCATTATTCTTTGTACTTGTATTTGTGTTGCAGGAACTATCCTCTCCTGATGGCTACATGGAAGGTAGCTCCTGCTCTTGCTGCTGGTTGTACAGCTGTGCTAAAGCCATCTGAACTGGCTTCTGTGTAAGTATTAGCATGTTATAATGAGTTCATGCTATAAGCAACGGCATTTGAAATGCCTACCTTTTGAATTACCAGGACTTGCTTAGAGCTTGCTGATATCTGTAAAGAAGTCGGTCTTCCTTCCGGTGTCTTGAACATTGTGACTGGATTAGGTCCTGATGCTGGTGCTCCTTTGTCAGCGCACCCAGATGTTGATAAGGTGAACTGTTCTGCATATAATGACATAATCATGCATGAGCATGACACATAAATGAAAATGTTATTCCTCATAGCATCAGTTTTCTGTGTATTTAGGTCTCTTTCACTGGGAGTTTTGAAACTGGTAAGAAGATTATGGCGGCTGCAGCTCCTATGGTCAAGGTTCGTCTGTGAATTTATGTTTTATTTCTAGTAATAATGCACTGTGCCGTGTTGTTTTTGCTCTCTTTTAGTTGATAAAATCATCAGAAGTATGATTTGAATACCCTATTTTTAAGAGGAAATTCTATTGCATTCCTTAACATTGCATTTTTCTTGACAGCCTGTTACACTGGAACTTGGTGGAAAAAGTCCTATAGTAGTATTTGATGATGTTGACATCGACAAAGGTACGTGTATATTCTAAGGCTTACTAAATTCCTAAATTTCATTGGTATTTGTGGATTGTTGCAGTTTGCAAAGAATTTAACTGATCAGAATGCTAAACACCTAAACCCCTTAATGCGCTTGTTATGACGGGCGCCACCGTTACTGTAGCACCGCGAGAGTTCAAGGGTTGCAGCAGCAGCCGCCGCGCTCCCGCCACCACGGCCCCTCGACGGCGTCGAGAGTACAGACCACGTCCACCCCTCTTCCACCCTTATAACCTACGTAGTAACGCGGGTAGGGCATCAAGCCCTATCAACTTGGTACCAGAGACCTTGCCGATCATGGCCTCCACCGCTGCCTCCACATCCGCCTCCTTGCCCATGCCATCAGCGCCAGCGCCGTCGGCCGCGTCGGGGTTGTCGTCCGCATCCTCGGGAGCGCCCCTGACGTTGGAATCTTTGGCCGGCGACGTGGCTGAGATTGCCCGCGCCATGGCGGCCATGCAGGCAACCCTGGCCACCATCATCCCACCACCTCCCCCTCCACAACAGCCGACACCACCACCACCTCCACAGTCGTCGCAGCCGTACGCGATCTTCCCCTATGGCATGCCCCAGACCAGCGGGACGGGGGTGCCCCTCCACTTGCTGCGGTGGCCGGCCTCGCCGTCTCCCATCCCGTCGTGGGCGATGGGCTCGACGACTCCGCCCATCTACACGATGGCCACGACCCCTACACCGTCGGCGGTCGCCGTCGCGGCGTCCTCCGGGGCGCACCAGCCGCCCCCGACCAGCGGCATCTTCTATGGAGGGACGGACGGTACCCTCATCTACGGTGGAGGCGGGTACTCCGGCGGCGCCCTATTCGCCAAGGACTCATCTGCCGCTGCTCCCAACGGCGCCCATGCCCCTCCCAAATTTTACAAGCTGGAGTTCCCGACGTTCGACGGCACCGTTGATCCGCTCAATTGGCTCAACCACTGCGAGCAGTTTTTCCGCGGCCAGCGAACATTGGCTTCGGATCGCACATGGCTAGCTTCGTACCATCTTCGCGGCGCTGCTCAAACTTGGTACTATGCGTTGGAACAAGATGAAGCCATGCCGACCTGGGAACGCTTCCGCGACCTGTGCCAGCTCCGTTTCGGCCCCCCAACGCAAGGCACGTGACTGGCCGAGCTCGCCCGGCTAACCTTCCAGTCATCGGTCCAGGAGTATTCGGACCGCTTTAACGCCGTGCTCTGCCATGCTCGCGACCTCAATCCTCGCCAGAAGGCGGAACTGTTCGTTGGTGGCCTCCCCGAGCACATCAAGGTCGACGTCGAGATGCGCCACCCGCCCGACCTTCAGTCGGCCATGTACTACGCTCGGGCGTACGAGCGTCGCGCGGCAGCCTTCCTGCCCGCGCCGCAACAGCAGCGCAGCGCTCGGCCTCCGGTGCGCCCTGGGCTGCCCGTGGCCCCTCGGACGGCGGCCAACACCACCGCGGGTGGGGGAGGAGCCCCCGCCCTGCCAGCGTCTACACCAGCAGCGGCCGGAAAGCCGCGGTTCCGTCGTTTGTCACCGGCAGAACAGCAGGAACGCCGCCGCCAAGGACTGTGTTTCAACTGTGATGAGCCCTATGTGCGCGGCCACGTTTGTCAGCGCCTCTTCTACCTCGAGACCGACGACTTCCTCGACGACGAGGTGCCGGCGGAGGTCGCTGCTGCGGCCGTGTTCCCGGAGGCGTAGGAGGCGGCCGCTGCCCTTCCCCACGGCCAGGATGCCGCGGCGCTTGCCTAGATCGGCCCGGCGGTGGAGCCCAAGGTCTCCCTCCACGCGCTAGCGGGCGTGCGCGCGGAGAACACCATGCTGTTACCGGTGACAGTACACGGCCACCGCGTGGTGGCGCTTCTTGACTCCGGCTCAACGACAAACTTCATCAACGCCAATCTTATGCACCGGCTTCAGCTAGTCACCACCCCCCACCCTACGTTGCGGGTGTTGGTGGCCAACGGCAACCGTGTTCCGTGCCAAGGGGTTGCTCATGACGTGTCCCTCGCCATTGGCACCGAGGAGTTCTCCATCAGCTGCTTCGGCATTAGCCTGGGCGAGTTCGACCTCATCCTTGGTGTTGAATTCCTCCGAACCCTCGGACCCATCCTGTGGGACTTCGAGGACCTCTGCATGGCGTTCACTCGCGGTGGCCGCCGCCTTCTGTGGAAAGGACTAGGCTCCCCCCGCGACGACATTCGGGAGCCTACGGTCTAGGCCGTCCACACATCCCCAGGGCAGCCGCTCCTGGACCGGCTCCTCCACCAGTTCGGCGGCGTCTTCGACGAGCCGCGCGGCCTTCCGCCGGTCCGGCCCTACGACCATAGGATCCACCTCCTGCCGGGCACGGCTCCTGTCGCTGTGCGCCCCTACCGCTACCCGCAGTTGCAGAAGGATGAGCTGGAACGGCAGTGTGCAGAGATGCTCGCACAGGGGATCATACGCCCCAGCACATCGCCGTTCTCTGCCCTAGTCCTCTTGGTCCGCAAGGCGGACAACTCTTGGAGGTTCTGCATCGACTACCGCGCCCTCAACGCTAAGACCTCCAAGGACAAATTCCCGATCCCGGTGGTGGACGAGCTCCTTGACGAGCTTCACGGCGCCCGCTTCTTTACGAAGCTTGACTTGCGTTCCGGCTACCACCAGGTGCGGATGCACCCGGACGACATCAGCAAGACGGCGTTCCGCACTCACCAAGGGCACTACGAGTTCTTGGTGATGCCCTTTGGCCTCTCCAACGCCCCGGCCACATTCCAGGCGCTCATGAACGATGTTCTCCGACCGTACCTCCGCAGGTTCGTCCTGGTGTTTTTCGACGACATTTTGATTTACAGCTTGTCGTGGGCCGAACACCTGCAGCACATCGCCATCATCTTCAACGCCCTCCGCGCCCACCATCTGCACCTCAAGCGTTCCAAGTGTTCGTTTGGGGCGACATCGGTGGCCTATCTCGGCCACGTGATCTCTGCTGGAGGCGTCGCCATGGACGCTGACAAGATCGCGGCGGTTGCCTCGTGGCCCGCTCCGCGGTCTGCTCGGGCCCTGCGGGGCTTCCTGGGGCTCGCCGGCTACTACCGGAAGTGCATCTAGGACTTCGGCATCATCGCGGCGCCCCTCACCCGCCTCCTGCGACGCGATGCGTTCGCATGGGACGCCGACGCCGACTCGGCCTTCAGGGCGCTCAAGGGCGCCCTCACTACCGGTCCGGTCCTTCAGATGCCGGATTTCGACCGGACGTTCACCGTGGACAGCGACGCCTCGGGTGCGGGGTTCGGTGCCGTCCTTCACCAGGGCGCCGGGCCTCTCGCCTTCTTCAGCCGGCCGTTTGCCGCCCGCCACCTCAAGCTCGCCGCTTATGAGCGGGAGCTCATCGGGTTGGTCCAGGCCATTCGCCATTGGCGGCCATACTTGTGGGGCCGTCACTTTCTTGTTCGTACTGACCATTATAGTCTCAAGTATCTGCTGGACCAACGCCTGTCGACGGTGCCGCAGCATCAATGGGTCAGCAAGCTTTTCGGCTTCGACTTCGTCGTGGAGTCCTGCCCCGGCAGCCTCAACACCGTGGCGGATGCCCTCTCCTGCCGCGACGCCGAGGCCGCCCCTGAGGAGGGCGGTACTGCAGCAGCCCTCTCTGGGCCGTCCTTCACCTACCTCGACAACGTGCGCCGTGCCACGGCAACTGCCCCCGACGCCTTGTTGCTGCAGGAGCGCTTCCGTGCGGGCGAGCTTGCTGCCCCCTGGCGCGAGGACGCGGGGCTGCTGTTACACGGCTCCCGCATCTTCATCCCCGATTTTGGCGACCTCCGGCATCAGGCAATTCAGCTTGCCCATGGTGCCGGTCACGAAGGCATCCAGAAGACGCTGCATCGCCTTCGTTCGGATTTTTATATTCCAGGCGACCGCTCCTTGGTGCAGGATTGGGTGCGCACGTGTGCTACATGTCAACGCAACAAGACCGAAGCCCTACAGCCGGCGGGCTTGCTGCAGCCCCTGGACGTGCCATCCCAGGTGTGGGCTGACATCTCCATGGACTTTATCGAGGGGCTGCCCAAGGTCGGCGGCAAGTCGGTCATCCTCACCGTCGTCGATCGCTTCTCCAAGTACGCGCACTTCATCGCGCTCGGCCACCCCTACACCGCGGCGTCCGTCGCCCGTGCCTTCTTCGACGGCATTGTCCGGCTTCACGGGTTCCCGACGTCCATCGTCAGTGATCGGGACCCTGTGTTCACCGGGCACGTGTGGCGCGACCTCTTCAAGATGGCGGGCGTCAAACTCCGCATGAGCACAGCGTTCCACCCCCAGACGGATGGCCAGTCGGAGGTGGTCAATAAGGTAATCGCAATGTATTTGCGTTGTGTTACAGGGGACCGTCCTCGCGCTTGGGTCGACTGGCTGTCGTGGGCGGAGTATTGTTACAATACCTCCTTCCACACCGCCCTTCGCGCGACGCCATTTGAGGTGGTGTACGGCCGTCCCCCGCCACCCATACTGCCATACCGGCCGGGGACAGCACGTACGGAGGCTGTGGACGCCCTTCTCCGCAACCGTGATGATATCCTCGCCGAGGTTCGTCAGCGCCTCATTCAAGCCCAGCAGCTCTCGAAGAGGTACTACGACGCCAACCACCGGGACGTGGAGTTCGACGTCAGTTCGTGGGTCTGGCTGCGCCTCCTCCATCGCACGGCGCAGTCTCTGGACCCCCACGCCAAACACAAGCTGGGGCCGCGTTGGGCAGGGCCTTTCCGCGTGCTCGAGCGCATTGGGAGCGTCGCTTATCGTCTCTAGCTGCCGGATGGTGCTCGCCTCCATGATGTGTTCCATGTCAGCCTGTTGAAGCAGCACCGCGGCGATCCGCCCGTGACTTCGGGTGCTCTACCTCCGACGTAGGACGGGCGCGTCCTTCCTGCTCCCGAACGCGCGCTGCAGGCGCAGCGTCGCCGTGGTGTCTGGCGCGTGCTGATCCAGTGGCATGGCTTGGCTGAAGACGATGCCACTTGGGAGCGCCTCGATGAGTTCCAGGAAGCTTACCCCGACTTTCAGCTCGAGGACGAGCTGTTTTCGCAGGCGGGGAGAGATGTTATGACGGGCCTCCAGTACAACCGGCGCAACCCCTCCAGTGGCTAGGCCACGCCCAGAAGGCCCAAGTCATCAGCATTTAGTTCTTATCGGAATTACTATAATTATTAGGGGGTTATTTCTATTATTATTATTAGAGGACATATAAATAATTTGTAAGACTACTTTGGAGAATTAAGCAGAAACAGAATTGTTTCCGGCTTCCTGAAGGGAGCCGGGATTTCTAAACCCTAGCCGCCTCCTACTGTTCTCGCGTGAAGCAGCCGCCGCGCTCCCGCCGCCACGGCCCCTCGACGGCGTCGAGAGTACAGACCACGTCCACCCCTCTTCCACCCTTATAACCTACGCAGTAACGCGGGTAGGGCATCAAGCCCTATCAGCGCTTCATTGGCATCTGGGATTTTGATAGAAATACTCAGCTGAGCAGGCTACTACAACAAGAGTTACTTTGGTATTGAAAATTGCTCTTATGATTTGTAAAATACAGTCCATAAAATTGTGGGGAAAACCCCCCACATGCTTTGCTATTGTTTTGACTAGAGTACCAGACTTTGCATTGGTTGTGTGTATCTGGCACAAAATTTAGAGATGTGGCATGCCAATTGAATAAAAAGATGAAATGAAAAGTATTTGACGCACTATGTATATGTTACATGATTTCATATTTCAGCATTGATCTTGAGAAATATAGGGCTGAATTTCTGTGGAGAACATAAGCTTTAGGGCGCGTTTAGTTTCTCAGCGAGACTTGCCTCACCCCGCCGGCACGGACTCCAAAAAACTCGCCCAGCCGAGCGAGCCGGATGCGCTCTCCGACTGTGGCATAGCTTGCACGGGAACCGAGATAACCAGCAAGGGAACCAAACGCATTCACTGGCTCAGCATCGTCGCTCAGCGAGGCTAGGCGAGCCTGAGCAGAAGAACCAAACGCGCCCTTAGTTCCAAGAAAGGGAACTTCTATAAAGTCGCTGACTCTGACTGACTTAGTTATGCTTATACTTAGCTCAATGTGGAATCACGGATTCTGCCATACTTCCATTGTTGATCCTTCCTTTTAAATATAAACAGCTGTTGAGTGGACTCTGTTCGGGTGCTTTTGGACCAATGGTCAGATTTGCAGCGCAACATCTCGTCTTCTTATCCATGTAAGTGTCACATGTCGTTGCTGGTACTGTGACTTGAATACTTTTCACACTTAATTAATAGCTGTCAACCATAATATATTTCCTTGAGTAGTGTTGCTTTAACTTTTCCTCGCCCTGCTGTTAACTTCTGTTTGAGAAGATTGTACGATTTCAAAATCGCTCCACTGAATAAATAGCAGTATAGTATGTGATTTACACCTGTTTTGAACAATATATGTGTCCTATTGCTTAAGGTCTAGGTTTGAACTCTTCAATTCTCTGTGGACTGTGTGCTTTGATCTGGTACGAAATGTATATTCTCAATGACTTTAGTTTTTTACTCCCTCTGATACCAAATGTAAGTTGTTTAGGACATTGTCACAGTCTCCAATGTGACACTTACTTTAGTTTTTTTTTTTAAAGTATACTATTTAAATTGGACAAAATTATATGTTATGAAAGATTTTGTCATGATGAACTAGTAACATCAACCATGTCTTGCTAATCTATGTAACTTGACATATATTGATGATTCAAGAAAGAAGTTTGACCAACTTGAATCCAAAAACGACCTACAATTGGGATCAGGAGTAGGTTAACAATGGCTATTTACCACTCTATAGTGCTCTTTCAAACCACACCGTTTTTTTTGAACAAACCGGCACTGATAGTGCCTCTTTCAAATCACATCTCAGTTATGTACTTCTGGTATTGTTGTCAGTAACATACTAATCAAATTCTGCCTCCAATGAAACTGTTGCAGACAAAAGTTGCTAAAGAATTTAATGAGAGGATGGTTGCATGGGCCAAAAATATTAAGGTTTCGGATCCACTTGAAGAGGGTTGCAGGCTTGGGCCAGTTGTTAGTGAAGGACAGGTACTTCATGTTAACTTCGTCTAAATTTAACAAGTCACCATTGACAATGCTATTATTTGTGGCTTCTTTCTGATTTGACAGTTTGGTACTTCCGACTTAATTGCGGTACACTCTTGTTCTTGCTAGTTTCTACAGGATGTAGCTTCCTCCGATTTTGAGAGGATCTGTCTTCAGATGTACTGATTGACACCACCACCTTTAGTTTTACTTTGTTACAGCAAGAGCCATGGATTAATGTTTATGGTCACATATATGACACTGGACTAGACAAAATGACACCCTAATCAACACCATCTTGGCAACCATATATATAGTTTCAGATTACCTTGTTGCTGTATAGTTGTTCATAGGAGTCTTATTCATGTTTTTGCGTTCTCAGTATGAGAAGATTAAGAAGTTCATATCGAATGCCAAAAGCGAAGGTGCTACTATTCTGACTGGAGGTGTTAGACCGGCGGTAAGGCCTGCATTTGGATTTACAAGGATCCACATGCTATAGTGAGGTAGAACTAATGTTTTATGTTTTACAGCATCTTGAGAAGGGGTTCTTTATTGAACCAACAATTATTACTGATATCACCACATCAATGGAAATTTGGAGGGAGGAAGTCTTTGGTCCAGTCCTGTGTGTTAAAGAATTTAGCACTGAAGATGAAGCCATTGAACTGGCGAACGATACACAGTGAGCTACTTCTTTTTAGCACAGTTTCAACATCCTTTTGCAGGCTTTGCAGCTCATGCGCAGTCAGCTTATGAATTTACGCCACTATCCTTTTTTTGATAGGTATGGTTTGGCTGGTGCTGTAATTTCTGGTGATCGTGAGCGCTGCCAGAGATTATCTGAGGTATGTATAAGTGAAGAGGTTCACAACTTTGATGATTGCATCAGACTGATACTCAGAGTTCTCTTTTTTTTTTTCCTTTGGCTTATAATATACCTCTGTCCGTGTTATCATTCATTCAGTCATTTGAAGAGTTGAAGTTGATATTCTTGATACCATGGCACTCAATTCGATTTTCGCTTTTGCAACATGGAATTCGTGCACTTGCTCTCAGAACTGTTTTCGGGTATTTCCACTGCACATCTCTAATGAAAACTTGTGCAACAGGAGATTGACGCTGGATGTATATGGGTAAACTGCTCGCAACCCTGCTTCTGCCAAGCTCCCTGGGGCGGGAACAAGCGCAGTGGATTTGGACGTGAGCTTGGAGAAGGGTGGGTAACATGGAACGACGACATTTCTAAGACGTCTAACAGATATTATGGGATCTGACTGACACTGGCTGTTTAACTGTAGGGGCATTGATAACTACCTGAGCGTCAAGCAAGTCACGGAGTACATCTCTGATGAGCCGTGGGGATGGTACCAATCCCCCTCCAAGCTGTAAACTGGCACGAAAAGTCGAAAACTTGTCTGTTTCATTAGAATAAATAAAATATATCTTGGATGCCATACATAACGAACCCGTGTATGAAATTGAATATGACATTGTGAAAAAGGCACATCTGCGGAATAAAGGTCAAAGTTGAGTTGAGAGAATTCCTTGTATGCCTTAGAACATTATACCAATCCCTAGTATGCCATCGAGAATTTAGAGTTTCCTCTAATGGCACTAGTTAAGTTTAGTTCACCCTTGAGTGCCACTCCCATCAGATAGATGCTAGCTTAGTGGAAAAAAAGATTGATCTATCTGTCTTCTTTCTTGCTGCTCTTTTCGCTCTCAAATCAATTGACATCTATAAAAATCAAGAGCTTCACTGAATTCCCAGGGTAGAGTTGTTGCTATCATGTATTCTTGGTCGAATCAAATCACTCAGACCAGCTTAATTGGTAATTTATGATCATCGTTTTCGCAGTACAGTATCTGAAAGCATGCTACAAATAGCATCGAAAGATGTGGTAATGTTTCTTTGTACAGAATTCTAAAACTGGGCACAAGGAAAAAAAAAACTGATCTCATGCAAAAACCTTGAAGCGACCTGTGCCATCAACTATGCCCAAGCACTTTGCAACTCTTCACAAGATCCCTGTAGTTGTCCAGACGATGTAAAAATCCTGTAATCAAAATGACGTAATTTAGAAGAAATTAGAACAAAGAGAGAAGTGGGCTACATCCTACACGAACTCAGACCGCAACGGAATACAGGCGCAGAGCATCGCCAGTGGTGAGTCGGTTCATCAGGTAAAAAAGCTGACATGCGTACGTTGTTTGGTTCGACTCATGCTTAGAATTCTAAAGGCCTATTTGGAACGAAGGAATCCAAAATGTAGGAATAGAAAAAAACGCAGGAATAAGGTATAATGAAAAGTAAAAAACTATAGGATTTCAAAACACAGGAGCAGAAAATTTAGGCTGTTTGAAACACAAGAATTTATAACATAGGAATTGTAACATGTTAGACAAATATATGTACTAATTACTATATCTATTAGGCACGGATATGACCCCACCATGTCCTTCTCGCCTTAGCTGCTCTTTTTCAGGTGGATGCGAGATGAGGAATGGAGAGAGGAGAGAGAAACAGGCAAGCGAGAGCAGCCATGTGATGAGAGACAGAGAGGGCACGCCAATCGCCAGATTTCCATTGATTTCAGGTGGATGTTTTTTTTCCTCCAAAATACACACAGCTCACACCCTTTCCTCCGGAAGGGAATTTTGTTTTCCCTTGTTCCAAACGCCCTAATTCACTTCCTTTTCAGAGGAATGATAGACTCCAAAATTTCTCCAAAGTTTCTCCAATCCAAACAAGCCCAAAAGGAATCACCGTTCCTATATTTTTTTTTCCTGTAAGAGTGTTTGGAACGGAGGATTGGTCACTTCCTTTCTAAAGGAAAGTTTTCTATGCTTGTACGTTTTGGAGGAAAACTAACATCCAGTTGTAGCTCTTGGTTTCTTTTCTTCACGAAGTCCAAGACAATGAAGCACAATAGTGTATGTTTGTTGGCCTGCAAGCTGGTCAGAACCTTGTACAAAAATCTAATCATATGTGTTAATATCAAGTTAGAGCACATCTTTCGTTCCTGCGTTCCAAACACCAATGTTTCAAAGATTCCTGTGTTTTTCATTCCTATATTTTAGCACTACATTCCTATCCCTTTCTTATGTTTTGTCCAATTCCTCTGTTTTGCATTCCACGTTCCAAACAAACAGTTCCCTCAAAAAAAAAACGTTCCAAACAGACAAAAAAAAAAAAAAAATCCAAACCTCTCACCTAGTACCTACTTTCCATGCAAACTTTCGTCCAAACCTCTTAGGCTATCCCGGTAAGCCATAGCCTCCGCAGCTAGCGCATTCAAGCAGTGTTCATACCAAGTTGCTTTCCCTGTCATATGATCCACATGTAAGACTAGAGCTCCACACCCTGATTAGAGAGCAGGATGGAAAGCAAGTGACAAATGATTCTGGTGGGAATTGAGGGGTTGTTTGGCAATTGGCATCGCTTCTTAGAGCAGATATATGAGTAACAACTACTCAATTATAAAATTGCAAAAAAAGGAGAGAATGGTTAGGGTCCACAACACACAATTTCTTTAATCTAAACTTTAACTATTATGACTAGACTGGAACGCTGAGTGTGCAACGATGTGGGCCTGACATGTGGGGAAAATGAGTAAATTAGCGGTCCTTGAACATCTCGTGTTCTTGTTTAAGTTCAAGTACTAATGCGATATTATTATCGAGTTGAGGTACTAAAAGTGCATTTTGAGGGTATCAAGACCCAAATGAGAATGTAGGACAGTTTAAGAACCGGTACTACTAGCGCTAGGACATCTGGACGGACGGGGCATCCGGAAGTCTGCGCCTGTTGTCCGCTTCCCGCGCCATTTCAAGTGCCCACATGCGGGAACTGTGTCGTCCGGAGGCATCTTCTGAGAGCTGCCTCAAGTCGCTGCTGATCACTGCTGTAGGGGCATGGTCTGCCCGCCGCCACTAGCTGCCGTGGAGGCAAGAAACACCGCCGGAAATATAATCCACACCGACTAGATGGAGATCCGCTGCACTCGTCCGATCTACTTTTGAAACATTCAGAAGCAACACTTGAAACATGCTTCTAAAACACTTGCAAAAACACTTGAAAACCATTGCAAACATATGCAATATAAAACACTTACAGTATATGCGTGAAACGTATGCAACATCCAGATAAACACACTTGCAACAATACGTCCAAAAACACAGATGAAACATTAAGAACAGACCTTTGCAACATACATGTACAACCATTGCAACATCCCGATCTACCTTTGCAACATCCATCAGAAACACTTGCAACATACCTCTGAAACATCTGAAACATTTAAAACATACGTTTGTATCATGTGTTTTTAGCACATCGCAACATCTCCTTGCTACTTGGGAGAATGAAGGTTCGTCGACGTGTGGAGTTCGCTGGAGGCTCGGCGCTTGTTGGCAACGGCTCGGCGGCGGCGGTTGCGTGACGCGGCAGGGAGGCAGCGCCCGTGCG
The DNA here is from genome assembly GCF_019320115.1 of Miscanthus floridulus. Classification (NCBI taxonomy): domain Eukaryota; kingdom Viridiplantae; phylum Streptophyta; class Magnoliopsida; order Poales; family Poaceae; genus Miscanthus; species Miscanthus floridulus. Next base: position 115,267,412 of record NC_089587.1, on the reverse strand, counting down.
CCACGCCTGGCAGGGCCAGTAGCTGAGCGTCGCGCTTGCAGGGCTGGAAGCCACACACCGTGACTCGCAGGCGGCCACGCGCCGAGACTGGGAGTGGGCAGTTGCGCACCGCACCTAGTAGGGCTAGCAGTCGAGAGCCGTGTGCGGGAGCGGACCGGAGCGAGACGTACGAGAGTGATTATTTTAGAAATGGACGAGCTGTTAATGGAGAGGGTCGTTGGGCGAGCGACACACGCTGAAGTGAGTGGAGCGAGATGTCCGAACGAACGGACGTCTTAATTGTATCGTTATCGATAAAGAAATTTACTTCACGTGCTAGGACCATGTCATCGCATAGTCAGCAATGCCATGCAGCCAGTATAGTTCTCGTGCACCCGACCGTGTCAGTTGGTTGGCCGCCAAGCCAGTGCAACCGTTACGTTCCAACTCAAAGGCGGCGTCAGCCTCGTGATCGTGCAACTGCAGCAGAGCACGGGTCGCCGAATCCTTTCCAGCTCTCGGCCGGCGGCTGGCTGCCCGCTTGAAATACAGAAATAGAGCCCAGGCCACTGCCCGCCGGTGGCCCGTGCCCAGGGCCAGTTTGTCCGCACCTGCACCCGAGACCTGCTCTGCCGCGCCGCCGCCGTCCTACGCAACACGCACGCACGCCGGTGGCTGGCGCGGCGCGTGCTTCGCGGAAAACCAGGCCGTACTCAGCCTCACCCCTGGCTCCGCCGCGCCCGGCCGCAATGGGACCGCCGGGGGACTCAACAGCACCACTAGTGACCCAGCCTCGGTGGCGCCGTCCTCCGCCTCAAGGTGAGGGCTCCCTCACACCCACATTGCCCAGAGCAGAGCCCCTGAATCCGCAAGCTCATTGCTAGTACAGTAGCAACTAGTGACATTTCAGCTCCAGCTTGCAGTGATTTAGTTCTTTAGATTGCACCGTAATCCTGGCTCTAAGTCCCATGTATTTTCAGCCTGTTTGCTGGTTAGTTTTAGCCAGGGCTTATTAGTCAGTCAACAGTATTTTTCTCTCACAGCAAACCAACACCAACCGGACTTATCAACCCAGAATCCAACCAGCGAACAGAGCATTTGGTTGAATTCTGCCTTCTCGATTAATAGCAAACATATTGGCTAGCTAATTGTGTGATCCGAGTGAATTTTGACTGGGACGGACTGTAAGAGAGAAACGAATTTTGGATGCCTGAATTTAATAGTACTACGACAAGACAAAACAACATATATGTTTGGAACACGGATAGAAATAGAATGGCCTCTGATTATTGTACATTATTGGTACCCGGTCGGTGGCAAACAACAGAAATGCCAAATCGCCAGTCTGCACGTCCGCGTCACTCTGACCTGTAGTGCACAAATATGAAGCATGGTTTCTCATTGTGCTTTTCTTGTACCGGCTGTCGAACATTTTTCACTTTGGAGACCATTTGTTGTTAGGATTTGTAGTAATCCCTAGGATTTGTAGTAATCTCTAGGTGCAGATCAGTCGATAAACTTGGTTTAGATAGGGAATTTGATGATGTACTTCGTCCAGTGAAATCGTGGCCATGGTGCCGGCGAGGAAGTAGCAGTAGCTTGACGCGCCTGCTAGGGTCTCGAAGAAGGCAGAAGTGCAGGCGCGGTCTGGAGGCAGCGGTGAAGGCGGTGGAGCTTCCCGTCACTCACAGCGTACCCTCATGATCGGACTAGGGTTAGGACATGGTGGGACGCTGGCGGCTGTCGTGAACCTCGTGTTTCGAGCCCCAGCCCCCACCTCCTATGTATAGTGCTGCGCAACGGGGGCCCATTAGCTAGGAGTACGGTTGAGCGCCTCCGATCAGGGCGCGGATCAAGAGCTCAATTGGCCGTTGGATCAACTTGGTGGAGATCAACCTAACATTCTTCCACTTATCTCACCTTATGACTTAAACTCAACTTATTTTATCTTTTTTCCATTCCATCACATATCAGTGCATGGAGCGTGCCTCATCGTCACAGTCAGTTGCCATTAGATTTAACAGCTACAATGCACATCTCTGTTTTGAAACAGATTCTCAACTAGGCCCTTAGTATCTAGAAATCATAGACTTTCTTGTAAACCCATCTCGACTGTGTGTTCTCTGAACGCACTGGGTGGTTAGCCTTTGGTAAGCGGATCCGTAAGTACTTGCTTGGTACTTATATGCTCAATACTTTCAAAATGATTCTGGATTTTTTTACTTTACAACATATAATTTAATATCAATGTGTTTGGCAGCACACTTGACCTGTTGTCTTAGGAGTTAACTACTTAAAATGGTTATTGCTGTTGACTATCATTGTTAAATCTGAGTACATATTTTCTTAACCACTTTTGCCTGTTCCTGAGGCCTCATGACAAGCTATACTATGGTATGCATCGTTGATGACACCATAACTGTTTCATTGGAGCTTTTCCACAATAATACTCCAACTGCGAGTGTTAGCAACTACCGTGGATTTTACTACATATCTCGTCAAAACTTAACATTTGTACCCACAACTATTTGAGAGTACTTGTTCTTTCTTACTCAGCATGAGGCCTATGATACTTTATAAAAATTGCAAGACATTCTTAACTCCATTCCAGTGATCTATATCTGGACTGGACTTCTGCGAAAATATTTCGAATATGTAAGCTACGTCAGGGTAAGTTCTTACTTGTACATTCATTAAGCTTCCAACAGCTGAAGCATATGGAACCATGTTCATTTCATCAATCTCATATCGGTTCCTAGAACACTCAAAGTTCCTAAATATATTACCCTTGACTATAGGAGCAGGCGTAGGTTTACTCGCATACATACTTTATTTCTTTATAATCTTTTCTAAGTATGTCTTTGTGATAGTTCTAATACCCTTTTCATCTATCTCGGTGAATTTCAATTCCTAGAACCAATGAGACTTCACAAAGATCATTCAAATTGAAACTTGAGGACAAAGACTTCTTCTCCAATGATAGATTAACATTACTGGATTAAATCCACTTTTGGCCCCTCAACTATTGGGTTCGTCTAATTTTGACCCTCAACTACAAAACCGTCTAATGTTGGTACCCAAATTGTCAAAACCGTTCATTTTTAGCATCTGGGCGCGGGCGAGGCTATTTTGATCGACGTGGAGTGGGTTTGACTACACCACGCTGGCATTGACCGCCACGTAGGACATCGGCCTTCATCTTAGTGACATGTGGGGCCCACATGTTAATCACTCATCCTCTCCCTCTTCAGCCACCGCTGCTGATGGCCTTCACCCTGTCGGCGCCTGTCGTGGCACCGTCGCTGGTGCGCCTCTGGGCCACCGCCGAGGTCGAGGCTAGCTACCGTGTCCTCACCCCGACGCCGCACCTCTCCATGGACCCGTGTGCTAGTGCCGTGCTCGCCGCCGCCATTGCCAACACGGTGCCGAGGAGGTGCGCGACGACCTCGACCACAGGTGAGGCAGCGCCTTTGCCTTCATCGTGCCCTCGGGCTCTGGCGACGACGGGTGGGTCACCGTGCTCAGCGACCATGGCGCCGTGCTCAGCGGCCTCGCCGACTAGGTCTGGTCCCGGCCGGGCTTCATGCGCCAGTACAGGTGGAGCATGTGTAGCGGCCTAATGGGGAGGTCCACGCCCTCGGAGACAGAGCAGAGTAGCTTGGCCACCGTGGCGGGCGTGGAGACCGCCGGCTGTAGGCGCTAAGGCCACATAGGGCCACAGCGCAAGAGGCCACGCGTGCTTCCTGCTACGAGCACGGGCGCCCTCTTCTTCTTCTCTGCCGACGCCCGGGCCCCTCCTCCTCTTCTTCGCCTCGTGCGTGCAAGGCGCAGCTCCAGCTGCATTAGCAGGCAGGGGTGGCGGCGGGATTTTGCCTGCCAACCACAATGGGGGAGGGAGGGGGCAGCGGTGATTGTCTATAGCATAGGGTACCTCGCCCCCCGATGTCGACTTTGTCATGGACTTCCTCAGCGCCGACGACTGGGAGTTCGGGCGGGACGTGGTGGTCGAGGCAGGGTTCTCAGGGCATGGATTCAAGATGGACGCAGCCATGGGGAGGATCCTGGCGGAGATGGCCATTGATGGCGGCTCCCAGACGACGGTAGAGGCCAACGTCGACCTCGGCTTCTGCTGGATCCACGGTCGATTTAGGCGGCGGCGGTGGGGGCACTGCCGTGAGATGGAGGAGGGAATGATTGGGTGACACGTGGGCCCCACATGTCACTATAATAGAGGTTGGCGTTCTACGTGGCGGCCAACGCCAGCGTGGCGTGGTCAAACATGCTCCACATAGGACAAAAATAGCCCTGCCTGCGCCCAGCTGGTAAAAGTAAACAGTTTTGACAGTTGGGGTACCAGCACTAGACGATTTTGTAGTTGAGGGTCAAAATTAGACGAACCTAATAGTTGAGGGGCCAAAAGTAGACTTAATCCTAATATTACTACTAGTGAGTAGGATGTCATCTATACACAAGACGTGGAAAAAGAATTTTCCATTCTAGAACTTCATATAAACGCTATTGTCCTTCTCATTTTCTTTAAACCCAAACTTTTTTATCGTTTCATCAACTTCAAATACTACTGTCTAGAGACTTGTTTTAACCCATAAATGGATTTCTACAGGCGGCATCCCATACATTCTTTTTCTTCCATGACAACCTTTAGGTTGTGCCATGTAAACGTTTTCATACAAATCCCCATTGAGGAATGTCGTCTGAAAGCATCTAGGCCCCTAGTTGGGTTTCGGTGATTAATGACAATATGTGATTACTGTGACAAACGTGTGTTTTGCAGAGGCAATTAAGTTAAGTCACGGTAATGGAGATCGATTGGGCTATCATGGTGGTCATGCCTCTATGATGGAAATCATTTCGGTTTTCAAAGGATGGATGACAAGGTTAAGGATGGACTAGTTCTAAGTGTCGATTGAAGTTGAAGAGACACTTAGAGTAGTTTAGGACTTTATTTTTCCTTTGGCCGTACTATTAAAGGGGGTATGGACGGGTAGCTTGACCTAGGTGAGTCTAATGAGTTAGGTGTGGTGCACACTTGCTAAATCTAGCACTAGGTAGCTCCTAAAAAGTCCTTAGATCCATTAGAGCAAACTTCATTCACGTATCATTGAGAGTTGGAAGTTAATGGAGGGTCAAATACTGACCGGACACTGGTTCTGGTGTGGCCAGACACTGGCGCAGAGTCCGGTCAGTTCATTTGATCAAGGTGATTTTGTCTGGTGCGACCGGATGCTGAGAGGTGAGCGACCGGACGCTGGGTGCCAACGTCCGGTCGACTCCAGTAAGGTTCCAGAGAGGGAAAATTGTGACCGGACGCGTCCGATCACAACTTAAACACTAGAGTTCAAGGAGAACTGATCGGAGCGTCTGGTCAATATGATCGGAGCGTCCGGTCACCCTGTAGAGGCACATAACGGTTCGTTTTGAACATGAGTGTATAAATATTTTTTCCATTCATGTGAGGGGGTACTTTTGCTCATTCCAACAGCTGAGAAACACCCTTGAGAGTGCCAAGAAGAGCAAGGTCCTAGTGAGGTGATTGAGATTTGAGAATCCCAAAGAGAGCCCTCACTAGTGAAAGCAAGAGTAGCAAAGTGTGCATCCACCCTTCTCATTAGGCTTGTCATGGTCAAATGAGAGTTTGTGCTTGTTTCTCTTGGTGATCGTCATCACCTAGACGGCTTGGTGGTGATTGGGAGCTTGGTGATCATCCGACGGAGCTTATGGATGACCCAACTCAAGTTGTGAGCGGTTGTGGGTGATTCACCGCGACGGAGTGTCGAAGAATCAACCCGTAGAGAGCATTTGATCCTTGCGTGGATCAAGGGGGAGCTACACCCTTGCGCGGGTGCTCCAACAAGGACTAGTGAGAAGTGGCGACTCTCCGATACCTTAGCAAAACATCGCCGCGTTCCTCCTTCTCTCTTTACTTTGAGCATTTACTTTGAGCAATTCAATTCTTATCATTTACATTCATAGAATTGTCATGTTGGAGTAGGATTGGAACATAGGTTGCTAAACTTTTATGCGATAGATCAATAGAAACACTTTCTAGGCATAAGGGGTTAATTAGGCTAACCGTAGGACTTAATTATTGCAAAGAAATTTAGAATTAGCCCAATTCACCCCCTCTCTTGGGCATCTTAATCATTTCAATTGGTATCAGAGCCCCATGCTCACATATTTAGGCTTAACTGCCTAGAGAAAGATGTCTCATAGGGATGAACCTCCTCCTATCTTTGAGGAGGATGATTTTCCTTATTGGAAAATCCGCATGGAGGCGTACTTAGAAGCTCTAGATGTTGAAATACTTAGAGCCGTCTCACAAGGCTTCCCAAAATCTTGAGATGCTACACACATACAAGGCAATGAGGTGAATTACGAGAAATGGAATGCAAAGGCTCAAAACACCATCTTTAGAGGCCTTTGCAAAGATGTGTTTAACCGGGTGAGGAACCACAAGGACGCCCATGCACTATGGTCAGATATTTGTGCGCTCCATGAGGGAACTAAGAGCGAGCGTGAGGAACGCTATCATCTTGTCATAAAAAAGCTAAATTCATTTGAGATGCTTCCTAAAGAGAGTGCTAACGAAATGTACTCTTGCTTGAATGTTCTTGTAGAGGAAGTCAATGGGCTTGGACTAACTCAAATGCAACCATCTGACTTTGTAAGAAAAATCTCGAGTGTCCTCCCAATTGACAAATATGGGCATATTGTGACCGTGCTTCATCAAGGTGATCTTTCCACCGCTACACCAACATAAATCTTGGGAAAGATCAATGCTCATGAGATGTACATGCACATCACACCTCAAGATGGCTCATCCTCTACAAATAAGAAAGAAAAAGACTTAGCATTCAAAGCTAGCCAAGAGAAGGGCAAAACAAGAATTGAGTATGAGAGCTCAAGTGATGATGAAGTTGATGATGCAAGTCTTGCTCTCATGGTGAGAAGAACCGCCAAGATGCTAAAGAAGCTCAACAAGAGTGACATCAAGTTTGATGGGAAGAAAAAGAAGTTCTTCACTAGCTCTAGAAGGAAGCCAATCTTGAAGATGGATTACTACAATTGTGGAGAACTTGGTCATCTAGCACACCAATGCACAAAGCCCAAGAAAGACAAGTATAAGAACAAGTACAAGGGCAAGAAAGATGACTCAAGTAATGAAGAAGAAGAAGAAGAAAAGAAGAAAAGCAAGCCATACAAGAAGAAAGATGGCAAGAAGAAGGACTTCCACAAGAAGAAGAAGAATAGAAAGGCCTACATTGTCGGTGATTGGCTCATGGACATTGATTCATCTAGTTGTTCATCCGATGATGATAGTGATAATGAGAAGGTGGCCGCAATTGTGATTGACTCTTCATTATCTTCACCAACACCACCGCTATCATCCTCTACACACCTATGCCTTATGGCCAAGGGTGAACGAAAGGTATCAAATGATGATGATAGTAGTAGCGATGATCATGCTAACAATGATGATTGTGATAGTGATAGTGATGATGATGAATTTGAATCACCTTCATATGATGAACTTATCAAATTGCTAAACAAATATACTAGGATAATTAGAAAGACTAGAGCTAAGAATGACAAGCTAGAAGCTAAGAATGATTCTCTTTTAGCTAAATGTGATGTAGCCGAAAAGGCTAGTGTTGAGCTTAGAGAAGCAAATGATGCTATATCATCCAAACTCATGGAGCTCAAATCATCTAAGAAAGAGCTTAAAGAAAAACATGATAAACTTGAGAGGATACACAATGAGCTCATCACTAGCCACAACATGCTAAAAGAAGAATATACTACTCTTAAGATTAATCATGATAATCTTGTCATTGCTCAAGAATATTTATCCAATGAGCCATATGATGCTACTAACAATGTTGTTAAGATTGATATAGCTACATCATGTGATGATTTGATCATTGAGAGCATTGAGCAAAGTTCTAGTAGCAAGGGCAAGCAAGTGGTTGAGACCGATAGTTATGATGAGTATGTCAAGTTCAAGAATGATAATGAAAAGCTCAAGAAAGATCTTGAAGAGATCAAAAGCCAAAACACTATTATGTTAGAAACTCTTGATCATGATGGTGATTTGATTCTTGAGAATGAGAAGCTAAAAGAAGAGAACAAGAAGCTCAAGGAAGAGAAAAATAATGATGCATTCAAGGAAGAGAACAAGAAGCTTAAATTGGAGAAAGGGCATCTCAAGATTAGATTGAGCAAGTTCACAAGAGGCAAGCACCTTCAAAGTGAGCTACTAATGAACACCGTCATGAAGATGGATAGAAGTGGCATTGGGTACATGGCAAACAAAGAGAAGAAGGCTCAAGCTCAACAACAACAACAAAAGACAAAGCCAAAGAAGTGTTTTGAGTGTGGACAAGAAGACCACTTTGCCCATGAGTGCCAAACTCCACCACCACAACCCTTGCCCAAGCATGCTAGACCTTTCGCTTTCAATGCTCATTACATGCTTAGAAAGGATTCTAGTGGGAAGATGAAAGTCATGTTCTTAGGACCTCCCAACAAGAATAGGCCTAAGAGAATTTGGGTAGCAAAGTCACTTGTTGAGAAGGTGAAGGGCCCTCAACAAGTTTGGGTTCCTAAAGCTTGATCTCTTGTGTGTAGGTGAACTACAAGACCGGTGGAAGTCATTGGGTAATTGATAGTGATTGCACACAATATATGACCGGTGATCCTCGTATGTTCATCTCACTAGATGAAAAAGTAGATGGACAAGAAAGAATCACATTTGGAGATAATTCAAAGGGCAAGGTTATAGGATTGGACAAAGTGGCAATATCAAATGATCATTCTATCTCAAATGTGCTATATGTTGCTTCATTGAGCTTCAACTTGCTATCCATTGGACAATTGTGTGATCTTGGCTTCCAATGCTTGTTTACCGAGAAAGAAGTTGTTGTATCTAAGAAGGATGATGATCAAGTGATATTCAAAGAATTTAGATACAACAACCTATATCTAGTGGACTTCACCTCCGAAGATGCTAATTTGAAGACTTGCCTATTCACCAAAACAACACCTGGGTGGCTATGGCATGGAAGACTTGCTCATGTTGGAATGAGCTCACTCAAGAAGCTAATGAAGAATGATTTGGTGAGAGGGTTGAAGGATGTGAAGTTTGAGAAGGACAAGCTTTGTAGTGCATGTCAAGCCGGCAAACAAGTTGCAAATACTCATCCAACAAAAGCCTTCATGTCAAACCACAAGAGTGCTAGAACTCCTTCACATGGATTTATTTGGACCAACAACATACAAGAGTTTGGGAGGAAATCTTTATTGTCTTGTGATTGTTGATGACTATTCAAGATACACATGGGTATTCTTCCTTCATGACAAATCTGAAGTTGCATCATGCTTCAAGAAGTTTGCCAAGAGAGCACAAAATGAGTTTGAAGTGAAGCTAAAGAAGATAAAAAGCAACAATGAGAAACAATTTGACAACACAAACATAGAAGCCTATTGTGATGAAGTTGGGATCAAGCATGTGGTCTCCGCAACATATACTCCTCAACAAAATGGTGTAGTTGAGAGAAAGAACCGGACATTGATCACTCTTGCAAGAACAATGCTTGATGAGTACAACACTCCCAAAGCTCTATTGGCAGAAGCTATCTACACCGCATGCTATGCATCCAACCGCCTATTCCTTTAAAAGTTTCTTGGCAAGACACCTTATGAGTTGCTCAATGGAAAGAAGCCAGATGTCTCCTTCTTTAGGGTGTTTGGTTGCAAATGCTACATCTACAAGAAGTGGCAACACTTAGGGAAGTTTTAAAGATGTTGTGATATTGGTTTTCTTGTTGGTTACTCATCAAAGTCCAAAGCATATAGAGTATTTAATCATGTCACTGGCTTAGTTGAAGAAACATATGATGTGGAATTTGATGAATCTAACGGCTCCCAAGGAGCACATGAGAATCTTGATGATGTAGGTGATGAACCATTGAGGGAGGCTATGAAGAACATTCCGGTCAGAGACATCAAGCCTAATGATAATGAAGATGATGTATCAGTGATCAATCCACCTTCTTCATCAAATGTGCCACAAGATGGTGATAAAGATGAGAGAGTAGAAAATGAAGACACTCATGTCTCCCATGAGCAAATGGTGATACAAGCACATGATGTTGATGCTCCACAACCTCCCCCTCAAGTGGTTGATAGAAGAACTTCACCTCTACTTCAAGCTCATCCATAAGATCTCATCATAGGGAGTCTATCAAAGTGAGTAATGACTCGCTCTCAAAAGCTTGCTTCGTTTATTGAACATCACTCTTTTGTCTCTTGCTTTGAGCCTACTAAGGTAGAAGAAGCTCTTCAAGATCCAGATTAGATCAATGCCATGCATGAAAAGTTGAACAACTTCACCCGCAATGAAGTTTGGACTCTTGAAGAGCGACCACAAGGGGCAAGAGTCATTGGAACAAAGTGGGTATTCCATAACAAGCAAGATGATCAAGGCATTGTTGTGAGGAATAAGGCAAGACTAGTTGCAAAGGGGTTCTCTCAAGTTGAAGGTTTAGATTTTGGAGAGACCTTTGCACCGGTTGCAAAGACTAGAAGCCATTCGTATCCTCCTTGCATATGCATCACATCATGAAATGAAACTATATCAAATGGATGTGAAAAGTGCATTTCTAAATGGCTTTATTAATGAACTAGTCTATGTTGATCAACCTCCCAGATTTGAAGACCCTAGATATCCTAATCATGTTTATAGGTTGTCTAAGGCGTTATATAGGGTTAAGCAAGCCCCAAGAGCTTGGTATGAGTGCATTCGGGACTTCCTCATTGAGAAGGGCTTCACCATTGGGAAGGTCGACACCATACTATTCACCAAGAAGCTTGATGAACATATCTTCATTTGTCAAGTGTATGTTGATGATATCATCTTTGGATCATCAAATGAAGATTCTTGCAAAGAGTTTGGTGAATTGATGTCGAAAGAGTTCAAGATGTCAATGATTGGAGAGCTTACATTCTTTCTTGGCTTTCAAGTCAAGCAAATGAGAGAAGCGATTTTCATCTCTCAAGAGAAATATACACATGATCTTCTCAAGAAATTCAAGATGGATGAATGTAAGCTAATCAAGACACCAATGCCAACTAATGGACATCTCGACCTAGATGAGGGAGGTAACACGGTTGATCAAACTCTCTACCGCTCTATGATTGGTAGCTTGTTATATTTAACCGCATCTAGGCCCGACATCATGTTTAGTGTGTGTGTGTGTGCTGGATTTCAAGCTAATCCTAAGGAAACTCATTTGATTGCCGTTAAAAGAATCCTTAGGTATCTTAAGCACACACCAAGCATTGGCCTTTGGTATCCCAAAGGAGCTATATTTGAATTGGTTGGCTATTCTGATTCGGATTATGCCGGTTGCAAAGTTCATAGAAAAAGCACATCCGGAGGGTGCATTTGCTTGGTAGATCACTTGTGTCTTGGTCCTCCAAGAAACAAAATAGTGTGTCTTTGTCCACCATCGAAGCGGAATACATTACCACGGGTGCTTGTTGTGCACAAATACTTTATATGAAACAAACTATGCTAGACTATGGTGTAGTTCTAGAAAAAGTACCTCTTTTGTGCGACAATGAAAGTGCGGTAAAACTTGTAAATAATTCGGTTCAACACTCTCGCACCAAGCACATAGATATCCGCCATCACTTTCTTAGAGATCATGTTACAAAGAATTATATTTCATTAGAAGGTGTAAGGACCGAGGATCAATTGGCAGATATCTTCACTAAACTGCTAGATGAGGCGACTTTTTATCGATTGCGGAATGAGCTCAATGTGCTTGACTTTAGTAACTTCACCAAAAATTGAGCTTGTGTTGTCCCTTGGATTGCATTGTAACATACAACATGTTTACTTTATGGTTATGCACTTAGGGCTTGTCTAACATGGTTAAGATAACCGCCGTAAAGTGTGTGAAGAAGCTTAACCTTGGATCAAACTTGACAAGCAACTAGATTTACTTTCAAGTATTGCATTGCATATGCATGAATGTTGCTTTGTCGTTTATCTTCAATTGCCCTCTTATTGCCTATTTTCTTAAAAAAAATTATAGCCTATGGCAAAATATTTTGAAAAAATTGAGGGTTTGAGAGAGGTCACTCACATAAGTCTCAATTGGTGTTTATTTGGATCTTATTGAAGTTGGGACTTGATTGGGAATAGGCAGCACGAAGGACTTTGAAGATTTGCTGGAAAAAGAGTGACCGGATGCTGCACCGGACTCTAAAGTCCAGTGTCCGGTCAGTTCATAGGAGGTGAACCTGCTGCGATGGAGTGACCAGACTCTGTTGTTCAGCGCTCGGTCAGATGGTGGTTCAGCGTCCGATCAAGCGAAGGCGATCAAGGCAGTGAGGACCGGACTCTGGCTACGTCCGGTCGGGGTTCACCGGATGCGTCCGGTCGCGATTCTAGGGGTTTCGGACCTCTCTGGAATTGATCGAACTCTAGGTGGCAGTGTCCGGTCGTTGCCACCGGAGCGTTTGGTCAGTTGAAATCGTGCGGGTTTAGGACTTGTTCTTCATTTCCTTTTCTGTCTCATTGGGGGACCCCTTATAACCCAATCCATCGCGCCATGACCCTTATCCCGCATCCCGCATCGCGCCGACATCGCCGCGCAGCACTCGTGCCCTAGCCGCCACCTCCTGAGCCACCGTGTGCTCGTGTAGCTCCCGTGCCGTAGCAAGATCCAGCGCCCGCGCCTCTGCTCTGCGTGTCCGCGCCATCACTTCGTTGCACTGCCACGCCCCACGTCGTCGAGCCCTAACTCCACCGTGCCCTAGCTCCATGCCGCCGCAGCAGCGCCGCCCGACCATTGTGCCACCGTGCCCGAGCCCTATGCCAGCGCCGCCCCTATGACAGCAAGAAGCACCGCCGGTGCCCTAGCCACTGCTCATCGCACTTCTTCACCGTAGTGCACCGCTGATCCACGCCGCATTGTCTCATCGGAACCCTAGCTTCAGTGCCTCCTGGTGGTTCCCCGATTGTTGTTCCTTTTCTTTTTGGATCGCTAGTTCGTCAGGTAGCAAGCCCTTGTTTCCAATTCTGTATCTAATGCTTGCTTCTTTGGGTTTCGTATCTCTAGATATGTTGTAATTATTCATATATCCGATCTATTCTAATGTGTAGCGAGTCGGTGTTTATGAGGTCTTAGTGGCAGTTGTCAGTCATCTCGGGGCCAAGCTCGTGAGTACGGATCGAGGCCAAGCCTCGGAAGTGACAGTTGGCAGTTGATCGTTGTCAGCGGCAGTTGTTCTTTTCAGCTTCGTCAGATGGCTCATGTCAAGAATGTCAAAGGTGGTCCTGGTGATGAGGATCCGAGGCCCCCATCTCGCCTGCCTACAGATACAAAAGGCAAGGCGACGAAGAAGCTAGCGATAAAGAAGAGCAAGTACCCTGATGCAGATACAGTGAGAACAACCGCAGTCGCAGAGGCCGCAGAGCGCGTAGAGAGAGTAGGTGCTAGGAGTGGTGTTGTTATTGCAGATCAACTTTCACCAACCTAGAGGGCTACACTTGAGCAGGTTGAGCGCCGTCATGGTGGTCTAGCTAGGACTATCATGGTTGGAGGATGGCGTGTTGATATTGATGAGAGTCAGTCTCAGGGGGAGTCACAGCAGCAGCCACAGCCAGCAGAGCAGACTCAGGAGGGAGAGCAGGCCGAGGAGATAGAGCAGGCACCTCAGCCATAGTTACACTGCTCTGGTCATACCCGTGCTTCAGCCACACCAAGGCCAGAGACACAGCGGAGGGGTTCTCGTTCGCCTCCTAGACCACAGGGTCTGTCTCTAGTGACTCATCTAGATTTGTGGGCTACCACGGCCAAGCAGGTGCAGCCGCTCAGATTTGTGGACTTTGATCAGTGGTTTCCACCGAGGCGGGATGAGCGTGCATCAGAGGGCTTCTACACACCACTACAAGAAGATTTTTATAATGCATATCTTAACAGTGAGGCAATTTTCAGATCTCAGAGGGTGTGCAACATTGAGTCCATTGTAGCAGCAGCAGGAGAGCACATTCACGCTTACCTATCTTACCTGCCAGGGCTGACAGATTTACTTGGATGGACAGGCTTATATGTTCCATCTTGGGTCCGTGAGTTTTATGCTACACTCTGGATTGACCCACAGCACAGATTTATACACTTTGCATTTAGGGGCAGAGATTACAAGCTAATGAGCTTTAGGGTCACGGAGATTCTCAGGCTCCAGGAGCAGTCAGTCCAGCTACATGAGGTTTGGTATGGACAGACAACGCCTCCTAGACGCCCTCATGGCGGTATGGTGCCTCCTAATAACTTGGTCCACCATTGCTTCACAGAGCCATTCGGCGAGCGGTCGAGCAGGACACCTAGTGACCTCACTCCTATAGCTAGAGTACTTGATGCTATTATGAGGAGGACACTGCTTCCGAGGATGGGGTATCACGAGGGCTTGACTCACATACAGTTATGGCTACTGAACTCTCTGATGCAGTAGACTGTGTTTGACATTTGGGATCTCCTTCTATCAGAGATGGAGGATACTATTATAGAGGGATTTAGGGGTCACAGGCAGCTGCCATATGCTCACTGGATTACATTCCTGATCCACAGGACAGTTATTGTGAGGCCACCTAAGATGCTGGCAGAGTATAGTGGTGCTACTATAGAGTTCCCTGCATACAACATGACTTAGATGATCTGCCATAGTGCAATGAGGACACCTAGCCAGCCGCATCGTCGTCCAGAGGTGCCAGAGACTATAGCTCAGCAGGATGAGACCATCAGGGGTATAGCAGCTATAGAGGAGGAGCAGTTAGATGCTCAGCAGGAGGGGATGGTCAAGAGCAACCCTAGCGATAGCTCATATGATGACTACAGGGATATCCCTCAGATGCCACCTCGACGACATGACCATGAGGTCGGTAGCTCCAGTTCAGCTCCACCTGCACCACAGACAGACCCCGCTCTACTTGCCATACTTGAGCGGATGAGGCAGGATTAGGCTCGCCAGGCTTAGGAAACCGCTGCTACATTTGCATAGTTTTAGACTCGGTAGGATGAGTTCTAGCGACAGCAGCAGGTGATCCAGCAGCAGCAGGCCATGCATCAGCAGTAGCTTCTCATGCAACAGCAGCTACTTGGGTTTATGCAGCATGTTGTCATTGCTATTGGGGCTCCACCACCATAGCCTTCACCCCAGCTTGGTCAGCCTACCACCACTTCTATGACTCCAGCTTTACAGCCTAGTGGGCTTCAGAGTTAGGGACAGACTGCTACTCAGTTTGCTTCACCTATAGAGCAGGTGTCCCAGTGGTTTGCCTCACCTGTGCCAGCCCCGTAGTTCACACCTTTTCAGACGGGCTTCACACCATCTCAGACTTCCTCGCTGCTAGTGCCAGAGACTATAGTTCCAGGAGCCTTGGTGCTTCATTCATTGAGTTGATAGGGCAGCCTACTCCACCATATCTACATGTCCTAGGTCCTTCCACAGTTGTACCTATTACCAGGACTACAGAGACGCTCTCTTCTTTAGTTGCATCATCAGAGCCGCCTGCTATAGTCATACCTATAGAGACTTAGGCTGCACCAATTCCTGATCCGACCCAGACCGCTTCAGCATTGCTTCCAGCTACAGAGGGTCAGACTGCTTAGAGCTTAGGATTAGATGATGATGGCACACAGTTCCAGCTCGCTCCTCGTACCTCAGCACCAGACTCGTCCGTTGCAGCCCCGCCGCCCGACCCTTAGGTTTTGGTGTTTGACGCCAAAGGAGGAGAGGGATCGAGTATGTTAGACTTAGGGGGAGCGACTTATCTAGGGGGAGTTTAGCTTATCTATTATATTTGGTTTTTATGTGTGATACACTATTATGCATTCATGTGTTTACTTTCATGCATCAAACTATATTTATGTGATAGTGATATCTACGTGATCAGGATATTTGACATGTGTGCTCTCTACTTTGAATTATTTATATGTCATATCACTTGTGTTATGCTCATTTGCTTTGCTTCCATGTTTTACTCTGATGCAAATGAGCTTTATTACTTGTACTCATGCTTATTTCATATCTTTTGAGTATATCACGTTGGCTTGGGTCATATAAGCTTGCCTAACTCTTTTGTTCTTATTGTCAAAAGCTTATATGATCCAAGCATGTTAAAAACCTCACCTCTTTCACATACTCAAGGTTGTATTGTCAACAATCACCAAAAAGGGGGAGATTGAAAGCATCTAGGCCCCAAGTTGGGTTTTGGTGATTAATGACAATACGTGATTACTATGACTAACGTGTATTTTGCAGAGGCAATTAAGTTAGGTCATGGTAATGGATATCGATTGGGCTATCATGGTTGTCATGCTCCTACGATGGAAATCGTTTTGGTTTTCAAAGGATGGATGACAAGGTTAAGGATGGACTAATTCTAAGTGTCGATTGGAGTTGAAGAGACACTTAGAGTAGTTTAGGACTTTGTTTTTCCTTTGGCCGTACTATTAAGGGGGGTATGGACGGGTAGCTTGACCTAGGTGAGTCTAGTGAGTTAGGTGTGGTGCACACTTGCTAAATCTAGCACTAGGTAGCTCCTAAAAAGCCCTTACATCCATTGGAGCAAACTTCATTCACGTATGATTGAGAGTTGGAAGTGAATGGAGGGTCAAATACTGACCGGACGCTAGTTCTGGTGTGACCAGACACTGGCGCAGAGTCCAATCAGTTCATTTGATCAAGGTGATTTCATCTAGTGCGACCGGACACTGAGAGGTGAGCGACCGAACGTTGGGTGCCAGTGTTCGGTCAAATCTAGTAAGGTTCTAGAGAGGGAAAATCGTGATCAAACGCGTCCTGTCACAACATAAACACTAGAGTTCGGAGAGAACTGACCAGAGCATCTGGTCACCCCACAGAGGCACATAACAGTTCATTTTGAACACGGGTGTATAAATACTTCCTCCATTCATGTGAGGGGGTACTTTTGCTCATTCCAATAGCTGAGAAACACTCTTGAGAGTGCCAAGAAGAGCAAGGTCCTAGTGAGGTGATTGAGATTTGAGAATCCCAAAGAGAGCCCTCATTAGTGAAAGCAAGAGTAGCAAAGTGTGCATCCACCCTTCTCATTAGGCTTGTCGTGGTCAAGTGATAGTTCATGCTTGTTACTCTTGGTGATCGCCATCACCTAGATGGCTTAGTGGTGATTGAGAGCTTGGTGATCATCCGGTAGAGCTTGTGGATGACCCCACTCAAGTTGTGAGCGGTTGTGGGTGATTCACCATGACGGAGTGTCAAAGAATCAACCTGTAGAGAGCACTTGATCCTTGCGCGGATCAAGGGGGAGCTACACCCTTGTGTGGGTGCTCCAACGAGGACTAGTGGGGAGTGGTGACTCTCCGATACCTCGGCAAAACATCACCGCGTTCCTCCTCTCTTTACTTTGAGCAATTCAATTCTTGTCATTTATATTCATAGAATTGCCATGCTAGAGTAGGATTGGAATATATGTTGCTAAACTTTTGTGCGGTAGATCAATAGAAACACTTTCTAGGCACAAGGGGTTAATTGGGCTAACCGTAGGACTTAATTATTGCAAAGAAATTTAGAATTTGTCCAATTCACCCCCTCTTAGGCATCTTGATTCTTTCACCGTCTTTACATCCATCTGATGTAACTCTAAATCGTAATGTGCCAATAACACCATTATGATTCTAAAAGAATCCTTGCATAAGACTGGAGAAAAACTCTCATCGTAATCTATTCATTCTCTTTACGTAAAGCCTTTTGCTACAAGTCATGCTTTATATCTTTCCACATTCTCTTTGGAGTCATATTTTGTCTTGTAGACCCTTTCACAGCCTACTATTTTGGCTCCATTAGGAATTTCTTCTAAGTCCCAAACATCATTAGTATTCATCGAATTCATTTCAACTTCCATAGTTTCTTGCCATTGAAATGAGTAAACGCTTCTCATGGCTTCTTCAAATGAGGTGAGATCACCCTCCATTTGAATTTCTTCACTAACATAGACTTCATAGTCATCAGAAAACTAGTTTACTAATTTTTTGAGACCTATTGGGGCCTCAGCTACTGGCACTTTCATGTAGGGTTGTTGTTGCTCTTCATTGCTAAGAGGCAATTGATTTTTACAGGCTCCTGTATCACAAGATCCTTGTTTACATTATTTATCTTCTTCGAAGAGCCAACAACAGGTGTTGTAGAAGTCATACAACATCAACAGGTATCGAGAAATTCGTTGTTTTGAATCACTAAAGTGGGCATGCAGTCCCGCTTCTCTTCAAGTCATAGGTCTCTACATACTGTGCTCCCCCAGATCATCCCATCTTTTATAAAGATAGTGTATCTTCCAATTTCTTATTTGGGTTCAATCTGTTAAAACCTTATATGGCGCTTTAAGCACCACTTTAATATCTTTGATGGTGACTACGCTATCTTCCTCTCGGAACTTTAAAAAAATACAGGAATTTAGCTGTTTCTCTGCTTAGGGGTATCATTGTTATGATCGACGGTCATATTCATCAAAATCTTTATCTCACTCTTAATGAAGAGTAGTTTCTTAATTGATCTTAATTCTTACTCTTAACTCATCTCACAATTCTCCCCCTCGAAATATGGCATGAACTATACTACCATAATTTCAAGAACTATTTAGAAAACTATGAATGAGGAGACACTTATGACTTACTTCATTCACATGATTATGCCATGCAAATAAAGTTATTTCTTGATCCATATAGGAGTACACTTTTCTCATTCTACTTTAAGAACTTGAGGAGGTCTTTTATTAACTGTACCTTTATAAGTCACGCTTGCATCTTTTTTTTGTCCTTTGATTAGTATTGACCATGACGGTGCATTTCTATTGTGCCATGGTCAATACTAGGATAGCATAAGAGCTATCCAAACTTCTCTCGCTATGCGGGATACAAAAATATATGAGTCATCACAAAACTTCTCCCACCATGCAGGATTGACTAGCATAAGTACTATGCCAAACTTCTCCCCATGCGAGATAAATCTATATACAAATTACCGTAATGAAAAATTTAGTCATGATGACTAAAACATTCACTTATACTTCATTTTCCAATTAAATCTTCCCCTTGGTTCCAATTTAATCAAAAAATTAGTAAACTAACAAACAATTATCCTGAACTAGCTTGACTCAAGTCTTTTCATTCACATACCCCAGCATTGCAGCCCGTTGGAATGCAGCCGAGTGATCTCGTTGGTTAAAAAATAAAACTTACAAGATGCTTCTGCATCAATTCTACATCACCGTTAGGCAGAAAATAGAATTAATGCATAAAACTCATAGATTAACTTTAAAGGCCATGTTCGCTTGTCTTATGATCCATACTTTTTGGCTTGTCTTTTTAGCGGGAACAATATTTTTCTCTCACAACAAATCAACCAGAACAGTATTTTAGCTTGTTTTTTCAGCGAAGCGAACAGGGCCAACGTCGCCAACCACTCTAGGTCCAAGCGTATGGGCCTGGGTCAAAACTCTGACACCAGGGAAGAGGCTGGCATGAATCAATGTAACCTATGGCCATGACGGGCCATACCTGAGGATTCACATCAAGAACAGTGTCGGGCATGCCAGTGCTATTCTACCTAATCTTCATACATATGCTGACAGTCGCGTCAGTTCACCACGACATCCACCGAGACAGAGTGCAACGCCATGATCGACAGATGACGCCTGTGCATGGCGCTAGTGACAAATAGGGCCTCGACATAGAGTCATCCCTATTGACATCTACAGGATCGATGAGACCCGCATGTAGGAGAAGAAGGACCCAGCAACCCTAGAAGCCTTCTTCTCTCTCTCGTTCTTCTCATTTTCCTCCTCTGTAACCCGTGCTTTCCCTTTGCCTATAAAAGGAGAAGAAGGGCGCCCCATGAAAGGGAAGATCTTGACACAAGAGCACAACACGAGTACACAGCTGAGCGGCAAGCGAGCTCTCAGCACCCATTCACTCCTTCCACCAGAGACTTGGGATCCTCTCCCTCTCTGCATGTTTGTAACCCCTACTGCAAACTAAGTGCCGATAATACGAGCAGCAGTGAACTGGACGTAGGGACATTTCGTCCGAACCAATATATACCCTTGTGTTCTCCGAGCACACCATCCAAGCCAAACGCACAAATACAAATTTACTCATCGGTGGTCCGAAAACACCGACAGTTGGCGTGCTAGGTAGGGGCTTTTTGCGTGTCTCGACGTCCACATCAGGCCTCGGATGGCTAGTCATAGCGTCAGTTGGGTCCTGGGCACGCACGTGCGCTTTGGGAACCTAAACTTTAGGCCTCGGATGGCTAGTCACGACGGAGGGAGAGTTGGCGTAGGTTCCCATCGCTGTCCAGCCTCTCCACACCACCGGCCTCGACGCGATCGCCGAGATGCTTGAGGAGTTGCAGCTGCACGCACTAGAGGCCTGCGCCCTAGGGAGCGACCAACTCCTTGGCTTCGATTATGAGAGGCTAGAGCACCAGCTCAGTGCCTTCCTAAGACCCCGATCATCCCGGGAGGACCTGCGCCACCTCACCTTCTCATTCGCCAACGTCATGACGCAGCTTGCCGGAGGAGAGCCGCTCTGCCTAGAATTCCTCATCTGGAGCGCCTTGACTACGCTCCTATTCGGTCTGCGCAACGCCGCAGAGACTGTTGGCCATCTTGTGGAGCAGCGCACGCCCCCATCCCCTATGAACGACTAGTTTGTGAGGATGACCAAATACATCGTAGAATCTTTCCATGACCTTATCGTGGGAGAATCGGAGTCGCTCTCCGATTCTGACTTCACCACGGGGAGCCATCACCCCTCGCGAGAATGTTTTATGGCAGGTACCTCGAAGGATACATCGAAAGCATCCACGAGGGAGGGGCTACCCCAACAGACGACCTCGATGACAAATATGGCATGGCTCAGCCCCTCCGTTTTATTGAAAAAATGCTTGAGGGATGACGATCACAAAGACGAGCCAACCCCTCAGCTGGACCCCTACAACACGCGGGGGCTCGAGGGAAGTTGGACTCGCAAGGAGACCGAATGCATGGTCATAGGATGATGGCTCGGATCCTAGCAAGGGATATGTACAAAAACTAATAATAACATTTCTAAAACAAAAAATGATTTCTCTTACCAGTTTCACTATCGTCTCCTCGATCTTTAGTGAAACCTGACCTCAGCAACAGCAAGGGGTCGGGCCTCACTCGAGGGCTGATAAGGGTATATATATATTGATTCTAAAATAGTTGCCGTGCCTGTCCCTTTCTCACGTTAAAAACCTAGTGGCAAGGTTTGTGGAAACAAACGTTGAGTAAAACTGGTCGGACTGCAAGAAACCTATGCCCCAGCGGCTACGACACTCTTGCTTACCAGCGTGATCAGTGTCTTTCGCCCACACCTCAAGCTCTACAGTTTTAACAACAGGAAGGATCAGAACGCATTAACCCTTTTTACACATAAAAAGGGACAAAGAACAAATTTGTTCAACCGAAACAAAAGAACAAGCTTGTTTAAACGGAACAAAAGGGTTGGAACTTGTCCGCTTATTACAAATGCGTCGCCTGACCTATCTGACTAAACTAACCCCTTGGGGGGATGATTTCATCTTCTATTTCAACAGAAAGGTCATGTGCCAGGGGGGCCACCTCCTTCTCGATGTCGTCCAGCTTGGCGTCGGCATAGACGGGCATGAAGCCTTGGCTCATCATCGCTAGATCGATCTTCTCGTAATGAGAATGGACGATTTTGAACGATTGGTGAATGCTAAAGCGAAGCATGCCCCTTGCCATATCACGTGCCTAGTCCATGATTCGGGTGGCACGAACCATGAGCGAGCTTGTCTCCTACTCCGAGGCCAGCTCGAGCTCGTCGTAGACCAGCTAGACGAAGACACACAGGTTGTCATGTTCGTCGCTCTCCTTCTAGAGGGTGTCCTTCACCTCGCTAAACTCCTTCTCCAGGCCACAGCTATTCACGACCTCCGCCCCGAGCTTGTCGTCGAGACCTGCCCAAGTCACGTACCGACCGTGTCAAAAGGCTTACCATGGATTCCTGGGAGAAAGACAACAAGGGAAACTAGATACTTACCGTTCACATCCGCTCGAAGCCTACGCACCTCATCGCGCTATTGGGTCACCTCAGCCACTGGGCACTGGACCTCTTCTTGGCGCTGACCGACCTCCACGACGAGCCTAGAGGACACGCCCTCGGCTACAACCTTTAGGTCCTTCTCCCCCTAAAGCTCATCCTCAAGGTGGTCGATCTGCTGCTAAGCGTCGGTGCGCTCCTAGTGAGCTAGGTCAATCCCCGTGCGGAGCTCCTCTATGGCCTAGAGCAAATCGTCCCGCTCCTTCCGCTGCCGCTCGGCCTCCACGACATTCGTGCGCACCCTCTCGATCAGGATTGTGAGCTTCTCCTCGACCTCGTGGGCATCATCGCGAGCGTGCTTCTCCCTAACTCAGAGGTCGGCCACCTCTTGGGTGGCAGGGGCAAGCTCAGCCACCTCTTGACGGGCGACAGCGAGCTATGCGGCCAACCCCTCACTCTGTCGTGTCTCCTCGGTAAGGAACTGGGACTTCTCCCGACTGTGGGCCATAAGGATCTGTGAAGAAGACAAGACTTAGAGGCGCAAAAAGAGAACATGAGGGTCAAAAGCACGGTCATATCATACCTGGCCAACCGGGGCGACAATGTCGCGCATCGAGCTCAGCATGGTGGTCAGGGCGCGAACCGCGTCCCCAACCTCCGTATGGACGCTCCCTCATTCCCTCTCTTCTGCTGCGTCATCGAGGGCGGCCACCCGGACTATAGACCAAGACATCCCCATGCTGACCTCAAGCGGCGTCGACCTCTCTTGCAGTGGTAGCTCCTCTAGAGCGGCACCTCTAGCGATAGAGTGGGCGGGTGACGCGGACATAGAGGCCTGCCCTATCACCACATCTGCGAAGGATGCCTCAAGTGCGCCCCTTCCATCAGGCCCAACGTGGATATGGACACATGCACGGACAACGCCTTCGGTCATGTTGCCTCCGCCTACGACGTTGATGACACGACCGGCCACACCGTGCCCGCCACGGGCGCCTCGGACACGACCTCCTCTGCCTGCTCTCCCAAGGATGCAGCCATCGGTTGCGCCTTCCCAGTCGGCGCCGTGGCCGCCCCAACGACACTCACACTTACCACCGGCGCGACGCCAGCCGGCTCCTGGCGCATTTGCTGAAGGAGGACCTTTTTTGGAGCGAGTTGTAGGAGAGTCCCACGTCCTCCGACGCTACAAGGGACATAGCGGTCAGTTCATGACAAAAATTCGTTAAGACAAAAGGACAAAAAAGTCTTGACTCACCCTGACGCCATCATGCAAGGACATTTTGGGGTCGGCTTGCTTGAACCCGGCTACTCCTTGTCGGCACGTTGCCACTTCGAGCCCTCCCTCTGCTCGAAGGGCTTGGACGAATCAGAACGGCCCCCTCCCGTCGACTCCAGAGGCACCACCGAGGGCTCGGATGGATTTGGGTGACCTGTTTTCGCTGGCTTCGGGGCCACCATAGATGGCCTAGATGGAGCAGGACGGTCTGATTCCATCGGCTCTAGGGCCACCATCAAAGGCCCAGACAAGGCGAGGTGGCCTGATTCCACCGATTCTGAGGTCGCCGTCGAAGGTCCGGATGGGGCAGGGCGGATTGATTCCACCGGCTCCGAGGGTGCGTCCTCCCCCTCCTGCCCTGTGGCATGCCATAGGAAGGGCCCTGCCTATGGTGAAGGCGGGTCCTTGTCCACGACATCTAGATCATCACACGGGATGGGCGACCCGGAGCCGTCATCCTCCTCCTCTTCTTCTTCTTCCTCTTCTCTTGACGAACCTTGACGCCGCTTCCCTTGTTGTAGCTTCACTCGCTGTTTCGACCGCCGTTTCTTCTCCTCATCATCCTTCTTCTTCTTCCTTTGTTCATCCACATCACGGTTCGCCGCCCTCATGGCCGCATGCTCTAGCAGTGGCACGACAGAGTCTCGGAAGACTAACCCCACCGGCAGCTCGATGAAGCCCGCGTTTGGCCACATCATGGGATGCCCTGGGATCAGGAACATGGCGTCGACCTCCCCCATGGCCTCCTTGATGCGCTGTGCGACCTCGTTGTCGTGGAGCAGCCCCTGGGTGAGTGTCGTCCCAATGAGCTACGCGCCGAGCGTCATCCCATATAGTGGGAGGACGCGCGCCATCAGTAATGCCACCCTCCTCATGTGATACCCCCCGATGACGTCGGCCCCACAGAGGCTGTGGTCGTCAGGAACGCGATGGCCTCAAGGAGGTCGCACATCCTCTTTTTCTCCTTGATGGGTGGCCCCCACGGCCATGACGGTGGTACCTCTTTGACTAGGCGCCCGAAGAAGGCTGGCAAGGGAGTGGCAGGGTCGTTCTTCAGGTAGAACCAATGCGAGTGCCACCCCTTGTTGGATCTAGAGAGCTGGTAGGGCATGTACTCGGCCGCCCGCTGCCCCCGGAGGTGGATGCCTACGCATCCCATCAGCACCGGGTTCTCCTGGCCTCTCTCCTTCTTCTTGATCAAGGAGATGGAGAAGAAATATCTCTACAGCTCAAAGTGGAGCTCGATCCCTAGGTACCCCTTGCACATCGCGATGAAGGCCACGATGTGCTGGATTCTGTTGGGGTTCAAGTGCTACAGCTCGATCTAATAGTGGTGTAGCAGACCCTAGAAGAACGGGTGGGGAGGAACCACGAGTCCACGCTCGTGGAAGGGCGCGAAGGAGACAACGTAGCCGTCGGGCGGCATCAGCGCATCCTCACGGATGAGCACAAGCTACTCCACCGCATCAGTCCTCCCACGGAGAAGACCACGCTTGATGAGGCCCTCCATGCATGCATGGGTAACATTGGAGCAGTACCACAAATCCATGGAGGATGGAGGCGGCTGCGGAGAAGCAAAGGCGGCGATGGAGAAGCAGAAGCGACAGATCTAGGGCTCCGATGGCGGATTAGCAAGCATGACAGATCCGAATGACGACGATGGAGAAACAGAGAAGGTAAGGCCGTGGTTTTGGTGTGCAGAAACGTGAAAGGGGAGGCTGCTATTTATAGGCCGAAGTGGGGCGAGAAGGCAAACTGTCCACCTAGGTTCACGCGCCCGCTGCGCCACATCACGTCACCTCCCTCCGAAGATCGTGCGCACGCTATCTCTAGCCGCGCCCTCAAAGGACACATTGGATGACGGTTCGCCTGGTCGATGGGCCAAGAACCATCGTAGGTAAGGAGGGGTACAGAGCTGAAAACACTCCTATGGCCCATTTAGGACTAGGAGTTTGAAGGCTGGCCCGCCGATGGGTTCATAGCCGCTCTAGAGCACCCTTAGAGCAAGGGGTGGAAAGGGATGGGCCCACTAGCAGCTAGTACCTAGGCGCACGAGCGCCGCGGGCATCCCAACCCATGTTCGAGTCTTGGTCTCTATGGTTTTTCCTCGAAGAAAGGCAACGAGCCCTTGGGACCGGACGAATGGACCCAATAACTATATGGATTGGCCACCAAGAGCCTGGAGTCAGTCACCAGCTGACCCATGCCAAACCCCTGTGAATAGGAAGCCGAGGCCCCACTCGGACTAGCCCCTTAATAGCTCACCGAGCACCATGTTTCGTCCATCGAGGAAAAACATGGCACGGCTCAGCCCCTCCGTTTTATCGAAAAAACGCTTGAGGGATCACGATCACGAAGACGAGCCGACCCTCGACTGGACCCCTGCTACGTGCGGGGGCTCAAGGGAAGTTGGACTCGCAAGGAGACCGAACGTGAGGTTCAAGTACGATGATGGACCGATCAGATCCTAGGGGACCAAAATCAAGAAAAATCTTTCCGACCTCTTGAATCCTACTGTTACATGCCTCGAGAAGACCGATCGTGACAAAAGAGAATCACCTACCTACCAGGACATTGTGGCAGAACCTCCTAAGTTATAGGGCCCACATGCACCTATCACTGTCCGACGACCTTTGACATTATGCATATGTTTCCAATAACTTAAAAAGACTGTCGGGTGTCCTCGGGGAACCCCGAATCTTCCACGATTTCTGAGCAGGATCACGTTACAGAGTCATTGCAGTATTACAACATTTATTCAAATATCTACACCAGAGTAAAAACAGCGGAAGTCTTATAATAACATAATTTACAAAACAGTAGTTTCAAACCTCGCAACTAGGTTTGATGTTTATTACAAAACAAAATAGTGGAGTGGCATTATAATATAATACAAAACACACGATGAAACTGCCCTACCCAAGGACCACACATTTACTTCTCATCGTCAGAACGAACGATAGTCATGCAGCACGATCCAAAACAGATCTGCTCATTAGGCTCACCTGCAACAAGGGACAACGAACCCTGAGTACAAAAGTACTCAACAAGACTTAACCGAAATAAAACTGATAGAACTCAGGAATGCAGGCTCAGGGATTCAAGGTATGGTTTTAGCAATAATCAAAGTTATTTTGCGTAAAAGCTCTTTAACAAAATTCTTTATTTCAACAATTTAAACTTCATAAAATCATATACAAAGATGACACGATCCGTAATGAGATCATGAAACTTCATATCCAACACCTTCATCAACCATTCTCAAGTTCCAGTTATTAATACTACGATGATGAACAGTAAGTTGAGTCTCCATAACCGAGGAGCAACGACGATTCGAACCGATTAAAAACCCAGCTAGGGATTCCAGACCACACGACATATGCAGGTCCCTGACCTACATATACCAACCTATTCTCAGATCCTCTAAAGCAAGAACGGGTCTGCGCCACCCGAGAATACAGTACTCCACCATTCCAGCCCATGGCCACGTGGGTACACGCTATTCCCGCCATCTCTCCACTCCCAGTGCACGAGTAGCCATTCTCGTAATAGAATCGCCAAGTCAAGGCTTACCGGAGTATGTGGTTAGTACTACAAATTCTCACCTCATGTAATTCAACAACGGACGTGCCTTAATCGACACAGGCGGAAAGAATCCGCTCACAAGACCTCCATGTCTTGTGGCTCACACACACCGAGTCCGCCCGGTCTAGATTTATTACTCCACATTCCCATATCACATGCTATCATAATTAACCAATGTCCCATTTAAAACGTGCAGGTGGCAGGTAGTCACCCGACTTTCATCGTTCTACGCATAGCTAAGCAAAACTAGGCATATACGAATTTAAAACTGGTAATATGGTAAATATGGAATAACAAGGGTGGTAATGCACCAATTAGGCTTTTACTTAACTCCTAATCACTTAATGCAGCAACGGAAAGCAAAAGCAAAATTAATTTGTAAAACACAAGGTAGGGTTGTATGCATCCGGGGCTTGCCTTCGTTGACGGAAAAGTCCGATTCCTACGACGTCACACAAGTATTCGATCCGACCTCAACAGACGGATTAACCTCCTCAACAACTTGATTAACTACCACGTGTTCACCTTCGTTCACTACACGTAATAACAATGCCATGTTTAACATGATGCGGAATACGAAATATGATGCTCGATGATGGATAAAAAAATTAACAATTTGAATATAACTTTCCTTCGCGGTACAGTTGCAAGTCAAACAAACTAAATCTTTTTCGTAACACATACATCAACAACCAAGGATCATTATCAACTAATGACCCAAGGTCATCACTCAATCCAAAATTACAAACAAAACCTAAATCACTAAAGATTACTATTTGCTTTTATGAATTAATTATTTAATTCAAAATTATGAAATAAATCAACTTATTCTAATTGAGCTCAAAATTTTAGTAAATGTTCATTACATGATAACTAAGTGGCAAAACAAATTTCATAATTTTTGGACAAGTAAATAAGCCTAGAAAAATCATGGAAATCCATTTATTAATAAATTGAGCAATTTTTATCACATTCAAAAAGTACTGAAAAACATTATTTCATATGTTTCTTAAATACTTTACATCACAAAGAAGTCACACAAAATTTTTCATAATTTTTGGAGCTCTAAAGAAATCTACACAAAAATAACCAAAACAGACACTATTCATTCAAATCTGAAAATAGAAAAATCCATTTAGAACGCTGAGTCACTGACAACTCGACCCCACCTGTCATCCCTAACCTCCGACGTTGACCACGGCAGCGACGGGCGATTTCTCGTCGACGGTGAGTCCAATGACGACGACAAGGGTACTAACATGTTCACTACGTCACATCGCATCGATCTATGGCACTAACGCGACCAATTACGGACCGAACCGAGCACTTCGCCGATCATGGCAGACGCGGTGGCATGGCAGTGCTACGCCGGTGGTGTGCGACCGGTAGAGTTCAAACAAGGGATCCAGGAAGCATCAGTGGCTCACCCCGAACACGTTGAAGCAAGGAGCGAGGTTGGAGAAGCAACGGAGAGGCGTGACGACGATCACGGTGATCACGGCAGAGCAAAACGTCGTCGGTGATGGTGTACCGGCGACTGCAGTGGTCAAAATGAGCAACCAGCTATGGATTAAGTACTACATCATCGAGACGAAACAGAATCAGCCAAAACCAGGGACGGAGATGCACCGTGGAGCTCTGGCCGCGGCGAATCGTGCTCGGCGGAGGAGTTGCCGGCCGCGAGGAAGAAGACGATGCAACTAGCTGAATTGGTGGGTTGGCTGGATGCGCAAGGATACGGCGGAGCTGGAGCATGCTTTGCCGAGACGGCAATGGCGCTAGGTCGACGGCGAGAGCTCGACGGAGCTGCGGCGGTGGTGACTAGAAAAACAGAGAAGGAAGAAAAACGACGACGACGGCGTCTCGGTTCTTATAACGCGACTCAGAAGCTCAAGGAAGCCACGACGGAGCCGTTTCCACGCCAGCGCGATGCCAAGGATGGCCACGACGCGCCTGGAACGCCGAAGAAGGTCGCCGGCGGTGTAGCTACGGCGGTGAATACTGTTCACAGTATTAACAAGTTTGCCATTCGCCAAAATTCACAAATTACTCTCAAATTTTCATAACAACTCAAAAATCTCCAAAAACAAAAGTTGTTCAAAATCAAAAGTTCTACAACTTTTCTTCTATAACCATCTCCTAATTCGGTCTAGATTTTGAAATGAACTTTTGAATTTGAATAGGGAAATTTAACGAATTACGCCTTTTTGAATTACTCAAAAATTTTCTAAACAACTTGAAAAACTCCAAAAACAAACTTTGTATAACTTACCAAGCTCTACACTTTTGCTTTTGGGATCAACCCCAAATTATGCTTAGATTTTGAAATGGATTTTCAGGGTAGGATTTAAATGCTGAAAAGCGGGGTTTTCTCGAAAAATTCAAAAATCCAAACAAACTTTGAATTTAAGTCAAACAATACAATTCAACACATACCACATGAATATAAACTTGTTTTAGTGTATGCATCTCAAAGTTTTCACCAAATGCCAAATGCTTTGCAATGCATATGATGACATGTCAGGTTTTAGTATTTTAAACACCCGAGGTGTTACAGACATGCCACTGGCTACAAAAAGAAGGCCAAGGCCTTCAGAGTCCTCCCGTCTAGAAAAAGCCTCCAAAGGAGTATTCTACTCCTCCGTAGGCTCAGGGGCTACTGTCAGGTATCGATATTAGGGATACACAAAGCAAGGAAGTTAGCACCCACGCTGACTTCCCCAGATGGCTAAAGATGTATTAAAAGGTCTCGCCTGACACTAAGGCCGCGGGCTCCATCTCGCCCGACCTTGAGGCTACGGGCTCCGTCTCGCCTGACTCCTTGGGTGCGAGCTTTGTCTCACTCGACCCCAAGGATGTAGGCTCTGTCTCGCCCGTCCTCGAGGCCGTAGACTCCGTCTTGCCCGACCTCAAGGCCATGGGATCCGTCTCGTCCGACCCCTTAAGTGCGGGCTCTGTCTCGCCTGACCCCAAGCGTATGGGCCTGGGTCAAAACTCTGACGCTAGGGAAGAGGCTGGCACTCCTTGATCTAACCCGTGGCCATCATGGGCCATACCTGAGGATTCACATCAAGAACAGTGTCAAGCGTGCCAGTGCTGTTCTGCCTAATCCTCGTACGGACGTAGACAGGCGCGTCAGTTCACCACGACGTCCGTCGGGACAGAGTGGAACGCCATGATCGGTAGATGATGCCTTCGCATGGCCCCAGTGACAAAAAGGCCGTGACATGGAGCCATCCTTGTTGACATCTACAGGATCGATGGGACCCGCATGAAGGAGAAAAAGGACCCGGCAACCATGGAAGCCTTCTTCTCTCTCTTGTTCTTTTCCTTTTTCTCCTCTATAACCCGCGCTTTCCCTTTGCCTATAAAAGGGGAAACAGGACGCCCCATGAAAGGGGAGATCTTGACACAAGAGCACAACACGAGCACACGGCTGAGCGGCAAGTGAGCTCTCAGCACCCGTTCACTCCTTCCACCAGAGACTTGGGATCCTCTCCCTCTCTCGCCAGTTTGTAACCCCTATTGCAAACCAAGTGCCGGTAACACGAGCAGTAGCAAACTGGACATAGGGACGTTCTACCTGAACCAGTATAAACCCTTGTGTCCTCCGAGCACACCATCCAAACCAGACGCGCAAATACAAATTTACTCATCGGTGGTCCAAAAACATAGACACTGAGCAGGAAGCATGACTGCGGGGCAGACACGGATGTGGCTTCGACGACCTAGGCGGACGTGGATGCGATCTTCGTGCCCTAGGCAGACACGGCCTTGATGGCGCCCCTGGCAAACATAGCCTCGATGGCGCTCTAGGTGGACATGCAGTTGGCCGGCAGGATCCACGCGTCGCACGCGCACTAGAGGCACAATGATAGCGGGAGGAGGCGGCATGGCTAGAGGTGGAGCAGGACTTTGACCGAGAGCATGGCGGACGAGATGCTGGCACATGGAGCCCTCACAGGTGGCGCGCCTCCTCTTCCCCGGACAGGTGCCATGGTCGTTGTGGCTGCCCCAGCTCTCCTCCCATCATCCAGACCGTCGTCAAGGATTCTGGCCCCGGCAGCGGATGGCCCATGCTCACCAAGACCAACTATGTCGAGTGGTCCATGGTGATGAAGGTGAAGATGCAGGCTCGATGCATGTGAGACGTGGTACGATATGGCAACGCCGACTTCAACGAGGATCGGCGGGCATTGGAGGTGCTTCTTGATGCTATTTCGACATAGATGCACTCCTCCCTCATGAACAAGCGAACGACCAAGGACGCCATCGCCACGGCACGCATCGGCAGTGACCATGCCCATAGGCCCATGCTTCAGATGATGTGTCAGGAGTGGGAGAACCTGGCTTTCAAGCCGGGTGAGGACATCGATGACTTCACTCTCCACCTCAACACCCTAATGCAGCAGTTGGCGCACTACGGCAACAACGAGATCAATGAGGAGAGAGCCATAGAGAAGTTCCTCTATGTTGTCCCCAAGAAGTACTCACAGGTCACCATCGTGATTGAGATGGCGCTGGACTTCTCCGAGCTATGGATCGAGGAGGTGATGGGTTGCCTCAAGGCCGACGACAACCGCGAGTAGCTACTTCCCTCAGAGCCGGTCACCAACGGTGGCAAGCTTCTCTTCACCAAGGAGCTGTGGCTCGCTCGCCAGTGGTAGCAGAAGAAGGGGGAGGCCTCAGGTCCTTCAGCTTTAGGTTCATCGAGTAGCCGCAAGCGTTGGCAGCACAAGCAAGACAATGTGCATGGTGGCGCTCCTAACGGCGTCGATGACGAGCGCAAGGCTACCCGCGATCACACCTGCAAGAACTGTGGGAGGACCGGCCACTGGGACAAGGACTACCGGTAGGTGAAGCGCGGCGATCAGGCACACGCCGTACAAGCACAGAAGGGCGACGAGCCAACTCTGTTCTTTGTACATGGGAGCATCGAGCCGCACTCCTCTCTAGCGCCACCCGCCGCCACGCTCCTCCACCTCGATGAGCCGTGGGCCCATGTCTTCCTCGGCAACGGGTCCAGCGGTGACAAGATCGATGGGTGGTACCTCAACATCGACGCCACCCAATGCATGATCGGGTGGTGGGAGTTCTTCTCTGAGCTCGACTCCGGTGTTCGAGGCTCTGTCAAGTTTGGGGATGCCTCCGCCGTGGAGATCAAGGGCGTCGGCTCCATCGTCTTCACCGCCAAGATCGATGAGCACCGGCTGCTCACCGGTGTCTACTACATCCCCACGCTGAGAAACTCCATCATCAGCTTGGGACAGCTGGATGAGAACGGCTCATGCGTGGAGATCGAGCATGGGGTCCTACATATCTGGGATCGCGATTGTCGCCTTCTCGCCAAGGTGAACAGAGGCGCCAATCGCCTCTACGTTCTTCATGTGCAGGTGGCGCAGCCCGTGTGTCTTACAGCCCACTGTGACGACAACGCTTGGTGGTGGCATGAGCGCTTTGGGCACCTCAACTTCGAGGCCCTGAAGCAGCTCGACAACAAGGAGATGGGGTAGGGCATGCTGCGAGTTGAGCATGTGGAGCAGTTCTATGACACCTACGTCCTCAAAGCAGCAGCGGCTCCCCTTCCCCCGCCAGGCGAGCTTCCACGCTAGGAGAAGCTGGAGCTCGTGCACGATGACCTTTGCGGCCCCGTGACACCAGCCACACCTAGAGGTCGACGCTTCTTCCTGCTCCTCATTGACGATGTGTCCTGGTACATGTGGGCGGTCCTACTCGAACCAAGGCGGTGGCTGCGGATGCCATCAAGCTGCTGCAGAGAAGGAGTGCGGCCGCAAGCTTTAAGTGCTATGCACCGACAACGGCGGTGAGTTCACGGTGGCTGAGTTCACGGCGTACTGCGCCGACTTGGGAATCCAGCGCCACTTCTCCACGCTGTACACCCCGTAGTAGAATGGCATCATTGAGCGCTGCAACTAGACGGTAGTGGCTACCGCCCACGCCCTCCTCAAGCAGAGAGGGATGCTGGCAATCTACTGGGGGAGGAGGTGATGACTACCGTCCATCTCCTCAACCGCTCATCCACCAAGGCCCATGATGGCAAGACACCGTACGAGGCCTGGTGAAAGGTCCTAATGGCTAGAGGGAGGGTGAATAGCCTAATAAAAATTTCTACAACAACACTTAACAAAAGATTAGATAATTATGAGGCGAAGCAAGTGTTGCGCTAGCCTACTCAAAATGCAAGCCACCTACCACAATTCTAGTTTAGATAGTGTCGATTCACACAAGAGGTATGACACTACCCTATGTTAGTGTGCTCTCAAAGGCTAACTAAAGAGCCACACCAACCAAGCAAGCAAGCTCTCACAACTAGTTACACTAAAGAGCTTGTCCACTAGTTTGCGATAATGTAAAGAGAGTGATCAAGATAGTTATACCGCCGTGTAGATGAGTGAACCAATCAATCACAAGGATGAATAACAATGAAGACCAATCACCTCAGAATCGAAAGATGAACACAATGATTTTTACCGAGGTTCACTTGCTTGCTGGCAAGCTACTCCTCGTTGTGGCGATTCACTCACTTGGAGGTTCACACGCTAATTGGCTTCACACGCCAAACCCTCGATAGGGTGCCGCACAACCAACACAAGATG
Organism: Miscanthus floridulus; assembly: GCF_019320115.1. Classification (NCBI taxonomy): domain Eukaryota; kingdom Viridiplantae; phylum Streptophyta; class Magnoliopsida; order Poales; family Poaceae; genus Miscanthus; species Miscanthus floridulus. Next base: position 115,233,798 of record NC_089587.1, on the reverse strand, counting down.
AGGATCACACAAGCCACGAGCAATCCACTAGAGTACCTTTTGGCGCTCTGCCGGGGAAAGATTAAGAACCCCTCACAATCACCACGATAGAAGCCGGAGACAATCACCACCCTCCGCTCAACGATCCTCGCTGCTCCAAGCCGTCTAGGTGGCGGCAACCACCAAGAGTAACAAGCGAAATCCGTAGCGAAACACGAACACCAAGTGCCTCTAGATGCAATCACTCAAGCAATGCACTTAGATTCACTCCCAATCTCACTATGATGATGAATCAATGATGGAGATGAGTGGAAGGACTTTGGCTAGGCTCACAAGGTTGCTATGTCAATGAAAATGGCCAAAGATATGAGCCACAGCCGGCCATGGGGCTTAAATAGAAGCCCCCACGAAATAGAGGCGTTGTACCCCTTCACTGGGCACACTGCGCTCTGACCAGACGCTCCGGTCCAACTGACCGAACCCTGGACTCAGCGTCCGGTCCACTGATGGACGCCACGTGTCACCAGCTTCAAACAATGTTCGTTAGTTTTCAACGGCTATGAAGCTGACCGGACGCTCCAGCGAAACTGACCGGACACTGGAGTCTCAGCGTCCGGTCGAGTACAGTAAGGGTCGAAAACTGGTTTTCCTCGACCGGACGCGTCCGGTCCACCTCGACCGGACATAGCCCAGCGTCCGGTGGTAAACCCTAGCCTCTGTACCGCCAGTCAATGCGACCGGACGCAGGCAGTCAGCGTCCGGTGCTTTTGGATCCAGCGTCCGGTCACTTGACCGACGCTGGCATCTCCTCTGTTTTCACTTCTAACTTCTCCACCCTTGCTCCAATGTGCCAACCACCAAGTGTATCACCTTGTGCACATGTGTTAGCATATTTCCACAAATATTTTCAAGGGTGTTAGGACTCCACTAGATCCTAAATGCATATGCAATGAGTTAGAGCATCTAGTGGCACTTTAATAACTGCATTCCGATACGAGTTTCACCCCTCTTAATAGTACGGCTATCAAACCTAAATGTAATCACACTCTCTAAGTGTCTTGATCACCAAAACAAAATAGCTCCTACAAATTATACCTTTGCCTTGAGCTTTTTGTTTTTCTCTTTCTTCTTTTCAAGTTTAAGCCCTTGATCATCGCCATGCCATCACCATTGTCATGTCATGATCTTCATTAGCTTCTCTACTTGAAGTGTGCTACCTATCTCATGATCACTTGATGAACTAGGTTAGCACTTAGGGTTTCATCCATTCACCAAAACTAAACTAGAGCTTTCAATCTCCCCCTTTTTGGTAATTGATGACAACCCTTATACAAAGATATGAATTGAAATTCAATTGAATCCATGTTGCTTGCCCAAGCATATTTACCATTTGTAAAAGGATATGGACAAGTTTCATGAACCCCAAATGGTAGCAATTGCTCCCCCTACATATGTGCTAAGAGTTTGGATTGAAGCTTGCACATATGCTTAGATAGGAAATATAGGAGTCAATGTCTACCACATGATGCTAAGGTATAAAAGATAGACCTTTGAAGCGTGATACCAATCGGAGTGCACCAATATACCATCCTTGGCACCATGGTTAGTTCTATATCACTCGGAAACATACTTTGAAAAGATACCACTTGTAAAGACTTGCTTGGAAATGAAAATTATCTAGTGATTTCATTTCATCATTCAACCTTACAACTAACATTCATCACACAAGCATGGATGTGTAAATTGAATACTTGTGCCATGCAAGCAAACATATGAAATGCACATACAAATGCACCATACAAGTTCATGAGCTTGCTCCCCCTACTTGTGTGCTCAAAATTTTAATTGATCCCTTTTCTTTTTTATATCTCTCCCCCTATGTCATATGTCAAGATATCTTTATGTTTCTTTCCCTTTTTCACTGTCTTTGTTTCTCTCCCTATCTTTGTTTCTCTCCCCCATATCTTTGTTTCTCTCTCCCTTTGTCATCAATGACCACAAAGGTTCTAAATGTAGATAGTATTACTTGTAGGGTCGAGATTATCAATGTCAATCAATGGGGTGATGATCATTTTCTCAAATTTGGTCCAATCTAGATCATTTACCAAAGATATTTAACTCGGTTTGATCCAAGGACAAGCTTCTTCACACCTCCAAATAAGGGTTATCTTGTACCATGTTGAGTTAAACACTTATAGCTCATTTTCTAGATTAAACACTAGGTTTACAAGCCCATAAACATGTCATATGCCATCACTAGATCAAATCAAGCATAGAAGCAATAGTGATATCATATAAACATTAAAATCATTTGATTTTCATGAATGAGCCTAATAAGATAGAACCACTTGCAAGGTCCTAATAAGATTGAAAATATGACTAGATGCATTAAACATGTCCTTAGCAAGGATGTATGTCATGCCAATCAACTTTTACCTTGGATTGCTCGAAGGAGAGGCATGTCATATGAGTGGGGGTGCATCAACACATATTTGAGAAATCCAATATGTTCAACTCATTCCTTATCTTGCAAAACATTTTCTCATCTAATGGCTTGGTGAATATATCGGCAAGTTGATCTTCGGTACCTACACTTTCAATGCAAATGTCCCCTTTTTGTTGGTGATCTCTTATGAAATGGTGGCGGACATCAATGTGCTTTGTTCTTGCATGTTGAATCGGATTGTTGGTTAACTTGATTGCACTTTCATTGTCATAAAGCAATGGCACTTTCTTGAACTTGATTTCAAAGTCACTCAAAGTAGCCTTTATCCAAAGTACTTTCTTCAAAACCGGGAGGTTGCTCAACATATACTTCTTCATTGATATAACCATTGAGAAATGCACTCTTAACATGCATTTGATAGAGCTTCATGTTGTGGGCACAAGCATAGGCTAGCAAGATTCTAATTGCTTCCAATCTAGCAACCGGGGCATATGTTTCTCCAAAGTCAAGACCTTCAACCTGTGTATAGCCTTGTGCTACCAATCTTGCTTTGTTCCTTACTACTATCCCATCTTGATCTTGCTTGTTTCTAAAGATCCATTTGGTTCCAATCACATTGTGTCCCTTTGGTCTTTCTACCAACTCACATACTTGATTTCTTGTGAAGTTATTTAATTCTTCATGCATAGCATTCACCCAATCAACGTCCATCAAAGCTTCATCTATCTTCTTTGGTTCAATGGATGACACAAATGAGAAGTGTTCATAAAATGATGCCAATCTTGATCTTGTTTGTACACCTCTAGAAATATCACCAATGATTGTATCCAAAGGATGATCTCTTGCGATACTTGTTGGTTGGAGCAATGGAACTTGATTGCTTGCACTTGCTAGATCATTGGGTTGAGATGATGTACTAGCCACTTGATCTTGATCAATGTCATGAGAGTCACTTGCACTAGCTTGATTTGTGTCATCTTGCACATTTGAGTTAGAGAGCACTTGCACTTGATCATCTTCATCATCATTCACTTGCCTAGGCCTCAATTCACCAATATCCATATTCTTCATGGCATTTGAAAGTTGAATGCCTCTCACATCTTCCAAGATCTCATTCTCTACTTGTGAACCCTTAGTTTCATCAAATTCAACATCATGAACTTCCTCAAGAGTACCACTATCCAAATTCCAAACTCTATAAGCTTTGCTTGTAGTGGAATAACCAAGTAGAAATCCTTCATCACATTTCTTATCAAACTTGCCCAATCTTGTGTCTTTCTTCAAGATATAGCATCTGCAACCAAAGACCCGAAAATATGCAATGTTGGGCTTTCTACCATTCAAGAGCTCATATGGTGTCTTTTCTTTCAATCGGTGACAATAGAGGCGGTTGCTACAATAGCAAGCCGTGTTGATAGCTTCGGCCCAAAAAGATTGACTCACATTGTACTCACTAAGCATAGACCTTGCCATATCAATGAGTGTTCTATTCTTCCTCTCAACAAGGCCATTTGATTGTAGAGTGTATTTGGCCGAGAATTGATGTCTAATTCCAAATTCATCACATAACTCATCAATTCTAGTGTTCTTGAACTCACTACCATTGTCACTTCTAACTCTCTTGATGGTTGTTTCAAACTCATTGTGAATGCCCTTGACAAATGATTTGAATGTTGCAAATACATCACTTTTATCCACTAGAAAGAATACCCATGTGTATCTAGTGTAGTCATCCACTATTACAAATCCATATTTGTTACCACCGATACTAGTGTATTGTGTTGGCCCAAACTAATTCATGTGCAATAACTCAAATGCTTTACTAGTGCTCATCATGCTTTTCTTAGGATGGGTGTTTCCAACTTGTTTGCCGGCTTGACAAGAGCTACAAAGCTTATCCTTTTCAAACACAACATCTTTCAAGCCTTTTACTAAGTCATGCTTAATCAATCTATTTAATTGTTTCATTTCAACATGACCAAGCCTTCTATGCCATAACCAACCCATGCTAGACTTAGTGAACAAGCATGTAGATAATCTAGCTTCACTAGCATTGAAATCAACCAAGTATAGATTCTCATATCTAAAGCCTTTGAAGATCAAGTTAGAGCCATCTACACTTATGATCTCTACATCATCTACTCCAAATATGCATTTGAATCCAAGATCACACAATTGAGCTACGGATAGCAAATTGAAGTTCAAGCTCTCTACTAGCAACACATTGGAAATGCTCATGTCATTGGATATTGCAATCTTACCAAGCCCTTTGACCTTGCCTTTCCCATTGCCACCAAATGTGATACTATCATAACTATTATTGCCATTGGTGTTGATTGAGTTGAACATTCTTGCATCACCGATCATGTGTTGAGTGCACCCACTATCAAGAACCCAATGCCTTCCTCCGGCTTTGTAATTGACCTATAAAAGAAGATCAATTCTTTTTAGGTACCCAAACTTGCTTGGGTCCTTGAAGGTTAGTCACTAGGCTCTTTGGTATACAAATGGCTTTCTTCTTTGAGCCCATCCATGGTTTGCCAATGAACTTAGCCTTTACGCCATTTGCACCCTTAGTAAGCATATAGCATGAATCAAGCTTAATAAAGGATACATTAGCATTTTTATTATTTTTGCATTCTTGCTCTTTGTGACCCACTTGCTTGCAACTAGTGCAAAACCGACCATTGTTCTTCACAAAACTAGTCTTGTGAGGAGCAAAGGCCGCTTTGCCTTTCTTGGGGGTATAGCCCAATCCCTCTTTGTAGAGAGAAGCTCTTTGGCTACCAAGCACATAAGCAAGCGGTCCTCACCACCATAAGCCTTAGCTAAGGTGTGAGTGAGCTTAGTGACCTCCTTTTTGAGGTTCTCATTCTCAACCACTAGTGAGGTGTCACAAGTGAGACCATCACTACTAGATGAGGTAGAAGTGAAAGTGCTACAAGAAGGGTTAGTAGGAGCAACAATGATAGGCATATATAATGATGTATCAATTATATCACAAGTTAAACCTATATTACAAGTTTCAACATGCTTCTTTTTATTTTGCTCATCAAGCAAAGAGGAATGAGCCTTTTCAAGCTTTTTGTGAGCTTTGCCAAGCTTCTCATTGGCTTCCTCTAGCCTTTCATGAGATGCATTGAGCTCATCAAAGGCTTGCTTAAGGGCTTTTAGTTCCTTACGCTAGCTTTTGCATTCCCTTCTCTTGATATCAAAGTGTTCACTAGCATCTTCTAGCATGTCAAATAATTCATCCTTAGTAGGTTCATCATCATCACTATCACTATCATTTTCCTTTTCATGTTCATTATCATCAATATGTTCTTCATCACTTTCATCCTCACAAGAATGTACCTTAGTGGCCTTAGCCATGAAGCATGATGAAGATTCGAAGAGAGAAGGCTTCTCATTGATGGCAATACTTGCAAGAACCTTCTTCTTGGTGGTCTTGTGATCATCACTATCATCACTATCATCATCACTTGAGGAGTCATCACTATCCCAAGTGACTACATATGAACCACCCTTCTTCTTCTTGAAGGCCATCTTGTCCTTCTTCTCTTTCTTTTCCTTCTTATCCTTCTTCTTGTTCTTCTTGTTGTCATCATCATTGTCACTGTTGTATGGGCATTGAGCAACAAGATGATCTTTGCTTCCACACTTGAAGCACCTTCTTGACTCTTCTTTGTTCTTGGATGAAGACTTCTTTCTTCTAGCACGGTAGCCCTTCTTCACCATGAACTTGCCAAACCTCTTGACAAATAGAGCCATCATCTCATCATCATCATCATCTCATGATTCATCTTCTTCACTTGATGTTTCTTGCTTTGCTTTGCCCTTGGATGATGTGGCTTTGAATGCCACGCTCTTCTTCTTCTCATCCATCTTCTCATCTTTCTTCTCCTTCTTTTCTTCCTTCTCATCATCATCTCTATAAGTGTCATCGGTCATTATATCTTCCAACACTTGGTTTGGTGTCATGGTGTCCAAACCACTCATCACTAGAATAGTGACCAATGTACCAAATATTGAGGGTAAGCATCTCAAGAACTTGTGAGAGAAGTCCTTGTCCTTCACCTCTTCTCCAAGTGCTTTGAGATCATTGATAAGCACTTGAAGCCTATGAAACATCTCCGGCACACTTTCATCCTCCTTCATCTTGAAGCTTGCAAACTTCTCTTTGAGAATGTAAGCCTTTGCACCCTTCACGGCTTGAGTACCCTCAAATGATTTTTCCAACTTCTTCCAAGCTTCATGAGCCATCTCAATATTCTTGATTTGCTCAAATGTTCTCTCATCAATTGCATCATGAATAGCACTAAGAACAATGTCATTGTTTTGGACAAGTACTTCTTCGGCCGCGGTGGGATTCTCCGGATCACCAATCTCAATTTTGGTTTCTACCACCTTCCACACCTTTCTATTGATTGACTTGATGTGTGTGGTCATCTTTAACTTCCAATAAGGATAATTTGTGCTATCAAATTGGGGTGGCTTCTTGGTGTTGTTGATTTGAGCCATTTTAACACCGAAGGTTGTTAAGCTTCAAATAACGGTGACCTCGGCTCTGATACCACTTGAAAGGTCCTAATGGCTAAAGGGGGGGTAAATAGCCTAATAAAAATTTCTACAACAATACTTAACAAAAGATTAGACAACTATGAGGCGAAGCAAGTGTTGCACTAGCCTACTCAAAATGCAAGCCACCTACCACAATTTTTGTTTAGATAGTGTCGATTCACACAAGAGGTATGACACTATCCTATGTTAGTGTGCTCTCAAAGGCTAACTAAAGAGCCACACCAACCAAGCAAGCAAGCTCTCACAACTAGTTACACTAAAGAGCTTGTCAACTAGTTTGCGATAATGTAAAGAGAGTGATCAAGATAGTTATACCGCCGTGTAGAGGAGTGAACCAATCAATCACAAGGATGAATAACAATGAAGACCAATCACCTCGGAATCGAAAGATGAACACAATGATTTTTATCGAGGTTCACTTGCTTGCCGGCAAGCTACTCGTTGTGGCGATTCACTCACTTGGAGGTTCACGTGCTAATTGGCTTCACACGCCAAACCCTCGATAGGGTGCCGCACAACCAACACAAGATGAGGATCACACAAGCCACAAGCAATCCACTAGAGTACCTTTTGGCGCTCCGCCGGGGAAAGGTCAAGAATCCCTCACAATCACCACGATCGGAGCCGGAGACAATCACCACCCTCCACTCAACGATCCTCGCTGCTCCAAGCCGTCTAGGTGACGGCAGCCACCAAGAGTGACAAGCGAAATCCGTAGCAAAACACGAACACCAAGTGCCTCTAGATGCAATCACTCAAGCAATGCACTTGGATTCACTCCGAATCTCACTATGATGATGAATCAATGATGGAGATGAGTGGGAGGACTTTGGCTAGGTTCACAAGGTTGCTATGTCAATGAAAATGGCCAAAGATATGAGCCACAGCCGGCCATAGGGCTTAAATAGAAGCCCCCACGAAATAGAGCCGTTGTACCCCTTCACTTGGCACACTGCGCTCTGACCGGACGCTCCGGTCCAACTGACCGGACCCTGGACTCAGCGTCCGGTCCACTAATGGACGCCACGTGTCACCAGCTTCAAACAATGTTCGTCAGTTTTCAACGGCTATGAAGCTGACCGGACGCTCCGGCGAAACTGACCGAACACTGGAGCCTCAGCGTCCGGTCGAGTACAGTAAGGGTTGAAAACTAGTTTTCCTCGACCGAACGCGTTCGGTCCACCTCGACCGGACACAGCCCAGCGTCCGGTGGTAAACCCTAGCCTCTGTACCGCCAGTCAATGCGACCGGACGCAGACAGTCAGCGTCCGGTGCTTTTGGATCCAGCGTCCGGTCACTTGACCGACGCTGGCATCTCCTCTGTTTTCACTTCTAACTTCTCCACCCTTGCTCCAATGTGCCAACCACCAAGTGTATCACCTTGTGCACATGTGTTAGCATATTTCCACAAATGTTTTCAAGGGTGTTAGGACTCCACTAGATCCTAAATGCATATGCAATGAGTTAGAGCATCTAGTGGCACTTTGATAACTGTATTCCGATACGAGTTTTACCCCTCTTAATAGTACGGCTATCAAACCTAAATGTGATCATACTCTCTAAGTGTCTTGATCACCAAAATAAAATAGCTCCTACAAATTATACCTTTGCCTTGAGCTTTTTATTTTTCTCTTTCTTCTTTTCAAGTTTAAGCCCTTGATCATCGCCATGCCATCACCATTGTCATGTCATGATCTTCATTAGCTTCTCTACTTGAAGTGTGCTACCTATCTCATGATCACTTGATGAACTAGGTTAGCACTTAGAGTTTCATCAATTCACCAAAACCAAACTAGAGCTTTCACCTGGCAAGGGCGCAAGCCGGTGGTGAGCCACCTCCGCGTCTTTGGCTGTCTCACCTTCGCAAAGGAGCTCAACCATGCCGGCAAGCTCGATGACTGGAGCACACCGGGAGTCTTCATCGGCTACGTGAAGGGCATCAAGGCCTACCGCATCCTCGACCCTAGGACACAGCGCATCCGCATCTCCCGGGACGTTGTGTTTGATGAAGGGCAAGGCTAGGCTTGGGACAAGGTGGTGGACAATGGCTCAACTTCAACTCTCAGAGACTTCATCGTCGACTACGTCCACTTCGAGGGAGCCGGGGAAGCTAGCAGCTCATTTTCACCGAGCTCGTATACCTCAGCACCTGACTCGCCATCAGCTTCGGCTTGTACTCCACCGCCTACACCACCAGCAAGTCCTCCACAACCTGTACCACTGACTCCCCAATCTCCTGCATCGGCGCCCACACCCCCAAGATTGGCACCAGCAGCTTTGGTCCATGACGAGCAGCACATGGTGGAGTTCGCCACTCCGCTGTCAGACGACGAGGATCGCGTTGATGCCAACCACGATGATAAGCCTCTGCGCTACCACACCTTGGACAACATCTTCGGTGATCAGCCCGTCCCTGGATTGGCGATGTACGACTTCGAGGTAGAGCCGCACCTTGTGCATGAGGACGGCGAGCCCCGCTCCTTCGTTGAGGCAGAGGGAGACGCGGCATGGCGCGCCGTGATGCAGCAGGAGATGGACGATGTCGAGCGGAACTGAATGTGGTAGCTAGCGGATCTTCCTACCGACCACCGTGCCATCACTCTTAAGTGGGTCTACAAGCTCAAGAAGGATGAGGCCAGAACGGTCATCAAGCACAAGGCACGTCTGGTGGCGTGCAGATTCATCCATTAGGAGGGAGTGGACTTCGACGATGCCTTCACGCCCGTTGCACGGATGGAGTTCGTCCGTCTCCTCCTCGCACTAGCGGCCTAGGAGGGTTGGCGTGTGCACCACATGGACGTCAAGTCCGCCTTCCTCAATGATGACCTGAAGGAGGAGGTCTATGTCCACTAGCCACCAGGATTCATCATCTCTGGCAAGGAGAACAAGGTTCTTCGCCTGCACAAGGCCCTCTACGGCTTGCGACAGACGCCCCATGCTTGGAACACCAAGCTAGACTCCACCTTCAAGCAAATGGGGTTCCGGCAGAGTCCTCACGAGGTTGCTGTCTACCGGTGGGCAAGGGAGGCAATGCCCTGTTGGTAGGCGTCTAAGTCGATGACTTGGTGATCACCGGCACAAAACGAGGCCATGGTGGAGGCGTTCAACGAGGAGATTAAGGCGGCCATCTAGATGAGCGACTTAGGCCTTCTCTCCTTCTACCTGGGGATAGAGGTCCACCAGGACAGCTCCGACATCTCCCTTTGCTAGACTGCCTACGCCAAGCGCATCGTCGAGTTGGGTGGGCTCACCGGCTGCAACCCAGCCCACACTCACATGGAGGAGAGGTTGAAGCTGAGCCGCAACAGCACGGCGAAGGAGGTCGATGCCACGCTGGTACCAGCGCATTATGGGCAGCCTTCGCTACCTCGTCCACACACGGCCAGGCCTGACGTTCGTCGTTGGCTACGTCAGTTGGTTCATGCAGCAACCGACGATGGAGCACGAGCAGGCCGTCAAGAGGATCCTCCGCTACGTCGCGGACACTTCCGACTATGGCTTGTACTACCCGACGTGTCCCAGTGTGGAGCAGTTCATCGGGTACAGTGACAGCGACCTCGTAGGCGACATCGACACAAGCAAGAGCACCAGCGGGACGCTATTCTTCCTCGGCAAATGTCTGATCAGCTGGCAGTCAGTCAAGAAGCAAGTGGTGGCTCTGTCCAGTTGCGAGGCGGGGTACATCGCTGCCACAACCGCTTCGACTCAAGCTCTCTGGTTGGCTCGGTTGCTGGGTGATCTCCTAGGTAGAGACGTAGAAGTAGTGGAGCTTAGGGTGAACAGCAAGTCCACCTTGGCCTTGGTGAAGAACCTCGTCTTCCATGAGCGCAACAAGCATTTCCGCATCAAGCATCAGGAGCTGCTTGGATGAGGGGAGCATCAAGGCCGGCTACATCAACACCCAGAATTAGCTTGTCGACCTTCTCACCAAGTCCCTTGAACGGGTAAGTTCTAGGAGCTTCGCGCCAGGATTGGGATGGTTCAAATTCCCCAGAAGACGTCACACAAGACTTAGGGGGAGAATAAAAGCATAAGCCTTGTGTTTATCTACCTATGATACTTATCTAGAGTAGTTGGTGGTTGTGTCAGCCCTTATCTTTATCCTTATTTTGCTTTAGCATCTACTTTTAGCATCTCTAGAATATATTGTAGCTTTTTTTAAGTTGGAAGCAAGCTATCCTATATATATCCCCAACCTGCCATAGTTATGGTAAGACTAATGAAATAGAAATTCCAGCACCAAACCTGTGATTTGGTTCTAACATGGAAGCACAACAATTCTTGAGAAGACATGTTTAAGTGGGTAGATTGTTTCGAGGAAATTACAGGATTTTGGAGCAAAACGTGTCCTCCAAAAATTCGAGCATGAGGTTGCAGCACATATTTGTCTCCCTCCAAAAATGTGAAGCGGAGAAATTCTCCTCTTCAGCGATGCTAGAAAATTTTTCCAGCAGCCATAGTTCTCCCTGCCATCAAGCACAACACACGTGATCTACTGCTGCGTACTAGTTTTTCAAGAGAAACAATTTCGACAAACTATCAGAATCCGAGCTTATGTTGCACATTGACCACACGAGGGGTTTAGCAATCCCTAATCGTGTCCCACTTTCTCAATCAAAGCATACTTTCACAATTAAAGCATTTCCCATGTAGCAGTTCACTGCCATCGATCTGCAAACATGTCATCCAGGCAATGAAGAACATGTCATCCAGGCAATGAAGTTCGAATCAAAGTTCAGATGGATGGGACAAGGACGATCTCCTACCCCTCCATATTAGCGATCCGAAAGCCAAGATCCAAGTTCCTAACATCACATAACTAAAATCCATGAAGGAGAGAAGAGAACGCATCTGAAGAAGGCGCGGAAACCGACGCATAAAAGCGTGCCTCCTCTTTCTGACCGCCTTCCGGGCGAATCGAGCGTGGCTGGACCGCAGTCGGTCGCGGCGGAACAGCTACACTTGTGTGGACGACCGTTTGGCATGAAGCCCTCATTTCCGGCTGCCGAGGAAGATGAGGTAGCAGCCCCGCCGTTGGACCGTCGCCGGCGGCGGCTTGGGCGAGAGGAGTTTCGATGAGTTGGGGGACGATTAATTGGGCCCGTTCAATTTCCATTCCACCTCAGCCCATTGGCTGCAAGCCTGCGATGGATACTACTCCATGGGCCTAATGTGCACTTGACAGGACGAGATAATCGGGGTATTTGCCATCTCTCTGTGCTTCCCTCAATTTTTTTTTTTTTGCCATCTCTCTATGCCACACCGTACAACTTTACCACTTTAATTAATTAATACGCTTTGTAAAACTGCCATCAATTCGGTAACACTTTGACTTATTATGCCGTGCGACACATATGTATTTATGGTTATATATTAAAAAATATCATATGTATGTTATAGAAATAAATTAAGATTGTTGGAACGAGATTCCTTGTGGTGAAACATGTCCACCCGAGTTTAAGTCCTCGAATAGGCACGGGTGCTCGCATTTTCACGGCGTTATACTTTCAGTAGTAGGCGATATAATGGCAAAGACATATGAAAATGTTTCGGATATAATGACAAATAGTAATGGTGCTATTCAACTCGGCAATATCACTTCTCATATACATGGGTTAACTCCTGCGATCTTTCAAGCAATTGCATCACTTGCAAGAATATAATATATCATAAATATATATTGTTTCAGTAGTATATAAATAAATATAAAATGATTGCAAATAAAATTATTGAACATACATGTCACAACTCTAGTACATCTATGTGTAACAATATTTTTCATCCTCTTAATGGGGATCAATATATTCATTTGTTCTAACCAAAACCCACGTACTCTTGCGTGAAAACACCCCTTGACAATGAGAGAAAACGGGTTCAGGGAGATAAACTACATCCGCCTGTATGGTCTTATCATGAGCTTTGTTTATTGTCATTGCAAAACTTAGTCCTTACTGGGAATTGTTTTTGTTTAAACTTGAATGACAACTAAATGTCACTTGAAGGGGACATGGAAATCCTCGGTACGAATACTCTAGCTTCAGCATGCTGGCCATTAACTGTTTTACGGTTTTAGCATCAATGGAGATGAGTATATATATATTATATCCATAGTATGGAAAATGAAGTGAGGAAAAATTCGCAACCATAATAATCATCCTGCCCACCATCCAAAATGTAGCAATCTACTAGAATTACAGAGCATGCAGATATATCTTCTATAAAATTAATGCAATGCTCCAAACTTCGGCTGGCTAGCTCTTGATTTTCTCGTTGAAGCTACTCATTCTAACAATGGTGAGAAAAGGAATGAACTATTACGTTGGACGACACTCACAGTTGTTCTGTTAAAAATTATAGTCAAGCCATTTAGAAATAGGCACTTATCATAAGGTATGTTTACAATGAAGTCAATAGCCCCGTGGAATCCTATACCTGTTAGCGGATGCTATCCTTCATGGGTGTGTTTGGTTACCCATCTCCCACCATTCATCCATGTGCTCAGCCATATACCCTCCAAAAGAAGTGTGTTTGGATCCTGGTTTCCACTGTTCCAACCCTGTTCCTTTCATGCAATATATGGTGGGATCCTGGCTCTGGGGAGCAGCCCAAATCAAGCTTTTCACTGGCTAGCCAGGCCCGGTGCATGCAGGGATGGGGTGCGGGGTTTATGTGTCAGTCTCATAGCTCATACATGTTGCATCTGCTCATACATGTAACCAAACAGCTTTTTAGATTTTTTTTGTATCCGCTCATGCAACCTGACCAAACACCTTCTTTCTCTGAAATATGGTTCCACTCAACCTGCATCCCCTCATCTAGATATACGATTCAAATGCAACTCCCATTTGGCAACCAAACACACCCATGTAGACATCTCTATTTATTGACATGTGGGAGCACATTCAATTTCCATGAGATTAATTTTGTACTTAGGAAGAAAATGTATGTAATTGGTTTCATAAATGAAAAAGACCACACACAAATAGAGCCCTCTCCGAATTTTTGCAGTTACACCGGGTTAGAAAAATTGATTTACAGAGCCGGTTCTCTTATCAAAACCGCCCCTACAAATGAGTTTTGCATGGATGATTGAAAGCTTGACACTAAAAATGCCACATCTCCTTTACAATGGGTGGTATAGTGTCAGTTTTAAAAACGGCTCCTAAAAACCAGTTTTGGTGAACTTGGAAATCATTTTTGCAGTAGTGTCCATTCTAAATTATAAGGTGTTTAGGTATTTCTAAACAAATAGCTTTGAGTTAAATGGATGAGTAGCCCTTGAACTTGTCAAGAGATGTCACTTTGGTTCATGAACTTTGAAAATATATTTCTGGGTCTCTACATTTGTTAAGTTGTACACCGCAGGTCTGAAAAGTCTTAATGGCTAGGGGGGTTGAATAGCCTATTAAAAATTTCTACAACAACACTTAGCAAACCGGTTAGACAAATATGAGGCGAAGCGAGTGTTGCACTAGCCTACTAAAAATACAAGCCATCTACCATAATTCTAGTTTCTATAGTCTCTATCCACACAATGGCTATGTCACTACACTAAGTTAGTGTGCTCTCAAAGGCTAACTAAAGAGCCACACTAACCAAACTAACAAGTTCTCACGACTAGCTACACTAAAGAGCTTGACAACTAGTTTGCGGTAATGTAAAGAGAGAGAGCAAGATGGTTATACTGCCGAGTCGAGGAATGAACCAATCAATCACAAGAATGAATACCAATGAAGACCAATCACCTCAGAATCAAATGATGACACAATGTTTTTTTACCGAGGTTCACTTGCTTGCCGGCAAGCTAGTCCTCGTTGTGGCGATTCACTCCCTTGGAGGTCCACGCGCTAATTGGCATCACATGCCAAACCCTCAATAGAGTGTCGCACAACCAACACAAGATGAGGATCACACAAGCCATGAGTAATCCACTAGAGTACCTTTTGGTTCTCCGCCGGGAAAAGGTCAAGAACCCCTCACAACCACCACGATCGGAGCCGAAGACAAGCAACTTCCTTCGCTCAACGATCCTCGCTGCTCCAAGCCATCTAGGTGGCGACAACCACTAAGAGTAACAAGCGAATCCCACAGCGAAACATGAACACCAAGTGCCTCTAGATGCAATCACTCAAGCAATACACTTGGATTCTCTCCCAATCACACAAAGATGATGAATCGATGATGGAGATGAGTGGGAGGGCTTTGGCTAAGCTCATAAGGTTGTTATGTCAATGCAAATGGCCAAGAGAGTGAGCTTGAGCCAGCCATGGGGCTTAAATAGAAGCTCCCCTGAAATAGAGCCGATGGGCTCCTCACTGCATAGGTTTCGGGGTGACCGGACGCGCCGGTCAGATCGATCGGACACACGCCACCAGCGTCCGGTCGCCCGATTGCTGCCATGTGTCACCTGCTTCAAATGTCAGTCATGCGATCTCAACAGCTAGTAGCCGCTCGAGCACCACTTAAGTGACGACTGGACGCATGCCATGCAGGACCGGACGCGCCGATCACTCACGCGCACACCACGGCCACGACAAGACCGGACACGCCGACCATCCACAACGTTCGCGCTTCAGGTCATTTCCAAAGAGCTCCCTGAGCTCCAAAAGCATGACCGGACACGTCAGGTGCTTGTGACCAGATGCACCACCACGTTAGGTCCACTCCTCGCTCGCACGGACCACTTTTGTCAGCATACGTCATCACCAACCTGGACGCACCCCCTACGTGTCAAGTCACATTTTGACCCAGCTGAAAGGTCCTTGTGTGGTTTTGGTAATTGAGTGACAACCTAGGTGGACTAATTGTGTTTATGTGAGATACACATGTGATTAGTCCATAGGTACATGTGTGTGAGAAACATATGCCATGAAGGTGGAAATGGCTCGGAGATGTTGCAAAGCTCACACATGTGATGATTAAGGAGCTCATTGCACATGAGACATGACATTGAGTCATGTGATAAAGGTGGAGAAGATCAAGACAAGACTTGGCTTGATGGACCTAGTTGTGAGCGTGAAGGGCAAGTCGGAGGCTTTGGAGCAATGGACCGCATGGACGGTGAAGCTTAAGCCAAGACTTGGCGCCGATGGACTGAAGGCAACTGGTGAAAAGCAAGTAAAGTCAAGATTGAATGAACCAATACTGGTCACGTAATGATATGAAGTGGATCATATCATTTGGTGATTGGTTGGTGCATGTGTTGCATCAATATTGGAGGAGAAGGAATGGAATGCGCAAGGCACAGGTATAACCTAGGGCATTTTATTTCACCAGTCATAGGTGTGTAGAGAAGTTTATGACCAGGTTTAGAATAGATGGCTGTACTATCAAGAGGGGCAAACTTGTTTGCATATCGGTCATCTAGTGCCACTCGAGTGATTTAACTTTGCATCATCGCTAGGATCGAGTGGCGTGGCAAGTTGAGTGGGTAATCCTTTGGAAAATGTTTGTGAAAAGCTAACACACATACACATGGTGGAGTACACTTGGTGGTGTTGGCACATTTACAAAGGAGAAGAAGTTGGAGTTGATGTGGATCAACTCGGTAAAGAAAAGGGTTCAAAACTTCACCGGCGAAGTGTCCGCCCATAGACTGCAGACAGTCCTACGATGCCACCGGCACCCTGTACAGAAAGGACAGGGTTTCACAGAGTGCACCGAATGCTGGTCACACAGTGACCGGACGCTGGGGTCCTGCGTTCGGTCAGTGGCAGCAGTGAAGGCGCAGGCGTCGGTCTTCGACCGGATGTTGGGTCACTTCGTGATCGGACGCTGGGTGGGTGCGTCTGGTCCTGATGACGTGGTGACACAGAGAAGAGGAGAAAGGACCGGACACTGATGTTGTGTCCGATCATGACCGACCGGACGTGTCCAGTCGTGGTTGAGCAACTCTGAGAGCTTACTAGAAGTGACCGGATACTGGAGTCCTACGTCTGGTCGTGATCAAACTGACGTGTCCGGTCATGAATGGAACCTCTCTAGAAATGACCAGACTCGGCAGAGGTGCGTTCGGTCTTGGCACTATGCTGCGTCCGATCATCACTTCACCATTGAGATCAAGCGACTAAGGTTGAACAAAGGCGACACGTGGCGTGCATCCATTGACCGAACGCTGGCAGGGTGCGTCCGGTCGATCTGACCAGAACGTCCAGTCACCCTGAGCTATGCCCAGTCACCACAACGGCTCTATTTTCGTTGGGGCTATAAATAGAATGGGGTCTTGACCTTGGGTTGTTTGCTGAGCATACTAGAGCCTTAGTGGCTTATGTGGTAGTGCTTGGGAGCCCTCTAACTCACTCTAGCTTGATAGTGTTCATCCGATTGTGTGAGAGAGCGATTCTAGTATGATTGCATCATGAGGTTGCATCGAGTGACACTAGGTGGTCGTCTTACAAGCCGGTGGTGCTTGTTACTCTTGGAGGTTGCCACCTCCTAGACGGTTTGGTGGTGGTCTCCATTGAAGCCCGCAAGAAGCTTGTGTGGTGCTCCGGAGAAGAGCTTTGTGAGGGGTATTGTGCTCACCCCGTGGGAGCCGCGAAGAGCAACTCTAGTAGAGCGTGTCATTGAGCTACCCTCACTTTCGGGGTAGGTTCTTGTGGTGCCCGACGTGCAGGCTTGGTGGATGATGCCAATTAGCCACCGAACCACCAAGTGAGCGGTCGACACAACGGGGACTAGCGTGTTGGCAAGCACATGAACCTCAGGAGAAAAATCACCGTGTCAACTTTGTTCTTCCCGTTGATTTGTAATCCCCTTACACAAGCTTGTAATTACTTTCATATACATTGTGCTTGTGTAGTTGCTCTTGTAATTAGTTAGCTTGTGTAGCTCACTAGTTACCTTCTTGCTTGTGTAGCATAGAAGTAGCTCCCTTGCGTGGCTAATTTGGTTTGTGTAACCTTGTTAGTCATATTGCTTAGTTTGTATAGCTAAGTATTTACGCTCTCTAATTTGACATTGGTTGCCTTGTTATTGAGCATTGCTAGTGAGCTTAGGAGCTTTGTGCTTTTGCTTACTAGCATGTATAGGAGCTCCCTCGTTGCTTAAAGTACTAGTGGTATAGGTTTGTGTGACCTTGCTTCTAGAATTGGTTAGGTGAGCTCTAACTAGCCTGGCACCTTAATTGCTTAACTAGGATCTTTGCAAGGTGCTAGAGAACATAGATAGAGGGGTGTAGTCTTGGCTAAACCGATAGTTTTAATTCCGCACTTGTTTCAGTTAGCCGATGTGATTAATTATAGAAAGGACTATTCACCCCCTCTAGTCCACCATCTAGACTCTACACTAGCGTCCGGTCAGACGACAGACAGAGCCCAAGCGCGCCTCCTTGTTTTATAAATGACTGGACTCACCGATCCTACGTCAGTTCACCCCGCGAGCAGCGCTCGGTCACTATTTGACTATGAAAATCACCTCCTTCACTTCATCAACTTCTCCACCCTTGCTCAAATGTGCTAACCACCAAGTGTATCACCTTTATGCACAGGTGTTAGCAAATTTTCACAAATATTTTCAAGGGTGTTAGCACTCCACTAGATCCTAAATAGATATGCAATGAGTTAGAACATCTAGTGACACTTTGATAACCTTATTTCGATATGAGTTTCACCCCTCTTAATAGTACGGCTATTGATCCTAAATGTGATCACACTCGCTAAGTGTCTTGATCACCTAAACCAAAAAGCTCCTATGGAATATCACCTTTGCCTTGAGCTTTTTATTTTTCTCTTTCTTCTTTTCCAAGTCCAAGCACTTGATCATCACCATGGTCACACCATCATCATGATCTTCACCATTCCTCCACCACTTGGAATAGTGCCACATATCTCATAATCACTTAGATAAACTAGGTTAGCACTTAGGGTTTCATCAATTCACCAAAACCAAACTAAAGCTTTCAATGTCCCCCTATTTGGTAATTGATGACAACCCTTTCACAAAGATATGAATTGAAATTCATTTGAATCCATGTTGCTTGCCCAAGCATATTAATCATGTGTAAAAGGATATGGACAAGTTTCATGAACCCCAAATGGTAGCATTGGCTCCCCCTACATTTGTGCTAAGAATTTGGATTAAAGCTTGCACATATGCATGAATGGGAAATGTGGGAGGGTAATGTCTACCAAATGATGCTAAGGTATAAGAGATGGACCTTTGAAGCGTGATACCAATTGAAGTGCACCATTATACCATCCTTAGCACATCTCATTTCAAGGGTTATCCTGTATCATGTTGAGTTAAACACGTATAGCTCATTTTCTAGATCAAACGCTAGGTTCACAAGCCCACAAACATGTCGTATGCTTCTACTAGATCAAGTCAAGTATAGAAGCAATAGTGGTACCATACAAGCATCAAATTCATTTGATTTTCATGAATGAGCCTATAACATATGAGGAATGACTAGATGCACTAAACAAGTCCTTAGCAAAGGATGTATGCATGTCAATCAACTTTTACCTTGGATTGCTCAAAGGAGAGGCATGTCATATGTGGGGGGTGCATCAACACATATTTGAGAAATCCGATATGTTCAACTCATTCCTTAGCTTGCAAAACCTCTTCTCATCCAATGGCTTGGTAAATATGTCGGTAAGTTGATCTTCAGTGCCCACACTTTCAATGCAAATGTCCCCTTTTTGTTGATGATCTCTTATGAAATGGTGGCAAACATCAATGTGCTTTGTTCTTCCATGTTGAACCAGATTGTTGGTAAGCTTGATTGCACTCTCATTGTCACATAGCAATGGAACTTTCTTGAACTTGATTCCAAAGTCATTCAAGGTGGCTTTTATCCAAAGAATTTATGCACAACAACTACCGGCGGATATGTATTCGGCTTTGGTGGATGATAATGCAATACTATTTTGCTTCTTTGATGACCATGAAATAAGTGATCTTTCCAACAATTGACATATGTACGAGGTGCTCTTCCTTTCAACATTACATCCTGCATAATCTGAGTTGGAGTAACCAACTAGCTTAAACTTTGCTCCTTTGTGATACCACAAACCAACATTTTGTGTATGCTTTAAGTACCTCAATATTATCTTTGTAGCCTTCAAATGACTTTCTTTTGGTGAGGCTTGAAATCTTGCACACATACACACACTAAACATGACATCCGGCCTTGATGCGGTCACATAGAGTAGGCTTTCAATCATAGACCGATACAACTTTTGATCCACCATGTTGCCACTTGTATCACTATCCAAATTATCATTTGTTCCCATTGGTGTGCTAATGGCTTTGCTATCACTCATGTCCAAACTTCTTGAGCATGTCTTTGATGTACTTGCCTTGACTCACAAATATACCATTCTTCAATTGCTTGATTTGAAGACCAAGGAAGTAACTCAACTCTCTAATCATGGACATCTCAAACTCATTAGCCATCATCTTCCCAAACTCTTCACAAAAGTCTTGATTGATTGATCCAAAGGTAATGTCATCAACATATATTTGCAACACAAATAAGTCCTTGCCAATCTTTTTAGTGAAAAGAGTGGTGTCAACCTTGCCTATCATGAACCCTTTAGAGAGTAGGAAGTCCCTCAATCTCTCATACCATGCTCTAGGTGCTTGCTTCAAGCCATACAATGCCTTTTTCAATTTGTACACATGGTTGGGCTTCTTGTCATCTTCAAAACTGGTAGGTTGCTCAACATATACTTCTTTATTGATGTAGCCATTGAGAAATGCACTCTTGATATCCATTTGATAGAGCTTGATATTGTGGGCACAAGCATAGGCTAGCAAGATTCTAATTGCTTCCTAATCTAGCAACCGGGGCATATATTTCTTCAAAGTCAAGACCTTCAACTTGTGTATAGCCTTATGCTACCAATCTTGCTTTGTTCCTTACTACTATCCCATCTTGATCTTGCTTGTTTCTATAGACTCATTTGGTTCCAATCACATTATGGTTCTTTTGTCTCTCAACTAGTTCTCATACTTGATTTCTAGTGAAGTTGTTCAATTCTTCATGCATAGCATTCACCCAATCAACATCCTTCAATGCTTAATCTATCTTCTTTGGTTCAATGGACTGACATAAATGAGAAATGCTCACAAAATGAAGCCAATCTTGATCTAGTTTGCACACCTCTAGAAATATCTCCAGTTATAGTGTCAATGGATGATCTCTTGCAATATGAGTTGGTTGGAGTGTTGGAACTTGATTGCTTGCACTTGCTTGATCATTAGGTTGAGATGATGTACTAGCCACTTGTTGATCTTGCACATTGTCATGAGAGCCACTTGTACTTGCATGATTAGTGTCATCTTGTATATTTGAGTTAGAGAGCACTTGCACTTGATCATCTTATCATCATTCACTTGCCTAGGCCTCAATTCACCAACATCCATGTTCTTCATGGCATTTGAAAGCTGAATGCCTCTAACATCATCTAAGTTCTCATTCTCATCTTGGGAACCCTTGGTTTCATCAAATTCAACATCATGAACCTCTTCAAGAGTACCACTTACCAAAATCTAAACCCTATATGCTTTGCTAGTAGTTGAGTATTCAAGCAAAAATCTTTCATCACATTTCTTGTCAAACTTGCCCATTCTAGTGCTTTCTTCCAAATATAGCATTTACAACCAAAGACCCAAAAATATGCAATGTTGGGCTTTATACCATTTAAGAGCTCATAAGGTGTCTTCTCTTTCAATGGGTGACAATATAAGCGGTTGCTACAATAGCAAGCCGTAGTTGATAGCTTCGGCCCAAAAAGATTGACTCACATTATACTCACTCAACATTGATCTTGCCATATCAATCAAGGTTCTATTCTTCCTCTCAACAAGGCCATTTGATTGTGGAGTGTATTTGGCCTAGAATTTATGTCTAATTCCAAATTCATCACACAACTCATCAATTCTTGTGTTCTTGAACTCACTACCATTGTCACTTCTAACTCTCTTGATGGTTGTTTCAAACTCATTATGCAATGCCCTTGACAAATGATTTGAATATTGCAAACACATCACTCTTGTCCACTAGAAAGAATATCCATGTATATCTAGTGTAGTCATCCACTATCACAAAGCCATATTTGTTACCACCGATGCTAGTGTATTGTGTTGGCCCAAATAAATCCATGTAGAACAACTCAAATGCTTTACTTAGTGCTCATTATGCTTTTCTTAGGATAGGTGTTTCCAACTTGTTTGTCGGCTTGACAAGAGCTACAAAGCTTATCCTTCTCAAACACAACATCTTTCATGCCTCTAACCAAGTCATGCTTAAGCAATCTATTCAATTGTTTGATTCCAATATGACCAAGCCTTCTATGTCCATAACTAACCCATACTAGACTTAGTGAACAAGCATGTTGACAATTGAGGTTCACTAGCATTGAAATCAACAAAGTATAGATTCTCATATCTAAAGCCTTTGAAGATCAAGTTAGAACCATCTACACTTATGATCTCTACATCATCTACCCCAAATATGCATTTGAATCCAAGATCACACAATTGAGCCACGGATAGCAAATTGAAAGTTCAAGCTCTCAACAAGCAACACATTGGAAATGCTCATGTCATTGGATATTGCAATCTTATCAAGCCCTTGACCTTGCCTTTGCCATTGTCACCAAATATAATACTATCATAACCATTATTGCCATTGGTGTTGATTGAGTTGAACATTCTTGCATCACCAGCCATATGTTGAGTGCACCCACTATCAAAAACCCAATGCCTTCCTCTGGCTTTGTAATTAACCTACAAAAGAAGATCAATTCTTTTTAGGTACCCACACTTGCTTGGGTCCTTGGAGGTTAGTAACCAAGTTCTTTGGCACCCATATGGCTTTCTTCTTTGAGCCCATCCATGGTGCACTAATGAACTTAGCATGAACACCATTTGTACCCTTAGTAAGCACATATAAAGAATCAAGCTTAATTGAGGATACATTAGCATTCTTCTTCTTGTTCATGCATTTTTGTTCAACATGACTAACTTGCTTGTAACTTTTGTAATACCGGCCATTGTTCCTCATAAAACTGGTTTTGTGACTAGCAAAGGCGGCCTTGCCTTTCTTGGGGATATAGCCCAATCTCTCTTTGTAGAGAGATGCCCATTGGCTACCCAAGCATATAAGCAAGCAGTCCTCACCACCATAGGCCTTAGCCAAGGTGTGATTGAGCTCTTTTACCTCCTTGAGTGTCTCATTCTCAACCATTAGTGAGGCATCACAAGTGAAACCATCACTACTAGATGAGGTAGAAGTAGATGTGCTACAAGAAGGGTTAGTGGGAGCAACAATGATAGGCTTATAGAATGATTCATCAATTATATCACAAGTTAAGCCTTTGTCACATGTTACAAGCATGCTCCTTCTCATTTTGCTCATTAAGTAAAGAGGAATGAGCTTTTTCAAGCTTCTTATGAGCCTTGCCAAGCTTCTCATGGGCTTCCTCTAGCCTCTCATGAGATGCATTGAGCTCATCAAAGGCTTGCTTAAGGGCTTTTAGTTCCTTTCGCAAGTCTTTGCATTCTCTTCTCTTAATGTCAAAATGTTCTTTAGCATCTTCTAACATGTCAATTAATTCATCTTTAGTGGGTTCATCATCATTGTCACTTTTACTTTCACTTTCATTATCATGTTCCTCATCACATCCATCATCACAAGTTTGTACCTTAGTGGCCTTAGCCATGAAGCATGATGAAGTGTCGAAGAGAGAAGGCTTCTCATAGATAGCAATGCTGGTAAGAGCCTTCTTTTTGGTGGTCTTGTCATCATCACTATCATCATCATCACTTGAGGAAGCATCACTATCACAAGTGACCACATATGAACCACCCTCCTTCTTCTTGATGGTCATTTTATCCTTTTTTGTTTTCCTTCTTGTCCTTCTTCTTGCTCTTCTTGTTGTCATCATTATTATCGCTATTGTATGGGCATTGAGCAACAAGATGATCCTTGCTTCCACAATTGAAGCACCTTCTTGACTCTTCCTTGTTCTTAGATGAAGACTTCTTTCTTCTAATATGGTAGTCCTTCTTCACCATGAACTTGCCAAATCTCTTGACAAAGAGAGCCATCTTCTCATCATCCATCTCATCAAAGCTCAAGTCTTCATCTTCACTTGATGATTCTTGCTTTGCCTTGCCCTTGGATGATGTGGCCTTGAATGCCACACTCTTCTTCTTATCATCCTTCTTCTCATCTTTCTTCTCCCTCTTTTCTTCTTTCTCATCATTATCTTTATAAGCATCATCGATCATGATATCTCCCAAGATTTGGTTTGGTGTCATTGTGTCCTAAACTTGTTCTCACTAGCAAGGTGACCAACATGCCAAATCTTACGAGTAAGCATCTCAAGAACTTATGAGAGAAGTCCTTGTCTTCTACCTTCTCACCAAGTGCTTTGAGATCATTGACAAGCACTTCCATCTGGTGGAACATGTCTGGCACACTCTTATCTTCCTTCATTTTGAAGCTAGCAAATTTCTCCTTGAGAATGTATGCCTTTGCACCCTTTATTGCCTTGGTGCCCTCGAATGATTCTTCCAACTTCTTTCAAACCTCATGAGCCATCTCAATGTTTTTGATTTGCTCAAATGTTCTTTCATCAATTGCATCATGAATGGCACTTAGAGCAATGTTATTGTTTTGGAGAAGCACTTATTCGGACACAGTGGGATTCCTCGAATTAACAATCTTAATTTTGGTTTCTACCACCTTCCACACCCTTCTATTGATTGACTTGATATGTGTGGTCATCTTTGACTTCCAATATGGATAATTCGTGCCATCAAATTAGGGTGGCTTCTTGGTGTTATTGATTTGAGCCATTTTGACACCGAATGTTGTTAAGCCTTAAATCACGGTGACCACGACTCCGATACCACTTGAAAGGTCCTAATGGCTAGAGGGGGGGGTGAATAGCCTATTAAAAATTTCTACAACAACACTTAGCAAATCGGTTAGACAAATATGAGGCGAAACGAGTGTTGCGCTAGCCTACTAAAAATGCAAGCCATCTACCCACAATTCTAGTTTATATAGTCTCTATCCACACAATGGCTATGTCACTACACTAAGTTAGTATGCTCTCAAAGGCTGACTAAAGAGCCACACTAACCAAATTAAGAAGCTCTCACGACTAGTTACACTAAAGAGCTTGACAACTAGTTTGCGGTAATGTAAAGAGAGAGAGCAAGATGGTTATACTGCCGAGTCGAGGAATGAACCAATCAATCACAAGAATGAATACCAATGAAGACCAATCACCTCAGAATCAAATGATGACACAATGATTTTTTACCGAGGTTCACTTGCTTGCCGGACAAGCTAGTCCTTGTTGTGGCGAATTCACTCACTTAGAGGTTCACACGCTAATTGGCATCACATGCCAAACCCTCAATAGGGTGCCACACAACCAACACAGGATGAGGATCACACAAGCCATGAGCAATCCACTAGAGTACCTTTTGGCTTCTGCCCTGGGGAAAGGTCGAGAACCCCTCATAATCACCACGAATCGGAGCTAGAGACAAGCACCTTCCTCCTCTCGATGATCCTTGCTGCTACAAGCCATCTAGGTGGCGGCAACCACCAAGAGTAACAAGCGAATCCCACAGCGAAATACAAATACCAAGTGCCTCTAGATGCAATCACTCAAGCAATGCACTTGGATTCTCTCCCAATCTCACAAAGATGATGAATCAATGATGGAGATGAGTGGGAGGGCTTTGGCTAAGCTCACAGGTTGCTATGTCTATGCAAATGGCTAAGAGAGTGAGCTTGAGCCCACCATGGGGCTTAAATAGAAGCCCCCTATGAAATAGAGCCATTAGGCTCCTCACTACATAGGTTTTGGGGTGACCGGACGCATCGGTCAGATCGACCGGACGCATGCCACTAGCGTTTGATCGCCCGATTGCTGCCATGTGTCACTTGCGTCAAATGTTAGCCGCGTGATCTCAATGGCTAGTAGCCACTCGCACGCCACTTAAGTGACAACCAGACGCGTCGATCGCTCACGCGCACACCATGGCCACGACAAGATCGAACACGCCGATTAGCCACAGCGTCCGCACGTCAGGTCATTTCCAAAGAGCTCCTCGAGCTCCAAAACCATGACCGGATGCGTCAAGTGCTTGCGACCGGACGTGCCACCACGTCAGGTCCACTCCTCGCTCGCACGGCCACTTTCGTCAGCGTATGTCATCACCGACCGGACGCACCCCCTGCACGTCAGGTCACATTTTGACCCAACGTCCGGTCAGATGACAGACAAAGCCTGAGCGCGTCTCCTTGTTTTATAAATGACCGGACTCACCGATCATCTATCAGTTCACCTCGGGAGCAGCGTTCGGTCACTGTTTGACTATGAAAATCACCTCCTTCACTTCATCAACTTCACCCTTGCTCAAATGTGCCAACCACCAAGTGTATCACTTTGTGCATAGGTGTTAGCAATTTTTCACAAACATTTTCAAGGGTGTTAGCACTCCACTAGATCCTAAATACATATGCAATGAGTTAGAACATCTAGTGGCACTTTGACAACTGCATTTCGATACGAGTTTCACCCCTCTTAATAGTATGGCTATCGATCCTAAATGTGATCACACTCACTAAGTGACTCGATCACGAAACCAAAAAGCTCCTATGGAATATCACCTTTGCCTTGAGCTTTTTTGTTTTTCTCTTTCTTCTTTTCCAAGTCCAAGCACTTGATCATCACCATGGTCACAACATCATCATGATCTTCACCATTCCTCCACCACTTGGAATAGTGCCACCTATCTCATAATCACTTAGATAAACTAGGTTAGCACTTAGGGTTTCATCAATTCACCAAAACCAAACTAGAGATTTCAAGGTCCATACCAGTCATGTGTGCATTCCTTGCTGAGTTGACAAGCACTGTGGCATGCATTTTTTATTTGGCCCCTCCCTTTCTCTTTCTTTCAAGAATGGATCCCTTACCTCTCTCGCATGACTCCTCCCTCTTGCCCGCCCCTCCAGGAGTTTAGGGGCAATGCATGCAGTTGGGACAACATGGTGTTGTGCACGCACATGGCACATGGCCATCAGGACGATGAACTCACCACCACCACACATGGTAAACAATAACACACTACAATGTCGTCACACACGCCACCCCTTGCACTGTGGTTGCTCCCGTGCCTGCCGCCACTCACGCTCCTACTGCATCTCCATGGGCAAGAACCACCACAACTGTCGCTCATCCTCCCACGCGTGCACTGGAGTGGTGGCAAGCAAGAGAGGTGGGTAGAAGGTGATCGAGGAGGGTGAGGACGTCATGGCCGCATCATTGTCGTCGAATGAAGAAGAGACAACAAGTGGTAAGGGAAGGGTAGGATCCATTCCTAAGATAAGAGAGAAGGGGAACGGTTAAATGCAATAATGCATGACATGTTGGCGTGACACGTCAGCGAGGAATGCACATGACACTATGTATCTGAGGTGTACAAATTAATAAGTTTAGGGATCTAGAAATGTATTTTTAAAGTTTATGGATGTAAGTGGCACCCGTTGACAGGGGCCACTAAAAGGACTAGGTGGCTAGAGAGGAGGTGAATAGCCTATAATTTTTTTCTCTTCGAACCACAAACACTAGAGCAAAGCTAGGTTGATTAGTACAATATATGAAGCCCTACTAGCAACTACTTGCTCTAGCTCTATTTCACCCAATGCAAGCTCAACACAATTCTAGTAGCTTGGTTTCTAGTCTATGTCACAACACAAAACAAGCTACACTAACAAGAGCAACCCTAAGAGAGCTACTAAAGAGAGCAACTACAACTAGTCACTACTACTACTACTACTACTACTACTACTACTACTAACTAAGCTACTCTAGCTTAAGGCAAACAACTACACACACAAGCAAGTATGAGCAATGTAATAAACAAGTGTGTAATGAGCAAACCAATCAAGGCAAGTGATGACACAAGATATATCCCTGAGGCTCGGTTGCTTGTCGGCAACCTATGTCCTTGTTGTGGTGAGTCCCTACGTACTTGATGGTTTGTGAGCTAACTAGCGTGACAAGCTGGACCCACCAAGTGTGCCGCAAGAATCACTCAAATGGTACACTCCAACGAGCCACTAGCAATTCACTAGAATATCCCTTTGCACTCCGCGAGTTGGAATCAAAACCTCTCACAATATCAATCGGTTGGAGGCAAAGAACAATCACCAATCTTCCTCAACGACCTCAAACTGCTCCAAGGCGTCTAGGTGCTGGCAACCACCAAGAGTAACAAGAAAACCGCAACCTAATTGATGAACTAGTGCCACTAGATGCAACAACTCAATGCAAATGCACTAGATCTCTCCCAACCTCAATTTGAATGAAGCACGAGGCAAAGAGATGAGTGGGAGGTGTTCTTGTCTACTCAAGAGGGTGTTTTTTCATTTGGGAGGCCAAGAGAGACGGCCACTACAAACCGACTATTCCCTATTTATAACCCAAGGCAAACGAGCCGTTGGAGCTCTTCATTGGGTAGTTATCGAGGTAATCAGATTAATCCCATGCCCTGAAACTCCTAGCATCGAATTAAGCGTTATGTTAAACGGGGCTGTGCTGCTTAGTCCGATGCACAATCCGATGGTGCCCTAGGGACTGTTTTCAACTTGCTTTGATCCCCTTTTTCAACTGTGCCAACTCCAAATGTGTTCCACCGTTTGTGCAAGTGAGTTAGCATTTTCACAAACATTTTTCAAAGGGTTTTTCGTGTCCTTACTAGGTCTAATGCATATGCAATAAATCATCTCACCTAGTGGCACTTAGATAACCGAATTGAACTTTAGAGTTCCCCTCTTAATTATACTTTTATCGTCTATTCTAAATCCGATCACGCAATCTATTGCGTCTTGACCGGTAAAACAAAATGCCCTACCTTATACCTTTGCCTTGATCGATAGGGTTTTGCTTTTCTCTTTATTCTTTTCCAAGTAAGAACTTGCTCCAATATGAATGATCACCCTTCATCCATCCTAGCTTTGCTCTCCATCTTGGTGTGGACCTAACCTAGCTTATCACACAGTTAGCATAGAGGTTAGTCACTAGTTGTATCCATTAACAAAACCAAACATATGGCTTTTCAGCCACTCATGCATATATTTAAATCAATAGTTTTTTTCTATGCACTTAAATATACACTATATCTATCTATATAATAGAAATAATATATATAGAAAAGCCAAAATGTGGCTTACAATTTAGAAAGGGGGGAGTACCTCATAAAATTGTTTGTGTCATGGTCATTTGGCCCTTACTCTCTCTGCCCCAAAAAGACTGTTGTTTTAGAAAGGAATCTGGACATCTATTTGTCCAGGTTGGTTCCCAAAACAACGGTCTTTTTAGGACAGAGAGGGTATATATTTGAATGTTGACTAAGTTTTACGATTTATATACAATGTTTGTTCTATTATAAATTTCTTAAGCTAGTATTATATTTCTTGCCTCAGTTGGCAGTTGCTTGCGGCGTGTCCTACTCTTTAGACTTATATCTCTTCGCCTAACATTTTCTAAGGTGTGGCGAGTAAATTGGTACTCTCACCATAGAAAGTTAGAACTTCGATAAAAGTTTAGTAAATAAGTGTGACGATAACGATTATCTAAACATCTCCTAAAGTACATGAGCATGGACGAGACATAAAACGAGCGCGATCACCGCTTTGGCATGCTGCACGCATATGCATGCAGTTGGATTAGATTATATTTATTGGACGGGAGAGACTTGCGCGCGGAGCTGCGCAGAGCGCAGACCCAGCGTCACCACTCGTACGTGTCCTGCTCCCACGTCTCCATAACCCGGAAGAGAGAACCCCGATCGGGACCGCACGGCAAGCACGAAGAAGCGGATCCACCGCATCCCCTCGCACCAGTTGAAAGTAAACCCACCCGCCTCCCTTGGCGGCGCGACACGCGATCGCCGATCAGCCTGAATCCCTGGACCGATGGAGGCGATGGAGGAGCTGGCGGAGCTCGCCGACACGACCCTGCAGGGCACCGCGCTGCTCGCGGACGACGACCCCTCCGCCGATGATCGCCCGAGCCGTCGCGGGTCATCCTTCCTCACCGTCGTCGCCATCGGCAACGTCGTGCGTACACCCTCCGGGCCTCCGTCCCAATCGCATGCAACTCGGTCCGATCCTTGCGCTCCTGCTGGGGCTTGATGGTTTGATTTGTGCAGGGCGCGGGAAAATCGGCGGTGCTCAATGGCCTGATCGGACATCCCGTGCTCGTGAGCACAGTTTTTCCCCCAATTTCATTTTTTGCACACTTTTCTAGGTTCCATATATATTATATATTGCTCGGCGTACACTTTGTCTAATTCTGCAAATACAGTTCTATATGATTGTTTTTTCATTCCATCTCTGCTACGTTGAATGGTGGAGCAGAGATTCATAATTTACCAAATATTTAAGGCGCTTCTCCTGTTGCCTACACCGACGAATCTCATGTTGCTGATTGCAGCCTACCGGGGAGAATGGCGCGACAAGAGCCCCAATCTGCGTTGAGCTGCAGCGGGGCGCATCACTCAGCAGCAAGGCCGTCGTTCTGCAGATCGATAGCAAGTCGCAGCAGATATCCGCGAGTGAGTTCTCTTGGTGAACGATCTCTCAAACGTGGCTAAAAAATTCTTGGACTGTGTGAAATCAGGGGATGGATTTGCATTGGGTGCGTGCATGTGTTTGTGGCGACTATGTCTGAATGACGACAATGGTACAGGTTCCCTCAGGCACTCGTTGCAAGACAGGTTGAGTAAGGCTTCCGGCAAGGGGCGGTCGGATGAGATCACTGTGAAATTGTGCACTAGCACAGGTTGGTTTCCTATTCCATTATTCTTATCTCTCTTTTTTTTCCCTACATACGCGGTAAACAGCTAATCGAGAATTGTTCAGAAATGAGTATACACTATTTCCTTTTCTTTTAATTTGAATATATAAGCGACTTCACTGTTTCATTCAATTGATTGGCGAACCGTACGTTATTTCCTTTGGCTGCATCTATTTCTACTGGGCCACACTCTTTTTGTTTGCTTTATGCAGCCATACGCCGTTCTGCGTCAATCCTACAGCGATTGTAACTTCTTTCACGTGTTTCTCTGAATTAAAGGTACAGTAGGAAGCTCTGACATAATAAAGCTTAGGGTCAAGGTGGATGATACATTTTTACCTTTGCTTATATATGTATCTTGAAGAAAAATATGTATGTACAAGATAAATAGATTTCAAAGAGAAGATTGCAAAAATAAAGCACATATAGTAATCTTTGGGCTGTGGTGCAGTATTGAATACATAACTCCTATTATACACATGAAAGTGAAAATAAATTTGAGAAATTACTATACCAAGTCATTATTTTCGCTACAAATCCAGTAATATTTTCTGATCGATGGCAATGAGTTTTCGTAATTCAGTTGTCAATAGTGGGAGTTTTCATTAAAACAAACAAAATTGTCATGTAGGTTTTTATTTTTGAATAATCAGGGTAACCCACTGCAGGTCTGCAACCCATGCCAAACCCTTTCTGTTCTGATCCATATCAAGAGTAGTTTTAATATCGAAATCTAGATGCTTTTGTCAATAATATTG
This sequence comes from Miscanthus floridulus, assembly GCF_019320115.1. Classification (NCBI taxonomy): domain Eukaryota; kingdom Viridiplantae; phylum Streptophyta; class Magnoliopsida; order Poales; family Poaceae; genus Miscanthus; species Miscanthus floridulus. The sequence continues at coordinate 115,202,191 of NC_089587.1, read as the reverse complement.
CCCAAATTTTGACAAAATATGCCTGGGCTCATGTCTTCAAAAATAAAACCCTTCAAATTTCATGTTATGGTAACCATTTTACTTTGGGTATTCACTTCTCATTAACCCTTCTGTTTCAGCCCCTCCACTAAAACTAATTGACATACCGGGCGTTGATCAACGGAGCAAGGATGAATCAATGGTGAGTATTATGTAGTCCTCTATTTGATTGTTTTGTTTAGCTTTTTGAGCAACTAGCAGATTACCTATGCAATGGTGTGGTTAGGTTTAGAAATACCACTACATTTCCATATTGTCAAGAATTATTATCGAAACTGCAAAACTAACCAAGTGTGTACTCTCTTTTCTCCATATATGGCTTGCAACTTGAAATCACATCTCCAGATTAGCAACTATGCTGCACGCAATGATGCAATTTTGCTAGTTATCATTCCAGCTCTTCAAGCACCTGACGTGGCGTCTTCTGGAGCTCTAAGGATTGCCAGAGAATTGGATTCAGAAGGTGTGTATAATAGATTGCACAAAAACAGGACTCCTTTTCCATTACACTTTCTTGACATAGCATTCGAGTTTACTTGTAATGTTTTATGAAAGCATATTAATGTGTTTGTTTACTAGGTACTAGAACCATTGGTGTCTTAAGCAAAATTGATCAAGCTTCTGGAGAACAGAAAGCCCTGGGTGCTGTTCAGGCCTTGCTTGTAAACCAAGGTCCAAGAACTGCAGCGGACATTCAATGGATAGCTACAATTGGGCATTCTGTTCCTACTGCCTCTGCTCAGTCTGAAGTAGGTTCTGAAACCTCACCGGAAGCTTATTGGCAAGCAGAAGTTAAAACCCTTATATCTATTCTTGGCGGAGCTCCCCAAAGTAAGCTTGGGAGAGTAGCTTTAGTTGATTCACTTGCTAAGCAGATAAAAACAAGGATAACAGCTAGGCTGCCAAATCTCCTTAATGGGTAAAAACTTAAGCCGCTCCTTTTGGTCAACTTGTGTAGTGGTATGCTAGAATCAATGATAATTTTATTCCTCTTTCATATCACTTTAGTCTTCAAGGGAAGTCTCAAATTGTCCAAGAGGAATTAGGAAAGCTTGGAGAACAGATGGCCCAAAGTTCTGATGGAACCAAGGCAATTGCTTTAGGACTTTGCCGAGAATATGAGGATAAGTTTCTTGAACATATTGCTGGGGGTGAGGTTAGTAAATCTAATGCAGTCCCTGCTGGCCTATATATATCTCTTAGATTTATTCATAGTCTGAGGTTTACTTTCCTCAAAAGTAAAGGATATTAGAAACTTTGAGCATTAGTTCATTTGTGCTGTTATATATGCAGTATTTCTATCATCATAAACTGGCCAGTCTGAAACCATCACGTCCTGCTGGCCTATATATCGCTTAGATGTATTCATGATCTGAGGTTTATTTTCGTCAAAAGTAGAGGATATTAGAAACTTTGAGCATCAGTTCATTTGTAATGTTGTGCAGTATTTCTATCATCATAAACCAGCCAGTCTGAACCATCCTTGTTTTGGACTTGGCCACAATTGTACAATGTATTAAAAGGCTTTGTAGAAGTTTTATGTGCCACTTGTTTGATCTTTTCAGTTTCTAAAAAAAGTATGTTGCACCTTTGCTTTCTTTTTTTTTTCTTAAACATGCGGGAGAGCTGTGGATCACTTCATTAAAGAAGAAATAAAGGGTGTTAGGATATAGGCTGTAACTGCCTTAAAGATACAAAAATCGCACCATATAAAAAGGAAAAAAGAACGACCAATCCCCAAGATAAAAAATAAATGGACTCGGGAAGCAAGAGCATCTGAGGATGCCTTGCACCAGCTGCACACCACAACGAACGTTCATGAAGCACGGACTGCTGTACTTTCTGGGGATCTGGGAACCAAATTTCCCAAGTAACTAATTGGACCGAAGAGTTAAAACCTTTTTTGAGTCCTCCTATCCTCTTGAGAGCTCCACACCACACCAGCTAGTGCGAGATGAATCTCTTAGGGGACAGAACTGCTTGGGGGACCACATTTTGGAGAACGAAAAACATAGAATCGTGAGTTAGGACACAAGAAACTAACACATGTTCAAAGTTTCTTGCGCCTGCTCACGCTATGGGCACTACACAGGATGTGGAAGTCCTCTCCGCGCTAGTCTCTCAGCTGTCCATCATCTATAAATATATCAACCCAAAGGAAGACTTTACAACGTAAGGGAGATCAACATTTCTGTAACCTTTTCCTAGTATTGAATCTGTTGATTGAAACAAAAAAGGCCATGTATGCTGATTTATAAGAATATGTGCCACTCTCTGTAAATATCCACTTGTCTTGATCCAGTACCTCAAGATTTAAATGGACTTCCTCTAAAATTTCCCAAAGGTTTAGATATCCAATCAACACAAGAATTGTTAATGCCTCTCGAAATTCCAAAATGCATTTGTGATTAGCAAGGGCTTCATGCACAAATAAATTGTTTGGCCCTCGTTTTGGCACCAAAGCAGTAAGATTAGGAGCAACTTATGGCTATGATTTACTGTGTAGCTACCGATCTGTACAAAACTTGGTTGACATGCCATCCCCAACTATTGTATCAACAGCTATAGCATACATAACCTTACCATAGGATGCACTTTCATGGAAAGCCCACACCAGGACAAGATAGATCACCCAATGCAATCGAAGTGTCCACTCAAGTGTCTAAATGTCATGAATAATCCCTAGTCCATATTCAATTGGTCGGCTAAGTTTTGGCCATGCTGCTAGACAATTGCCTCCATTATCCTTCTGATGCCCTTTCCAGAGAAAACTTCTTACCTTGTCAATTTCTTTATTGACACATTTGGAAAGATTGATAAATTGCAATCATGAGGTAAGAGGAGCTGAAGTGAGGACTTCTTTAACCATGGTCAGTCTACCGACCCGGTTCATGAGCGAGCCCTTCCAACTCAGAAAATAGTCTGCAATCTTGTCAATAAGTGAACACAAAGAAGCCTTGGTTGGTTTCTTAAGCGAATGAGGCACTTCAATACAAGTACATGGAATGAGGGACGAGGATGGTCTTAATGAATATGGAATGAGTGCACAAACTTAATTTGTAGACTTCGTTAGTGAGATTGATGTTTTATATAAATTTTATTCTATCTTAAATGTGTAAGCTCATCCTAGTTGCAATACTATTCATACAGGAAATACCAATATGCCTTTGAAGGTGTTAATTTGCCCCTCTATGAAATTTCTCTTTTTCAAGACCTGCTAGAATTTAGAAGTCCTCAAAATTTTACTGCTTATGCAGGGTGGGGGTTGGAAAGTTGTTGCAAGTTTTGAGGGAAAGTTTCCAACCAGGATCAAACAACTACCTCTGGACAAGCATTTTGATATGAAAAATGTCAAAAAGGTAATTAGTTGTACATAAAACATAATTAGAGCCAACTCTACTTGAACTTGTCAAACTTATGGTTATTATAGCATCATTTTTCTTTATGTTAGGTTGTTTTGGAGGCTGATGGTTATCAGCCATACCTGATATCACCTGAAAAAGGCTTAAGGTTTCTCATAAAAGGGCTTTTAGAGTTAGCAAAGGAACCATCAATACTCCTTGTGGATGAGGTAATATTCGAGTTCCTTTAGCCTTCTTCCGCCATGAACTAGTAGTCACTGCAATCTAGTAAATGATGTAGACCTCTTCAAGGTTTCATCTACATGTACATTGCAAATGTTAAATGTATAGTCACATGTAATTAGCCATAGTATATGGGCTTCTTTATACATTTACACATCTGTATATTTGCCCATTGGGCCCTTGGAATAGATTAGATGCTTTACTCTAATGTGGTAAGGTTTCTAGATCCTTCTTTGGCTTCATTAGTTGTTGCCGGCACACTATAGCTACTTAGCTAGCGAGTGGCCGGTGAATCTCATAGCCACCATGTCTATCTTTATCTCTTTCCCCTTCTTCCACACACCCTGAACCCACTTCTCCAACTATGCTGTCGCCTTAATTTGTGCCCTCCGGCTCTAGACCGCAACTGCCGCTCTGTCCTTTCATGTAGCGTCCCACCCACTCGCTTGAGTTGCACACTACCCCACTTGCATAGGCTGCAACCCATGGCTCCACACACCCATGTCGCACCCCTTCTGATCACCATCATAGTACCTTCCGACCATCCCAAATTGATGACACCCCTGCCTCTCTTGCAGCAAAACCAGCCTACGCTGCTTCCTTCTCCATCATCAAAGTCATGGCTCGCCCCCAAATCAGCTCAAGAGTACTAATTGTGCTATTACTGTCGGCTTCCCAGAGTATGGTGGCTCCTCTGCTCTGTCTATAGACCACATCCATCATCAAGTTGGATGAGACCAACAATCAAGAATGGCATGCAGTCATCCTAGACATTTATGCTAGTTGGGACATGTCAGGGGTATAAGATCCTGTCCACCAATGCCCGTCCTGCTGATATCCTCAGCAACGCTGTCTCCAGCCATGGTGGATATGGAGACGAGGCTGCCACAAAGGCAATAATGATGCTCTTGCCATTGATGCTGCAGAAACTTAGGAGGCCTATTAGGTTGCTCTTGATGCTCTTGAGTGAGACATTACATTTCCATGAAGATCATCAAACTTCCTACCTCACAAATGATTTGTATGTACCTCGAGGAACATTATCGACAAGGTGGTGAGGCCATTTACTACTACTTGTTGGGGCAACTTGCTAGCCTCCAGCAAGGTGACTCCACTGTGGATGCCTTTTATCTATAGTTCACTTGTCTATGGCATCAGATTGATGACATGGATCCTCCAACTTGCTCTAGTGGCTCCACCTTCTAGCGCTCATAGTGTGCCTTAACGTGATTGACAATGCATGTTGACTTCCTCATGAGATTTATCCTGAGTTTGAGCCTTTTCATGCTCAACCTGTGAGCAGATCACCATCACCAGCTACTTTGGAGGTCCTTACTACACTTCGAGCTGAGGAGACTCGGTTTTGTAGTATCTATGAGTAGCCATCACTTGTTATTCTAGCTATGTTTGTTGTGCCTACTACTACTACAGCTTAGCTGTGACTTCATCGATAGCTACTCATTCATGGGCCTCCACCTATTGTAAGAGGTGGAGGTATTCATGCTTTGTATGAAGAAGCAAGGCCATGTCCATGGTTCCTCTAAAGAGGGGGAGGGTCCTCAGTTGGTCTTCAGCGGGAGTTCTCAAGTGGCTCCTCTCAAGGTGAACATGTTATCACCAAGTGAGACTGCTCAACATGTGTCCATCCTTCAGTGCTTCACTAACCAATCCACGTCAAGCTCTGCTGGCATTGCTCTATCTTATCTCCAGGTATTTTGATCTTGGATTCCGGTGCCTATTTTCATTTAACATCAGATTCTTCCTTTGTCACTTCTAAGGACCTCTGGCTATTTGTCATTGTTCAGACAACTGATGTCAAGACCATTCCAGTTAGCTATCAAGGCACTTTTCTCTCACCTTAGCTCATAGTTCCTAAGCACTCCATGCAGCTTCTTTGTGTAGGCTATCATGTTGGTTTTGATTCTTCTTCCTGTTTTGTTCAAGACTGTCGAACTTAGTAGATAGTTGGGACTAGCCACCGCCATAGAGAACATAAGGGTCTCCACATCCTTAATCACCTTCATGTGTCGTACACTACTTCCGCTACATCATCCATGGTGTCCTCACCCGCTGCTTCCAATACAATGGCCAATGAGAGCAATCTATGGTGTATGGCGGGAGCTTCGGCCTTACATGAGTTCCTTGCTAGGTCATTGGTCTTGGATCCCTAGGTCCTTGGTCGTTTGAGGCAGCTGGTCATGTTTCCCTAGTTTATTTTCTAGTATGCTGCATTGACTAAACCCCATGAGGAGGGGGTTCTTGGGAGGGGGTTTCTTACTTTCCCTCCCTTTTGTATCTTTTTATTCTTCTTCTTAATGAAATGACACGCAACTCTCATGTGTAGTTCGAGAAAAAAGGGGGTGTCAAATGTATATAGTCACATGTAATTATCCCATAGTATAGGGGCTTCTTTGTATATTTATACATCTGTATATTTTCCTATTGGGCCCTTGGAATAGATTGAGATGCATTATTCTAACAGCTAATACCTAGTTTCAATTTGTCATGTTGCACTCTACGTCTTGAAAAGTTTCGGATATATGTTGTGATGTTAAGATTGAAAGATGTAATGCATATTAATTCAATCAAAACCTGGACCCAGAAACTATGCTATGGCTATTCATTTTTTTTCTTGAATACGCAGGAGAGTTGCATATCATTGCATTTAGAAGAAGAGAACTGAAAGTACAACACATCCAAAAACACATAACACACCCACGCACAGATGCATTCATTTTAGCTTACATGCTCATGTCAATTTCTGTAGTTCCTGATTCCACAAGCATATTCACTAGTCTAGTCATGCCATTGCTACTGAAATTGCCAATATTTCACGTATGTAATGCTTTATTATATTAATTCATTAGCTGATAAGAGACCTTACCTATCCTGTTCAAATGAAGTTGTAACCACTTCTGTATAAAATTAGTGTTCTTATGACATTGTTACCTTTCAATACTTTTCCTTGGAATTATTGTTATCAGGTTCACCGTGTATTGCTAGACATAGTATCAGCTGCAGCAAATGCAACTCCAGGACTTGGTAGATACCCTCCATTTAAACGGGAGGTAAAATCCTTAAGTGTGTTTAAGAGCCAAAGATTTTTATTAGTTAGTCAGTAACCCTTTTTATTTCCTTTGCTGACAAGGTAATTGCAATAGCATCTGCCGCTCTAGATGGTTTCAAGAATGAGGCAAGAAAGATGGTCGTTGCACTAGTTGACATGGAGAGAGCATTTGTACCTCCCCAACATTTTATTCGCTTAGTGCAGAGAAGGTTAGGTGATTTTGCTATGTAAAATGTTAAAAAAGTTGTATGTAAAAAACTTGTTGATTTCCTCCTTCATTATATAGTTATTTCATACCTATCCCCTTTCAACTTAGAACACAACTATTTTCAATGTTCTATATTTTTTTAATGGTATTCTGGAATTCGAGTAAACCGCCTTTATGTATAATGAACTGTCTACTTGTGTCATTGTAAATTCAACATAGTTAAGACTTAATATCTCTGCCATTCATAATCAGAATAAGTGAAGACAGGGTTTTGTCAATATATTATGAGAAATCATGTTCACTAAAGTGTCTACTCATGAATGATCCAATTCCTTTGCACTGACAGACATTCTCATCTAGTTTGCACCCATCTTGTACATTCTCAATAAAACGGTGTATCGTTTTATTTTTCTGTCTAATTGTCAAGTCGTAAAATCCAGGATGGAAAGGCAACGCCAAGAGGATGAGCTGAAGAATCGCTCTACAAGGAAGGGCCAGGATCCAGACAAAAGCAGAGTATGCTACTCTGTACTATACATTGTGCCTACTTTATGTTTTCCTAATTTCTTGTGTATGGATAGTTAAACATTTTGAACAGTAGTTGTTACCCCATAGTGTTTGTCTTATAGTATCCAAAAACATCATGTTAATAACTGTGAAAATGGTTGTTTCCATTTCAGGATACAACCCCACAAAAAAATTCGCATCAAGGAGAGATGAAACAGGCATCAAATATACAAGTTTTAGGTCCTGCAGGAGAAATTATTGCTGGTATGGCCCTGCTACAATTATTGTATATTTACCATCGCTAATCTTATTAGGTAAATATAATAATAAGTAAAATAGATGGAAGAGCTATCCATAAGCAGAACTGTTTTGTGTTGTCAATCTTTGCCTTGGATTAATTACATAGCGAGTGCTTGTTTTCTCTGCTAAAGGTTTTTTGTTCAAAAAACGCGCAAAAGCAAATGACTGGAGCAAGCGATGGTTTGTTCTAAATGAGAAAAGCGGAAAGGTTGGTTGTATCAGCATTAAAATACTCATCCATTCCTTTTTACCATTTATGGTGGCTCTAAAATTTCTTTTGTGCCCAGCTTGGATACACAAAGAAACAAGAGGAGAGACATTTTCGGGGTGTCATTAATTTGGAGGTAGTAAAAGTTTTTCAGTGATTTTCTGTTGTGATTCTTCTTTTTTTTCTTTGAAGGGGAGTCATGATTCTTCTATTGCGATTTGGGCATTCAGGTTTATGTTGATGCAATATGTTTAGCTTATATCTGATAGCTTTTTGGGTCTGTTTGGTTCTCTCCTCGCCGGAGCTGCCTGGCCCAGGCAGCGCTCCCAGGCGTCCGATTTCAGTCGACTGTGGGGCCAGGATCGAATGCCTGGTAGGTACCTAGGAGAGACCACAAACCAAACACGCCCTTAGTGGGCTTTGCATCTTATTGAATCCCATAATAAATCAGTTGTCAATAGAGTAGTCAGAAAGGGTGGTGTTTTGAATAGATGATAAGGTGCAAAGAACTGGTTCGGCCAGTTCCAGGTCTTGCTAAAGCAACAGGCTTAGTTATTCTTTATTAGTTTGAAGAAAGGTTTTCTATTTCCTTTCTGCCAATTTGAAGTTCGACATATAGATGCAATTAGAATTTAAAATTTAGGTGAACTGGCTTGATCCAAATGGGATGCCAACAAGAGGATGTGGTCAGATTGACTGGCTAAGATTCACTAGTTTTTGGTACCCTAGTACTCCTAGTGCTACCTTGTGGTCAATTGATCACGCAGTTACATTATCTATCATTGCATTAATTTTTGTTTGCAACTTGTAGGATTGTAATCTTGAAGAGATTTTAGATGATGAAGATCCTCCAAGAAGTTCTAAGGATTCTAAAAAGGCAAATATGGTAGATACTGGAAAAGATTCTAGTCTTATGTTCAAGATTACTCACAAGATTGCATATAAAAATGTGTTGAAAGGTACTTTTGGATCTATTTTTTAATTCATTACATGTTTCTCAGTTATAGTTTCTAATTAATTACATCTTTGATATTTCTTTCCAAGTGTTCACTTAAATTTTAGTAATTACCGTGGCAGCTCATAACGCTGTTATACTGAAGGCTGAAAGTATGAGTGATAAAACTGAATGGGTCACCAAGATTAAAAGCATTGTTGACCCAAAAGGGCTTGCTGCAAAGAAACAAAACTCTTCAGAAGGTGGCGGACCAATGAAACAAAGCCATTCAGATGGTTCCCTAGTATGTTGCAAGACCTTACATTTTTGTTTTGTCAACGGAATTTGTAATGCTTGCATTTGGTTCTGCCCTTTCATTTCCCCATATGAGAACTTTTGGAAGCCTTCCACTACAGCAGAAAAGGATGAATTATGTGGCATTTGCTCTTCATTCTTGTAAAATATTTTCCATTCATGTACATACTATCCTTCCAGGAAACAATACTCAAGAAACCTGTGAACCCTGAAGAAGAGCTTAGATGGATATCCCAGGAAGTCCGTGGATATGTGGAAGCAGTCCTCAACAGTCTTGCAGCAAATGTCCCCAAGTTAAGACGACAATCTTTTTCAGGATTTCCTAATTTTTTTTTATGCCATGCACTGTCTTACTATTCTAGTTGAGCAGGCTGTGGTTCTCTGCCAAGTAGAGAAAGCGAAAGAAGATATGCTTAATCAGTTGTATACTTCCATAAGGTTGGTTCTATCAAATTATTTCCGAGTACTGGGTATTTCATTGTCAATATGTTATTTTCAGGGAAAAAAACTTATTACTTTTTTTTCCTTGTGTGATGTATCTGTGTGATTTGAGCACCACGTTATTGATTTCATCTTTCTTAAGGTTCAAAGTTGATTTAGTGGTACATATTGCTAGGTTTTTCATGAAAATGAAAACTTCTACTTGTTAAGATCTTGATTCAGGTTTTGCTGTTTCAGCCTCTTAGGTGCCAGTTGCTTCTATGGTTTTGCACCGCATATATGTACATCATTTATGTAATACCTGCTGGTACCAGTCGATTTATTAGAGCTACTTAAGTACAAGAACATGACTATACAATGTCGGATATTCTGAATTTTCTCTGATATATGACTTGGATGATAATACAGATATTTTAGTCAATTACAGCCATTAAAGTTTGAAATATTTCTTACCTAGAAAATTGAAGTAACAAACTCACAGCTCCGTTCTGTGGTTAGCACGCAAAGCGCAGCCGAAATTGAAGAGTTAATCCAGGAGGACCATAATGTGAAGCGCAAGCGTGAAAAATTCAAGCTGCAGTCATCCCTTCTTTCCAAGGTCACTCGCCTGCTCAGCATCCATGACAATCGGCAAGCCAGTGCTACTTTGTCGACAGATTCGGCTGGATCAGGTAAGTCAATTCCTTTTATATGAATTAACGTACATTTGGGGCTGCTGCCTGGTTGCATGAAAATTGCTCCAAGAAATGCTGTTGATCAATAAATATTGTAGCTACATTTTTTATACACATTCTGCAACTGCGATGTTATGATCAACTTTGTAGAGATCTCTGGAACTTATTTATATATGTTCCTCATATATACATACACCAGACCCAACAAAGTGCTGTTGATCTTTATTTTCTCAATTTTTATACAGCCATGTGGGAATTTCCTTTTATCTAAGATTGTGCTCTCTGCAACATCATGATATGTCAATCCTGTACAGCATGTTTTTGCTATAATTTATTCATGCATTTCATCGCCAATCATGTCCTGCAGAGAGTAGCCCGAGGAGAATGGTGGGATACTCCGGTGACGAATGGAAATCTGCATTCGAAGCTGGATCGACCAATTCGTCTGCTGTAGCAACCTCTGGCGGCCGCCGCTTACCAAGTCGAGGGCCGCCTCCGCCTCCACCAAATGGTGTTTGATTAAGGAGCGCGTCTTCTTGCCCCATGTGCCCCTGAGCAGCTGATTATAAGTTTTCAGAGGTATGGTAACGACCCGTGAGTGAAGGCACAAGATTGATTGACCGGACTATTACTGAAACAAGTAAGGTGACCATAAATTATTACAGACCGTGAACAGAAGATGTAGATTTTTGTACTTTCTACTACTCACATTGGATCGAGAGGCATTACATTGCGCCAACAGATATCTACTGTAATCTTTCGCTGCTTCCTATACTACTAATTTTATTTATTTTATGCACTTTTCCTTTCTATTAGCTGCTTTTATCCCGATGATGTCATCAGTGTACTGTACGATGCATCCGGTTGTTATCGTGTGATGAAGCAAATCCTGTTAGTGGAACTCCACCGGATTGAGCAAGGAGGCATTTGTAGATTATATATCATATATATAGTCATGATTATTTTTGTAATTTCAATCGCTTCTGCCAATTAAAAGGGGGAACATAATATCGGTTATTTCGAAAGTTCGGTCATCTAAAAACGGAGACCGATCGGTTAGTTTTAGAACTCAGGACCGAGTAAGCTCGGTCTCAGTTAGCTCGGTTTAGTCTCAGTCATAACCGAACTAACCGGACTAGACAAAACAACAACTAACTAGTATAATTTGTAGCAAATCTTAGCAATATTTTTTTTTCTATTTCAAGGCAAAAATAATAATACAACATATATATTAAACAAAGTGATAAGTATGATGGTGGGTATAAACCCATTAGAATAAATGTTATATTACTAATAACAGTCTAAAGTACACGTTATGTCAATCAAATCTAAATACTCGGTTAGTTCGGTTACCCGAGGCATATAACCGAACTAACCGTAAAAAGTTCGGGTAGTATAGACTCGAGACCGAACTAGTGACCGAAAACTTCGGTCTCGGTTAGTTCAGTTCGATCTTCGGTCAATTATGCCAAGGGCTAATGGTGTCTTTCTTTGCTATTCTAAGAGGAGTGCTGAAGAAATTAGATTACTTTCGTTCTAGATTTTTTTTTGGCAAAGTGAAAACCAAAAAAGGAAGTATCGCCTTGCCAAGTGGAGCATACTTTGTCAGCCGAAGGATCAAGGTGGGTTAGGAATTCATGATCTGGATATTAAAAATACCGCACTTCTTAGTAAATGGCTTTTCAAACTACTTAAGATGGATGGAACCTAGCAGCAATTTATCCGAAATAAATATTTAGGCCCTAAACCTTTATCTCAGACTTACCGGAAAAGTGGGACTCACATTTTTGGGCTAGTCTTATGAAAGTGAAACAAGACATTCTACGTTTTTGGATCTTTCACAATCAAAGATGGGTCGCAAATGAGATTCTAGGTGGACAAGTGGTTAGGAAATGTGCCTTTGTGCGAACAATATCCTTGCTTATACAACATTGCTAGACACAAGCAACACACTGTAGCTGAGGTCTTTAGTCCGTCTCCTTGAAACATTTCATGGTGGTGTGATCTAATTGGGCCTAAGTTACTAGCCTAGAATGAGCTTCTTCCTCGCATCGCTAATATCACGCTAACAAGAGCAAGATGAGTTTCGCTGGAACTTGGACTCGAAGGGCCAATTCTCGGTTAAATCACATTATTCGGCTTTGATTCACCTAGAGGTTCCCAACTTAAACAAGACCATTTGGAAGATAAAGGCCCGCTGAAGATAAAGATTTTTCTCTGGTAGCTTCGAAGGGTAGTGATTCTAACAAAAGATAACTTAATTAGCCAAACACAATTGGCAAGGAAGTGAAATGTGTTGCTTTTGCCATAAAAAATGGGACAATTAAGCACATTTTCTTTGAATGTCGCTTTGCACGTTCGATTTTGAGTTGCATACACGTTGCTTTAAACCTTCCTCAACCACGTAGTATTTCTCACATGTTTGTGAGTTGGCTAAATGGGTTTAGGAGGGATTTAAATCCTTTACTTCTGCTAGGGGCGGCAGCTACTTGTTGGTCACTTTAGTTATGTAGATATGATTTGGTATTTGAAAAAAAAATATGTTTATTCTCCCTTGCAGGTGGTACATTCGGTTATTTATTGGCTCCGCATGTGGGTTATCCTTCAGAAGTTCTCGCTTTGGTTATGGCGGCATCGCAACACTTGACGGGCAATGTTTTCCTAAACGGTAAACGGTCTTTACACGGTCGCCCCTCGTTTAGCGTTTAGGCTGTTTATACGGTGTTTAAACGAAGTTAAACGGTCTAAACGGTTTTGTACTTTTTAAAAAATACATATAATTATATATGTGCATGTAAAAAACAAGTATTCTAGCATTTATACATTTTTATCTGAGTAAAAATCAATTATTTTGGTATGTATATATATATTTATGCATGTGAAAAGAATCAAATATAGATATTTATGCATGTAACATATCAAGCGTACATATTTATAAATATAATAAACTTAAGTATACAAATTTATCCATACAAAACTGAACTAGATTTACCTCGTGTTCACCTAAACGGCCGTTTAAACCGCTATTTAGCCCGTTTAATGCTGTTTATCTCCGTTCCGTTTAGACTGTTTTTTTCGTTTTTTTTACCGTTTAAACGGTCAACCGTTTAATTTCCGTTTACCCCCTAAACAAAACAGTTTACCACCGTTTACCGTTTACTGACCGTTTAAACAGCCGTTTAATCCGTTTAGGCGAACACTACACAAGCTATCACAATGTTTTTCTCCCGGATACATGGGTGACGATCTGTCTTAGGATTGATTATCATTAGTGTGTCAGGCTTTCCTTTTGTTTTTGTTTTGCTCAGGCTGTGTGCACTTTTCGCATGAGCCGGAGACTATCTACTCGATGTAAAGATCGTGATTTAATAAAATCCTCCCTTTATATAAAAAAAGTCAATCTACACAAATAAAAAAGTCAATCTACACAAATCGATTAGATGCTTTTCCTATACGGAAAAGCTACCGCGCGTTCGGTCGCGCTGCTGGTGGAGCGCGCGACTCTTTGGCCCACGCGACTGGAGTACTTGGTGGCCCGCGTTTTGCTGATCGGTGCATCCGCAGGTTTTCTTGGCCCGTCGGCGTCGTGTTGGGCTGGCTGTCCGTGGCAGACAAAAAGCCAATAAAGATGCTAATTGCCAAATGGGCTACAACTAGACAACCGTACGTCCTTGTATTTTTTTTGTTTTTTTTTCATTTTGTCTAATTTTGTTTTTAGTTTATATTTCTCAATTTAAATTTTTTATTGCTTGCCAATTTCATTATTTCAGTTTTTTTCTTTTTTTTATTCTCAGTTTTTTTTATTTTCAGTTTTCAGTATATTTCTTTTTAGTTTCAGTTTTGGGTTAGTTTTTAATGTTTTTTTAGTTTTAGTTTTCAGTCACAGGTTCGAATACCTTCCTCAACCCTGCATATTAGTTGCCTCACCTACAATGTATAACTTGCCACAAAAGGGTAGCCTTGCACACATAAGTTGCCACAAAAGATTTTTTTTTAATTTCAGTTTTCAGTCAAGTTTTTTTTAATGTTTTTAGTTTTAGTTTTCAGTCATCCTTTTAGGTTCGAATGCCTTCCTAAATCATGCATATTAGTTGCTTCACTTACATTGTATAAGTTGTCACAAAAGGGTAGCCATTGTACACATAATAAGTTGCCACAAAAGAAAAGCACATACACATACAAGGCGGATTGGGTTGGGATTAGGGGTCGCAACAAGTATTAGGATTAGAGGTTGCAGAAATTATTAGGAATAGGGGTCGTGGATTGGGTTATATAATAACTTGTCCCTCAGTTGGCAGCTTATTTTATGCTTATTTAATCATTTGCATCTCATGTTACCCAATGGACACAGAGCGGGTGGAGGAGAGTGGGTCCGCTTGAGACACATGCGCATGCAGGGATGTGGGACAGGGTAGCGCGCTCGTATTTTATTTTCAAAACCAGAAAAGTGGAGGGGCGCCGGGCGTCGTTTCCTAAAACGGAAAGGGAGTACGGGGTCGTCGCACGTTTCGCTTTAAGGATGGCAGCTAGGCGGTTTTGGGTTCGATATATGTGGGTTTTGGGTCTTGCGAGTTTAGGTTCGGGGATGATTTTTTATCCACGGTTTTTGGGTTTGGGCTCCGAAATCAATCGGGTTCGGTTTCGGGTTTAGTTTTCTACCCGTGGATATCCAATGGATATCCGAAATAAATCATTTGGAATTAAAACATGTTTTATAATATGTTAATAATAACTTGTTTACTTATATTATTAAATTTATTTTAAGTTGACTCAAAAAATATTTATTATTTGTTGCCTCTTGTTTACACATGTGAATATGTGTGTATATATATCATGCATATGTTTATAGAAAGTCCTTGTTTCTCTTATTATGCTATCATACAAAGCGGGTTTCGGGTATCTATTCGGGTTTCGGGTATCCGCGGGTTTGGTTTCGGGGATGGATTATCACCCGAATCAGTGTTCGGTGCGGTTTTCGAGTTCGGGTGCACAAAGACTCCACCCGATCCGAATCTGCCCCGTTGTCATCCCTGTTTCGCTTTATGACGCGCTTTATCCTGGTCCTTTTCTTGGCTAGTTGACTATGTGTTAGTTTCATATGCATCTCGACAGCACCAGGCCCAGATCAGCGGCCCAAGTCTCCTAGCTGACGGGTGAAAAAAAACAAGATGCGCCTCCGACCATTCTACACCAAGACAAGTCCGGGCCCGTTCATCTCCACATAACCAGGCACGGACTGCTGACGGGTCAAAAAGGAAAAGGAATTCAAGAGCGAGGCGCCTCATCCTCCCTAGTCCCTGCTCCGATCCATCACTCTCCTCCAGGGATGAAAACGGATCGGATACGGACGGATATCACCGATATTACATTTGTTTTCATATTTCTGTCCGAATTCGGATTCGAATACGGATAGTGTCAACTATGTCGGATATGATACGATTGGATATTGACATCATAAATATGTGATTTGAGTATTCGGATACAGATACGGTATCGGATGTTGGATATCCAGACTCGGATACGGACATATCTCAACCCCTCTAAACGGATTCGGTTTCGAATACGGTCGGAAAATATCCGTACCGTTTTCATCCCTACTCTCCTCCTTCCTCTCTGTAGCTATGGCTCGGGACGCGAAGGAGCCTGCCGACGAAAGAAGGAAGCGGGCTAGGTAGGCGACGCCGGATCTCGCCTCGTCTACGAGGATGACGCGCAACATGGCTAGGAGGATGGCCGTGGTGAAACGGCTTCAGCACGCCGGGGAGGAGGTTGTCGAGGGTAGTGCTGCCGCGGTGGACGATGGGCCACCAGAGCTCCGGCGGGCTGACGTCGCCAAGGTGAGGAACTACTCTTTTCTGTTTCTTTCTCGCCTTCATTTCTTTCGCATTCATGCCTTCCTTCATGGCCTCACCCATCGGCCACCACAAATAAACAGACTGGCCTCCTATCTGATTGATCTGATGTCTTCAGCAATCGTGAGCTTTCTTCCAACTCACCCACCGCAAATAAATTTCCCGGATCGAGCGAGCTGGAGCTGCCTATGTAAATGCTCACAGAAGCACAACACAAAACACACAACCACCTGAAGCCCTAGGCTTCTTGTTAGGCGCATACATACCTGCTCTGATCCATGGCTGCAAACGACGATGAGGCGGCACCACCGGCGATGGGCGGTGGCGCATCCTCGGAGCACACCGGCGACGACGTAGGTGTGAAACGAAAAACCGTTTCCCCGTGGCCTTGTTTGTCTTATTTCAGTATCAGTAGGAGTGTATAGTGTTAGATTAATCTCTAATCCTAACTGGACCCAATGGCCTAGTTGGGCCTTTGATTTGCTCCCTGATCGGGGGCGCTCAGTCCACCATGGCTGGAGGGCCCCTGTCACACTACGTTATAAAAAGAGGTGGGGGCTGGCGGCTCTTATCACGAGGTTCGCCTGAGCCGAGCTCCCCACTGACAAACCCTAATCCGATCTAGAGGGGGCACAGCTAGTGACGGGAAGTCACCAGCCACGTCACCATCGGACTCCACTGCCTTCACCGTCGGTCGCCACCGCGCATCACCGACACTGTCTTCACCAACCGTCGTTGCCCTAGCGCAGATATCGACTCCATAGCGGATGCGAGCGAATCTTCCTCCACTGCGGTGTCAGGTTTGACGCGTCCATCTTCTACCTCTCCCTTTCTCTCGTTCTACCTACTGTTACTGCTCTAGTAGTCGTTCTAGGGTTCATGACACTATTCAACAGCAAGTACCCGACTATATCTATGCTCCTAGTGATCCTATGAGTATAACAATGGTATCAGAGCCATCGATTTCTAGGGTTTTTAGATCTAGAACGGGTAAACCGATTAGAAAAGGAAGTAGAAGGTTAGATCCAGTGCGGGTCTAAAAAGAACAGAGGGTTCGGTTGAATCCTAACCCTAACTGGGTTAAGGAAAGGAGAAGAAAAATAGGGTTTTGGCCTTAAGAAGGTAAGAGCCGAACCCTAAACCTATGAAGACTTCATAGGGAAGATAAACAGTAGAACCCTAACCCTAACTTCGATCTGTATCCCCAATCGGTTGAATCCGAGAACAGAAACAGAGAAGCAAATTGGAGGGGGATGTTAGGGAAGGGGAGGCCTACCTCGTCGCCGCGCAGCGCTGCTGCCTCGCCGGCACGTAGGGAGAAGAAGGCCAAGCCGAGGGTGCTGCTCGCCAGGCTCTGGCCAAAGAGGCGCTGTGGCTAGGCCGCTCGACGGTGGCGCGCTCACCCGCTGGGGAGCGCGCACGTCGGCGAGGGGGCCGGCGACGGCGCCGGGGCTCTTTGCTCGCTCTCGTCGTCGTTTGCTCTTTGCTCGGCTGCTCGGTTGATGAGGACATCACCTGCCTAGATGCAACCACATTAGCAACTTTTGATTCATAGGTGAAACAATCCTTTACTATGATTGTATTTGATACATTTGATGAATTGATGCTGCACCATGATGTGTGTTCATTGTCATTTTCAGAAATACATACATGGATTAAAAAGAGTGTTAAAGACACATGGAAGGCATGGAGGACCAAAGAAGTTGATTGGGGGCCAAGTACAAGTATTCCCAACATTCTCCACCAGGACACCACGTCACTTTTGGCCCAAGGAAAGAAAGAGATCAAATCCAACACGTTTTGGGGCTGGATCCGGACTGCAACACTGTGCCAACTTGAGATGGCCGCCACAACCTCATCTAGACTCGGATTGGGCATTCAAGCATTTCATGGAATCCTTATGAAGTCTATTTTCACATGGATCTAGAATCAAGTCCATATCTGTTCTGAGGTGGTCGCAATAACCGAATTACTACCAAGGGGTTTTCTGTCCAAAGGTGCTACGTCGCCTTAGTTTGGCTAATGGGTCGTGTATCAAGTCGGGTCCATTAGGAATGCGTCCTAGGGTTGGAGCACAACCCCAACACCCTAGTGGTCGTCCCTCCACCTTCATATATCCCTTAGCCGCCACCAAGAACAGTTGGGTTTTGTTTTGTTGAAAGTTTAGCCATTGCTACTTCCTTGTAGACGTGCGTGTTGACTAGACCATCCATTCTACTTGATTTAGAACCCCAACTTTGTGAGTTCAGATTGGTTTTCATCTCTATATTTACAATTGAGTTGCTTATTCTACTTGTTCTTGCTTGTTCCTCGATTGCTTGCAGGAATTACCCTAGTGGTTTGGTTGATCATGCTCCACAAGATCACGACGACCATTGGAGGTGGTGTATCGGTTGCTAAGGCACAGCATCCTTGGATGGTTGTAGTCGGGCCGTGAACATCATCTCCATCCCCAAATCGAGTTATCCACCTTCTCTCATCGAAAGATCGGGATTCACCCTAGCGGGTTCATATCATCGGTGCTGCTGTGCTAAGGAGAGACAAGTGCACGACGAAGAGAGAGAGAGAGAGAGAGGAAAGAATAGAATGAGCTAGGGCTTCAGGTCAGATGGCCACGACCGTGTTTTTGTTTGCGCGATATCATCGCTCGGCCATCGGATCGGCATGGATGGCTCAGATCGAGCAGGCCTTTTCGCGGCCTAGGCGGGTGAGCGCGCCGCGTGGCTTTGCCGGCCTAGGCCCAAGTTGCGGCCTGGGTGCAGGCACCGCGTGCGGAGAGAAGTTGGGCCAGGCCGTTTTGCTGGCTGGGCCGAATCAACAGTGCTGAGATGAATCCGTTTTTGTTTTTCTTTTTCCAGTAAATGTTTATTTCCTAGAAATTGATTAATGGCTTAAAGAAAATAGAAAAGAGAATTTTCCTGTGGGTAAATTCACTAAATTGAGATTATTTTTCTGCTGCGTATTTAAAGATGTTATTTTCGTTATTAAATTCAAACCAATGGAAGAATTTAATTTTGAAAATGGATATGTTTTAATTGATTATAATATTATTATTATTCTAACCAACATTGATTAATGGCAATATTATGATGTTTTGTCTTGCATTAATTCTATTTCTGTCCAACGTTGTTGTAGAATTAATGTAGAGGACAATTGTATGTTTTAATTTTGACCAACGTTGAAACTAAGGCATGCAATTGTTATTATTATTATGTTTATGTTCTCACTCTATATGAATTGTGTTTTCAGGCGGATACAACTTAATGGGTTGTATCAAAGAGATCCCCACTCTCAAAGGTGATAACTGCACGGAGTGGAAGAAAAAGATTGACCTAGCCTTCATCTTGGCTGAGGTGGACTGGGTAGTCACCACACCATGTCCCACAGAGCCTGTGGCATCGGTGAGGGAGACAAACGAGGCTGATGCCGTTTGGGCAACAAAAGAGAGGGATTTTGCATCCTAAAGGATGTCCTATGACCTTGAGCATAGAAAGTGGGTCACTGCCAATAAGAAATGTTTGGCTATGATAAAGAACACGATTGAGCCTGTAATTGTAGGCTCAATCCCAGAGTGTGACACTATCACCGAGTACCTCAATAGAATAAAGAGTTAGTTCACTAGCTCTTCAAAGACATGCTACTCAGCTGATAAAGTAGCTGGTGACAAAGAGGTACTCTGGTAATGGTGGCATAAGAGAACACATACTAAGGATGAGCAATTTGGCATCCAAGCTAAAACCAATGGATCTGGCTCTCAAGGAAGAGTTCCTTATCCATCTGATTTTTGCTTCCTTGCCAAAAGAGTTTGACACTTTTATTGTCAACTACAACATACAGCCCGAGAAGTGGGACATGGAGAGGCTCATAGCTATGTGTGTGCAAGAGGAGGAGAGAATGAAGCTGCCAATGGTGGCTCTATCAATTATTTGAAAGACAATAAAAAAAGAATAATAACGCTAACTTCTCCTTAAAGTCAAAGGGAAAGGGCCCCATGCTGCATCAGCCTCAACAAAACAAGTTTACAGTAGAGAAAGATCAGTGTCTCTATTGCAAGAAGACGGGACATTATAAGAAAGATTGTCCCGATTACTTAAAGATGATCATGGCAAAGAAAGGTGAGAACATTATTACGTTCATAAATGAATCCCTGTATGTACAGTATTCAAAATCTACTTGGTGGATTGACTCATGTGCAACTGTTCACGTTGCTAATTCTTTACAGAGATTCCGTTCGACTAGGACTACGCAAAGAAGAGAAAGACACGTCAAAGTTGGGAATGGCCAATACTAGAGTAGATATGAGTGCATGTTTGAGTGCTTGAAATGAAGCTTCAGTGGTAGATGTCCATATGAATATTGTTCCCTTCTTTCGAAGATTGGTGAGAGGTTTACTGATCATTCCAAATTGAGGTACAAATCGCCTATAATAACCTACCATGCCTAGAAAGCTCCTCAGGTCCTTGACATTCTCAGGTCTAGGCCATTTTTTGATGGTGTTGATTTTTGTGGGATCTGTGGCAACACCATGTTCACTCACAATATGACCCAAATAGCTTAACTATCTTTGAGCAAAGGAACATTTAGCAATCTTAACATGAAAGCCATGTTGTTGCAAAAGAGTGAGGACAACCTTGATATGCTCCAAATGGTCAGTCCAGGTTTTATTATATATCAAGATATCATCAATAAAGACCATTGCACACTTCCTCAACAATGGATGTAGCACTGTATTCATAATGGTTTGAAAAGTTGTAGGACCTCTAGTGACATCATAAGGCATTACCCTGTACTCATAGTGCCCACTGTGTGTTTGGAAAGCTGTTTTAAACTCCTCACCAGCTGCCATTCAAATTTGGTGAAACCCAGAACAAAGATCAAGTGATGTAAACCAAGTAGCACCCTATAATTCCTCTAGGAGCTCTTCAATGATAGGTAGAGGATATTTGTTCTTGACTGTTAGTGCATTCTGTCTTCTATAGTCTACACAGAGCATCCAATCTCCTGTCTTCTTTCTGACTAAGAGCACTGGAGAAGAGTAAGGACTAGTACTCTTTTGAATCCATCCTTTTTCCAACATATCTCTGATTTGAGTTTCTATTTCTATCTTTTGAGCAGGATTGTATCTGTGTGGCCTAAGACAGAAAGGTTGAGCACCTTCCAGAAGAGGAATCTTGTGATCTCCCATTCTTTCAGGTGGGAGGTTTGTGGATGGGGCAAAAGCAGGTGCAAACTATTGTAAGAGTTGCTACAACTCTATGGGCAATTTGTCCTCAACAGTATCTTCAGCTGGTGAAATAGATTGTAATCGCATTTTGATACGAGTTTCACCCCTCTTAATAGTACGGCTATCCATCCTAAATGTGATCACACTCAATAAGTATCTTGATCACCAAAACAAAATGGCTCCTACCATTTATACCTTTGCTTTGAGCCTTTTGTTTTTCTTTCTTCTTTTCCAAGTCCAAGCACTTGATCATCACCGTGGCAACACCATCATCATGTCATGATCTTTATTTGCTTCACCACTTGGAGTAGTGCTACCTATCTCATAATCACTTTGATAAACTAGGTTAGCACTTAGGGTTTCATCAATTCACTAAAACCAAACTAGAGCTTTCAATCTCCCCTTTTTGGTAATTGATGACAACCCTTACACAAAGATATAAATTGAAATTTAATTGAATCCATGTTGCTTGCCCAAGTATATTTACTCTGTGTAAAAGGATATGGACAAGTTTCATGAATCCCAAATGGTAGCAATTGCTCCCCCTACATATGTGCTAGGAGTTTGGATTGTAGCTTGCACATATGCTTAGATAGGAAATATAGGAGACAATGTCTACCAAATGATGCTAAGGTATAAAAGATGGACCTTTGAAGCGTGATACCAATCGGAGTACACCAATATACCATCCTTAGCACCATTAGTAACTAGACATACACACAAACTAGAATACCCCATGAGATCAACATTAGAAGTAAGGGTCTAGTTTTCATAATGTGAACATGAGTCTAGTTACTTAAACCTATACATGCTAGTTTTTTATTTCATCATCAAAACCTACAACTAGCATACACCACACAAGCATGGATATTGAAATTTTAAAACTTGTGCCATGCAAGCAAACATGTGAAATGCACATTCAAATGCACCATACAAGTTCATGAGCTTGCTCCCCTACTTGTGTGCTCAAAATTTTAATTGATCCCTTTCTTTGTCATATCTCTCCCCCTATGTCAAATTCTCCCCCTTTGTTGTCTTTTCACTATCTTTGTACACTAATATCTTTGTTTTTCTCCCCATAGCACTAATATCTTTGTTTTTCTCCCCCTTTGTCATCAATGACCACAAAGGTTCAAAATGTAGATAGGTTGAGATTATCAATGTCAATCAATGGGGTGAGGATCATTTTTCCAATTTTAGTTCAATCTAGAATACTTGCCAAAGACATTTAACTTAGTTGGATCCAAGGACAAGCTTCCTCACACCTCCAAATAAGGGTTATCTTGTACCATGTTGAGTTAAACACTTATAGCTCATTTTCTTGATCAAACATTAGGTTTACAAGCCCACAAACATGTCATATGCTACCACTAGACAAAAATAAGCATAGAAGCAATAGTGGTACCATATAATCATCAAATTCATTTGATTTTCATGAATGAGGTTATTAAATGTGAAAGATGTCTAGATGCACTAAGCATGTCCTTAGTAAGGATGTATGCCATGCCAATCAACTTTTACCTTGGATTGCTCGAAGGAGAGGCATGTCATATAAGTGGGGGTGCATCAATAGTTCAACACATATTTGAGAAATCCAATATATTCAACTCATTCCTTAGCTTGCAAAACCTTTTCTCATCCAATGGCTTGGTGAATATATTGGCAAGTTGATCTTCGGTGCCCACACTCTCAATGCAAATGTCCCCTTTTTGTTGGTGATCTCTTATGAAATGATGATGGACATCAATGTGCTTTGTTCTTGCATGTTGAACTGGATTGCACTCTCATTGTCACATAGCAATGTCACTTTCTTGAACTTGATTCCAAAGTCATTCAAGGTGGCCTTCATCCAAAGTATTTGTGCACAACAACTACCGGTGGATATGTATTCGGCTTTGGCGGTTGATAATGCAACACTATTTTGCTTCTTTGATGACCATGAAACAAGTGATCTTCCTAACAATTGACATGTGCCCAAGGTGCTCTTTCTTTCAACCTTGCATCCCGCATAATCTGAGTTGGAGTAACCAACTAGCTCAAACTTTGCTCCTTTGGGATACCACAAATCAACATTTTGTGTATGCCTCAAGTATCTCAATATTCTTTTTGTAGCCTTCAAATGACTTTCTCTTGGTGAGGCTTAAAATCTTGCACACATGCATATACTAAATATGACATCCGGCCTTGATGCGGTCACATAGAGTAGACTTCCAATCATAGACCGATACAATTTTTGATCCACCATATTGCCACTTGCATCACTATCCAAGTTGCCATTTGTTCCCATTGGTATACTAATGGCTTTGCTATCACTCATGCCAAACTTCTTGATCATGTCCTTAATATACTTGCCTTGACTCACAAATGTATCATTCTTCAATTGCTTAATTTGAAGACCAAGGAAGTAACTCAACTCTCCAATTATAGACATCTCAAACTTATTAGCCATCATCTTTCCAAATTCTTTAGAAAAGTCTTGATTGGTTGATCCAAATATGATGTCATCAACATAGATTTGCAACACAAATAAATCTTTTCCAATCTTCTTGATGAAAAGAGTGGTGTCAACCTTTCCCATCATGAACCCTTTAGAGAGTAGGAAGTCCCTCAATCTCTCATACCATGCTCTAGGTGCTTGCTTCAAGCCATACAATGCCTTCTTCAACTTATACACATGGTTGGGCTTCTTGTCATCTTCAAAACCAGGAGGTTGCTCAACATATACTTCTTCATTGATGTAACCATTGAGAAATGCACTCTTAACATCCAATTGATAGAGTTTGATGTTGTGGGCACAAGCATAGGCTAGCAAGATTCTAATTGCTTCCAATCTAGCAACCGGGGCATATGTTTCTCCAAAGTCAAGACCTTCAACTTGTGTATATCCTTGTGCTACCAATCTTGCTTTGTTCCTTAATACTATCCCATCTTGATCTTGCTTGTTTCTGAAGACCCATTTGGTTCCAATCACATTGTGTCCCTTTGGTCTCTCTACTAATTCTCATACTTGATTTCTTGTGAAGTTATTTAATTCTTTATGTATAGCATTCACCCAATCAACATCCTTCAGTACTTCATCTATCTTCTTTGGTTCAATGGATGCCACAAATGAGAAATGCTCACAAAATGAAGCCAATCTTGATCTAGTTTGTACATCTCTTGAAATATCACCAATGATAGTGTCCAATGGTTGATTCTTTGCAATATTGGTTGGTTGGAGGATTGGAAGTTGATTGCTTGCACTTGCTTGATCATTGGGTTGAGATGATGCACTAGCCACTTGATCTTGTTCATTATCATGAGAGCCACTTCTACTAGCTTGATTTGTATCATCTTGCACATATGAGTTTGAGAGCACTTGCACTTGATCATCTTCATCATCATTCACTTGTCTAGGCCTCAATTTACCAACATCCATGTTCTTCATGGCATTTGAAAGTTGAATGCCTCTAACATCTTCCAAGTTCTCATTCTCTTCTTGTGAACCCTTGGTTTCATCAAATTCAACATCATGAACTTCCTCAAGAGTACCACTATCCAAATTCCAAACTCTATATGCTTTGCTAGTGGTTGAGGATCCAAGTAGGAATCCTTCATCACATTTCTTATCAAACTTGCCCAATCTAGTGCCTTTCTTCAAGATATAACATTTACAACCAAAGACCCAAAAATATGCAATGTTGGGCTTTCTACCATTTAAGAGCTCATATGGTGTCTTCTCTTTCAATAGGTGACAATAGAGGCGGTTGCTACAATAGCAAGCCATGTTGATAGCTTTGGCCCAAAAAGATTGACTCACATTGTACTCACTAAGCATAGACCTTGTCATATCAATGAGTGTTCTATTCTTCCTCTCAACAAGGCTATTTGATTGTGGAGTGTACTTGGCCGAGAATTGATGTCTAATTCCAAATTCATCACACAACTCATCAATTCTAGTGTTCTTGAACTCACTACCATTGTCACTTTTAACTCTCTTGATGGTTGTTTCAAACTCATTGTAAATGTCCTTGACAAATGATTTGAATGTTGCAAACATATCACTTTTGTCCACTAGAAAGAATACATATGTGTATCTTGTGTAATTATCTACTATCACAAAGCCATATTTGTTGCCACCAATGCTAGTGTATTGTGTTGGCCCAAACAAATCCATGTGCAATAACTCAAATGCTTTACTAGTGCTCATCATGCTTTTCTTAGGATGGGTGTTTTTAACTTGTTTGATGGCTTAACAAGAGCTACAAAACTTATCCTTTTTAAACACAATATCTTTCAAGCATCTAACCAAGTCATGCTTAACCAATCTATTCAATTGTTTCATTCCAACATGACCAAGCCTTCTATGCCATAACTAATGGGGACGGGGATCCCGATCTTCCATCAGGTAGAGGTAACTATCGTTGTGGTGGAGAATGACACACCGATCCGGCTTCAGATCAAAAGATCGAACCCTATAATCTTAGCACCATAGCTCCTCTAGTTATCAACCAAGTCATGAACCAGGTTGACCTAGCCAAGAAGGCTAATCCCTGCCTATGCAATGAAGAACACAAGCAAGAACAAGAAAGAACACAACCAAATTGCAGATGAATGATTAATCTGACGAAGTTGGGGTCTCACAAACCGATGAACGGCGAAACTGTTCTTGACAGATTAATCTAAGCAAAACCCAAAACATAATGACGGCAGTGGCATATGATTATAAAGGTCTTAGGGTCGTCACCTACCTTGGACATGCCCCCTAATGGGCCCAAACATGTTACACGGTCCGCGGACCAAAAGACGGTGTTGCAGCACCCTGGCAGATTCTAGATGCTAACTTGTGACCATGATTCCTGTTGATTCCAAACAGATTTTGATGTGAAACCACTTGGATTGGCTTCCTTATCAAATTAGCTTTCCATCCATATGTGGATCATCAAAAACGGAGTCCGGATGCGTCCTGGGTGACCAGTTTAAGACAGACTGGTCCTGGAGGCCAAGGCAGACTCGAAATCATGTTGGACCGGGCCTCCGGTTCCTGTTGGACGTCCTTGCTGGTCATCTTCGCCTCCACCACGTCCTCTAAGTCCTTCATGACCCTCTCCAATGTTCCTAATCAAGATAACATCATTAGGTAGTAGTCTATTCTCAAAAGTATAAAAAGGATCACTTAAGAACGAGCTCACCTCTAAATTGAGTTGACGCATTCGAGCCCAGGTCATTGGACCTTGCATGACGGTTGGAGGATCAGTAGGTACATCTGAAGGAGTGATGTCCTCATCATCCTCCCCCTCTTGAAATGGAGTCGTCCTCGACTCAAGCTCATCTTGTTCTCCTAAATAAGGTTTCAAATCTACAATGTTAAAGGTGGAACTAACCCTAAGCTCGGGTGGCAACTCAAGTTTCTAGGCATTATCATTTGTTTTCTCAATTATCTTATAAGGACCAGCTGCTCTTGGCATTAATTTAGACTTACGCAGCTTAGGAAATCTATCTTTTCTCAAATGTAACCAAACCAAATCACTCGATTCAAGTTTAATCTCTTTTCTACCTTTACTACCAGCAATTCTATACTTTTCATTCATTCTTTCAATATTTGCTTTAGTTGTTTCGTGCAACTTATGAATAAAATCAGCACGCTCTCTAGCATCACTATGTATTCTCTCAGTGGTAGGTAAAGACAAAAAATCAATAGGAGTACGGGGGTTAAAACCATACACTACCTGAAAAGGACTTACCTTGGTGGTGGAATATAAGGAGTAGAAGGAACAGGAAGAGGCATATACAAACCATGTGGGTTCAACCATGACTTAGCTTTTTGACATGTGGCACACTGAGCCACATACCGCTCTACATCTCGCCTCATCCTTGGTCAAAAGAAGTGTGTGGACAACACCTCCTCCGTCTTCTTGGCACCAAAATGTCCCATCAATCCACCTCCATGTGCCTCCTGCAACAACAAAAGACGAACAGAACCAACTGGAATGCATAGGTGGTTAGCTCTAAATAAAAACCCATCATTGATCATAAACTTATTCCATGTACATCCCTCTCTACAATTAAGCAACACATCCTTAAAATGAGGATCAAGCGCATATTGTTCTTTTATTGATTGAAGACCAAAAATCCGACAATCAAGCTGGGACAACAATGTATATCTTCTAGACAAAGCATCAGCAATCACATTATCATTCCCTTTCTTGTGTTTGATAATATAAGGAAAAGATTCAATAAATTCAACCCATTTAGCATGCCTACGATTTAGATTATTTTAAGAGCGAAGATACTTAAGCAATTCATGATCAGAATGAATAACAAATTCTTTAGGCCATAAATAATGATGCCACGTCTCTAAAGAACGAACAAGTGCATACAATTCCTTATCATACGTGGAATAATTAAGAATAGTGTCATGCAATTTTTCACTAAAGTAAGCAATGGGTTTACCATCTTGTATCAAAACACCTCCAGTGCCAACTCCACTAGCATCACATTCTAGCTCAAAAGTCTTACCAAAGTTTAGAAGTTGCAGCAATGGTGCATGTGTAATTTTGTCATTCAAAGTTTCAAACGACTCCTCATGTGCCTTTCCCAAATGAAACACCACCCCTTTCTTCATCAACTCATGCAATGGGGCAGCAATGGTGCTGAAATCTTTGATGAAGCGGCGGTAGAATCCTACAAGACCAAGAAAACTCCTCACCTGTGTGACGGTTTGGGGAACCGGCCAGCTCTTTATGGCTTCAATTTTCATCTCGTCCACCTCAATTCCCTATGGAGCGACAACATAGCCAAGAAAAGAAACTCAATCCGTGTAAAAGATGCACTTCTCAAGGTTACCAAATAAACGTGCATCACGTAAAGCATTAAAAACAGCACGTAAGTGATCCATATGTTCATCAAAAGACTTGCTGTAAATCAATATATCATCAAAGTAAACTACCACAAAATGACCAATAAAAGCTCTTAAAACCTCATTCATTAAGCGCATGAAAGTGCTAGGTGCATTTGTCAAACCAAAAGGCATAACTAACCACTCATACAACCCGAATTTGGTTTTAAACGCAGTTTTCCATTCATCTCCAAGTTTTATTCTAATCTGGTGGTAGCCACTTCGCAAGTCAATCTTAGTGAAAATTATAGAACCACACAACTCATCAAGCATGTCGTCTAGCCTAGGAATAGGATGATGATACCGAATAGTAATATTATTGATGGCTCTACAATTAACACACATACACCAAGTTCCATCTTTCTTAGGAACCAAAAGTACAGGAACGACACAAGGACTAAGGCTTTCACGTATATACCTGCAGTCCAAAAGGTCTTGGACTTGCCGCTGAATTTCCTTAGTCTCCTCGAGATTGGTTCGATAGGCAGCACGGTTGGGCAAGGTTGCTCCCGGAATCAAATTAATTTGATGCTCTATTCCTCTCATAGGTGGCAGCCCCGGGGGTATCTCAACTGGAAAAATGTCCTCATACTCCTACAAAAGGTTAGTGACAGCAGGAGACACCGAGCTAACAATATCATCAAGCAAAAACATAGCCCGTTTGCATACCAAAGCATAGCAAATATCATCATCAGAAATTTTAGCAAAGTCACATTTTGTTGCAAGCATAACACCACCCTTCAATTTAATTTCCTCAGCCTTAGAAATAGATGTAGACTTATCCTTTTTAGGTGGGAAAATAGAATTAGCAACTTGCTGATTTTCAGATTGAACTTCATTCAAACTAGCAGTGCGTTCTCTATCAGCCTGTACAATTTGAGCAGGGGTCAAAGGTACCAAAGTAATTTTCTTTCCTTTATGAACAAAAGTGTATTTATTACTTCTACCATGGTGTGTAGCATCATTATCATGTTCCCAAGGATGACCCAATAAAAGTGAACAAGCTTGCATAGGTACCACATCACAATCAACAAAATCAGTATAAGAACCAATGAAAAATAAAACTCTACAAGTTTATGTTACCTTTGCTTTACCAGAATCATTTAGCCACTGAATATGGTATGGACGTGGGTGTTGGCGTGTGGTCAAGCCAAGCTTCTTGACCAAATCAGAACTCACCAAATTGTTACAGCTACCTCCATCAATAATGACACATGCTCGACGGTTGCTGATGATGAAGAAAATCTAGAACAAGTTATGGTGTTGTAGCTTCTTAGGTTGCTGGACTTGTGAGCTAAGCACCCGCTGTACAATGATGCTCCTATAGGTCACCGTGGCCTCGTCACTAAGGACTTCGCTATCCTCCTCATCTGCATCTCGGTCTTCTTCATCCTCAATGTCAGAGGTGCTGATGTAACCATCTTCTGTAGCAATATATGCCCGCTGACTTGGACAGTCCTTCTGCACATGGCCAATGCCATGGCAATGGTGGCACGGAATGCCCGAAGTGCGTCCCATTGATGTAACGGATGAGGCACTCTTGGTGGGCACCTGCAAAGAATTTTTACCTGAATCTGAAGGTCGTGTGGGAGGTGCCTTAGGTGTAGTGGAAACTCCAAAGGCTGTTGGTCGCTTGCTCACTGGTGGAGGCGCCTGAAAAGTGGTTGGCTTGGTCAGCCCCGAAGATGGTGCCAAGCATGGCGTGTATGTGGTGCCAACCTTGCTCTTGCTCTGCTGTTCACGCCCCTACAATTCCTTTTCTGCAAGCATAGCAAACTGAAATAACTGATTGACAGTGTTAAATTCTTTATAATCAACAATGTCCTAAATCTCACGCCTCAAACCCGAATAAAAACAACAAATGGCATCTTCGTTCCCCTCCACAACACTACAGCGCATCAATCCCTTTTGGAGCTCACCATAGTAATCATGTACAGATTTATCTCATTCTAAACGCATTAATTTCTTACGCAAGTCTCTATGATAAAAAGGGGGAACAAAATGATCACGCATAGCTACCTTAAGTTCTTCCCACGTACCAGGTAAAGCATCCTGTGCAGCTAGCCTATTCCACCAAATAATGGCAAAATCCTTAAACTCACTAGTAGCTTGTCGAACTCTATGATGCTTAGGCACAAGGTGGGCACTAAACTTTTGTTCTACTGTCATCTCCCAATCAAGATATCCCTCAGCATCATAATGACTCGAAAAAGATGGTATTGTAAACTTAATCTTAGCATAAGGATCATCGGGTACACGGTGATTATTACCTTGATGGTGGTGGACACCACCCATACCTATCGTGTTGCGGTGAAGACGTCATCGTAATCTTGCTTGTCGGTAGGCTGCTCGATCTATGTTCCCAATGGCATCATGCACCGTGTCTTCTGGCAAGAGACCATCGGTGCTGCTACCGGAGACGTCATTGTTGTTGACCGCCACCAATGTTTCCAACTCAGTAACCTTGTCGGTTAGCATGGAAATTCGTTTGTCTAATCTCTCCATGCTGTTGCCAATGTTGAGTTCAATGAGTGCGTTAGTGATGGCCTTCCTGATGGCCTCATTCATCCTTTTTGGGCATCCTCTACAATAGCTTATAGTTGCTCTTGGCTGACACACTCGTTGAAACCTTTAGGATTGTTATCTCTAGTCTGATCACCTCTTACCATTGTAAACACAAAAACAGGAACAAATGGTGAAAGTTATCCCTACCTACGTGGTTGTAGTGGTGTCACTTTTCACAGCAAGTGGAAGCATCTTACCAAGCTCTTACAAAGTTCTTACCAATGCAAGCAGTGGGAGGTACAACCGACGGCTGGTTCGTGATACCTATGAGGCAGTGATACCAAGATTGCAAAGCCCTTTTTCTGTACTGATCTGAAGAATTTGTGGAGCTTGAAAGGCAAACAAAGAGTAATATGTATATCTGACACACAAGTCAGTAACAGAAAGTAATGCTAAATTATAGTCCAAAGTACTTGTTCTCGTTGCTGGTCTAAAATGCTCCAAGTACCAGGTGTGTAACAAACAAGCAAGTATGGTGGATAGCAAGGAGACAGGTGTGTGAAAACAAGTATGGTGGATGGAAACAGCAACACAAACAAGGAACCAGATAGCACACGCTAACATAGCTCACTTTGGTCTTCTCTATGTGCTCCTCTAGATATTGTTCCTCTTTTGCTCCTCTCTTTTTTCTATTTTTTTGGGCTGTCGTTGTTTTTTTTGGGAAATTTTGACTTTTTTTATTTTATTTTGTTGATATTTTTTCTTCACTTAGGAGCACAAAAGAAGTAACCACAAAAAATATAAGCTCAAACAAGTGAAAGACATGGCCTGTGGAATTTTTAGAAAACTTGCTCAAAATCGACAAAAACCTTGTGACCACAAAAAGAGGATCTTGTGACCACTTTTTGACCAATTTAAAATTTTCTAACCCCGATAAAATGGGGGATGGACGGATCCGAATTTTTTTTCCTGATCGGTTTTGATATATGGAACGTCAAAATCAGAGTTCGTATGTGAAAACTAGACCAGTTTTAAGAATTGACTCCGAATTAGAGGACAAAACGGGAACAATGTGTGCAAAATTGGTCACAGCAGCAAAGATTTGATGGAAATGATGGGGGAAAACACACGAAATGGACTCTAACACGACCTAACTAGCAACAAGACCTTGACCAGGACACAAACTCAACACGACGAACTCTGAAACCAAAATATGCAAAGGCTATGGCGCGGAAGGTTCTAGGACAGAAAAAATATGGCATTGGACTATAGGACGAAAGCGAAACACTCAAAACTAGGGGATAAATATGAATCTAATGGTATACCTTAGCTCTGATACCACTTAATGGGGACGGAGATCCTGATCTTCCGTCAGGTATAGGTAACTATCGTTGTGGTGGAGAATGACACACCGATCCGGCTTCAGACCGAAAGATTGAACCCTACAATCTTAGCACCACAGCTCCTCTAGTTATCAACCAAGTCACGGACCAGGTTGACCTCACCAAGAAGGCTAATCCCTGCCTACGCAACGAAGAACACAAGCAAGAACAAGAAAGAATACAACCAAATTACAGATGAATGATTAATCTCACGAAATTGGGGTCTCACAAACCGATAAACGACGAAACTATTCTTGACAGATTAATCTAAGCAAAACCCAAAACCTAATGATGGTGGCGGCGTTTGATTAGAAAGGTCTTAGGGTCATCACCTACCCTAGACACGCCCCCTAATGGGCCCAAACACGTTACATGGTCTATCGGACCAAAAGATGGTGTCGCAGCACCCTGGCAGATTCTGGATGCTAACTTGTGACCACGATTCCTATTAATTCCGAATAGTTTTTGATGTGAAACCACTTGGATTGGCTTCCTTATCAAATTATCTTTCCATCCATATGTGGATCATCGAAAACGGAGTCCAGATGCATCCTGGGTGACCAGTTTAAGGCAGACTGGTCCTGGAGGCCGAGGCAGACTCGAAATCATGTTGGACCGGGCCTCCGGTTCCTGTTGGACGTCCTTGCTGGTCATCTTCGCCTCCACCACGTTCTGTAAGTCCTTCATGACCCTCTCCAATGTTCCTAAGCAAGATAACATTATTAGGTAGTAGTCTATTCTCAAAAGTATAAAAAGGATCGCTTAAGAACGAGCTCACCTCTAAATTCAGTTGACACATTTGAGCTCGGGTCATTGGACCTTGTGTGATGGTTGGAGGATCAACGGGTACATCTGAAGGAGTGATGTCCTCATCAATAACCAACTCATGCTAGACTTAGTGAACAAACATGTAGATAATTGAGCTTCACTAGTATTGAAATCAACCAAGTATAAATTCTCATATCTAAAGCCTTTGAAGACCAAGTTAGAGCCATCTACACTTATGATCTCTACATCATCTACCCCAAATATACATTTGAATCCAAGACCACACAATTGAGCCACGGATAGTAAATTGAAGTTCAAGATCTCTACTAGCAACACATTGGATATGCTCATGTCATTGGATATTACAATCTTACCAAGCCCTTTGACCTTGCCTTTGCCATTGTCACCAAATGTGATACTATCATAACCATCATTGCCATTGGTGTTGATTGAGTTGAACATTCTTGCATCATCGGTCATATGTTGAGTGCACCCACTATCAAGAACCCAATGCCTTCCTCCGGCTTTGTAATTGACCTACAAAAGAAGATCAATTCTTTTTAGGTACCCAAACTTGATTGGGTCCTTGAAGGTTAGTCACTAAGCTCTTTGGTACCCAAATGGCTTTCATCTTTGAGCCCATCCATGGTGCACCAATAAACTTAGCCTTTACACCATTTGCACCCTTAGTAAGCATATAGAAAGAATCAAGCTTAATTGAGGATACATTAGCATTTTCGCTCTTGTTCTTGCACTCATGATCTTTATGACCAATTTGCTTGCAACTAGTGCAAAACTGACCATTGTTCTTCACAAAACTAGTCTTGTGAGGAGCAAAGGCTGCCTTGCCTTTCTTGGGGGTATAGCCCAATCCCTCTTTGTAGAGAGAAGCACTTTGGCTACCCAAGCACATAAGCAAGCGGTTCTCACCACCATAGGCCTTAGCCAAGGTGTGAGTGAGCTTATTGACATCCTTCTTGAGGTTCTCATTCTCAACCATTAGTGAGGCATATCAAGTGAAACCATCACTACTAGATGAGGTGGAAGTAGAAGTACTACAAGAAGGGTTAGCGGGAGGAACAATGATAGGCATAGATAATGATTCATCAATTATATCACAAGTTAAGCCTACATTGCAAGTCTCAACATGCTTCTTTTTATTTTGCTCATCAAGCAAAGATGAATGAGCCTTTTCAAGCTTTTTGTGAGCCTTGCCAAGCTTCTCATGGGCTTCCTCTAGACTCTCATGAGATGCATTGAGCTCATCAAAGACTTGCTTAAAGGCTTTTAGTTCCTTACACAAGCTTTTGCATTCCCTTCTCTTGATGTCAAAGTGTTCTTTATCATCTTCTAGCATGCCAAATAGTTCATCCTTAGTAGGTTCATCATCATCACTATCACTATCATTTTCATTTTCATTATCATGTTCCTCATCACTTCTATCATCACAAATTTGTATCTTAGTGGCCTTAGCCATGAAGCATGATGGAGTGTCGAAGAGAGAAGGCTTCTCATTGATAGCAATGCTTGCAAGTGCCTTCTTCTTGGTGGTCTTGTCATCATCACTATCATCATCATCACTTGAGGAAGCATCACTATCATCATCATCACTTGAGGAAACTTCAAATGATTTTAACAAAGCACACGTTGTTAACAAATGCATACATCTCACACATAGTTATAGGACTAAGTGAGAGATGTTTCTATTTGCGAATGATGTGTATAGTCTAAATTTATTAAAATTACTTGAAATTTTTATGGAATTCTTATGGGCCCATAATATGTTATTGTGTCAATTTACAGAATTATGTGACCAAATTTAGTTATTATTGTAATTATTCATTGAATTACCATATAATAAATATAAATAATATCTAAACTTGGTTAGGAAAATCTACAAACTTGTATGACAACATGATTTTGGTATATAATCATTGCATAAAAATTTCAAATGATTTTGAAAAAGCAGTACTGCACATTAGTTACAAATGAATACATCTCACACATAGTTATAGGATTAAGTAAGAGAAGTTTCTATTTTGCGAAGGATGTTTATAGTCCAACTTTATTAAAATTGCCTAAAATTTTTATGCAATGCTTGTGGACCCAAAATACGTTGTTGTGTCAATTTACAGAATTATCTAACCAAATTTCATTATTATTGTAATTATTTGTTGAATTACCATAGAATAAATATAAATAATATCTAAACTTGGTTAGAAAAATCTACAAACTTGCATGACAACATTATTTTGGTATATAATCATTGCATAAACATTTCAAATGATTTTTGCAAAGTGACATTGCACATTGTTTATAAATGGATACATCTCACACATAGTTGTAGGACTAAGGTAGCGTTTGGTTAAGAGTCAAGGTGGAGTGGGATAGTCCCGTCTTTAATTTCTGGGACGGGACATATTCATTTTCTATTTGGTTAACGAGGGACCGGATCGACCTATTTTGCGTTCGGTTGAAAGGATAAATAGGAATGGGATGGATGGGAGATTTAAGGTCGTTAGCTACTGTTTGGTGGGACACACATGTCAGTCACCCTTCCTGCGCGGGGTCCTTCGTTGGAGCAAAGGAGGCATATGGGGAGGCTTGACTCTGGCTTGTTGGGGTGGCCACCGGCGGCGGAGGAGAGGCGCTGTGGCCTAGCAACAACAGTAGGACGTGCCCCTAGGTACCCTTAGCCCGACCGGAGGTGGGCCGTGGCCTCCTAGCCATGTGCACGGGGCGACCTGGCAGTCATGGCGGCGCCGGCGCCGGTAGACGGTGGCGAAGAAGCTTGGGGAGGTGGCCGCGGTGCTCCATACGGCGGTTATGGCGGCGTCCGCGGCTGCAAGCAGTAGAGGGAGTGAGATGTAGATGGGGAGGGCGAGCAGTAGAGCGAGCGAGATGCGAGTAGCAGAGCGAGCTCATGGCGGGGGCCGCGGCCGCTGTCACTCGTGCGTACCTGGGCCGCCCGCCTGACCGCCTGCCGCGCCGGGAGCCATGGCTGAGCTCGCGTCACACAGAGGAAGGAGGGCCGCATGAAACGGAGAAGAGACGCCGCTCGCCCATCCCCCGCTCGTCCCACATTGTCCCCTCAATTTCAACGGACGGGGACGTCCCAGCATCTCGACGAATATTCCTCCTGGAGTCATCTCCATTCCTCGTGCCCCTAAACCAAACACGGGATCAAGTGGGATATCCCACCCCGTCCTTGTCCCGCCCCTGAACCTAACGCCACCTAAGTGAGAGATGTTTCTATTTGTGAAGGGTGTATTAACTATAGCTAATAATAAGTTTGTATCTTAGTGGTAAGTATGTCACTAACTATGATTAATCGGCCCACTTTATTAGAAAATGAAATGCTTGCATACTATAGTATTTATGTTTGTTATTTGCTTAATAGTTCCTCTTCAAAACTCATTATATGTAATTAAAATTATTATAATAGGATAATTTGTAAAATTAATATTCCAAACTAGCGTACGAACTCGAAATGAGTAGTGGTTAACTTTATGTTTGAAAGTGTACTATAGCCTTTGATTTTACATACCTTTTTATTCATATATTGAATTGGAGAAAAATAAAATAGTAATTTAAAACCCACTAAGAGAAAGAAATGGTCGTCATTGGCCAAAGAAAGGCTCCAAATCCTGGGACGCAAACTCCCGCCCTGTAAATCCTAAAAAGTTTTGAGCCGACCAAAGAAAGGTTCCAAAGCCTCACCAATAATGCACGAAACGTTTTTACGGCCAGATTGGCGCTCACAGAATTCAAACTCCATGCCACCTAGCCACCGCTAATCTCTATCACACCCTATTCGCTTGGCTTATAATCCGTATTTTTCAGCAAACGGATAGTATTTTTTTTCTCAGCCATGTCTTATAAGGCAAGTGAACAGGCTTTGTGCAAGTGCGGTCTCCCCAACTCTCCTATCCCTTTCATCCCGATCCGCAAGCGTCGTCGCTGCCACACAAATCCGGCGCCGAAGTCCCACCCTGCTCCCGGCACGTAACCTCCTCCGCATCCCATGACCTCCATCCTCCTGTACGTCTCCTAGCGTCTGGAGTCTGGATCCCAATCCACTGGAGGCGACTCATCGAGAGCTTGATGGCAGATGGCTAGCACCACTCCCTCCTAGGCCCAGGGCTCGATGGAGACGAAACGGGGCCGCAGCCATGACGCCCTCCTCTGCCCTCGTCATGGCGCACCACGCCATGGCCTTCACCAAGGCCTAGGTCCAGCTCGCTAGCCACAAGGTTGGAGGCCATGACCGCGGCCGGGCAAGCCCCATGGGGTCTACCATTCATCAGCCTGGGCACGGTGGTCCAGATCCCGCGGTTCGGCGGCCTAGGCCCCGTTCGCTCGAAGGAATTTGAATGAATCCAGAGAAGTTTGTGGGAGGAAAACACTGTTCTGGATAAAAAAAGAAGCGGGTCAAGCTGGGTTTAAGGGCACGCGAACGGAGCCCTAGGGTTCATCGGCGCGGCATGGTGGCGTCGGGCATCCTCCTGCCTTACTGGTCATCTCCTGAAGCCACAAATTGGTAAGCGGCATGCACTGCTTTTTTATTTGGTGGTGACATTGGAGTGGCCTGGTGTGAAACCTTCTCATATCTTGTGCTGTGCTACAAAAATCCTACAGGCTCCAAAGAACCATTCGTTACCATGCGCTGCAGGCTGCGTGGCTTCCTGTCAGGTCAGGACTTAAGGACAGATCATCACTACTACAGAAGTTAACTGTAGGGGCGGCTGCGCCAGCCGTCCTTCCCAGGGTGTTCCTACAGAGGGTGCCTCTGTAGGGGCGGTTTCCTGACCGCCCTTGCAATGCCCTTTGTAGGGGCGGCTGGTGTTTTTAGTCGCTCCTACAGTTCCCTCTGTAAGGGCGGCTGGTAATATCAGCCGCCTCTGTAGTGGACTTCTGTAAGGGCGGATGTATCACCAGCCGCCCCTGCTGTGTGTATTTGTAAGGGTGGTTCAATCAAGAACCACCCCTACAGTGGATTTTTCAGCAAAAAAAATAAATAATTCAAATTCAAATCTGACCACATATATATATATATATATATATATATATATATATATATATATATATATATATATATATAATTCAAATTCGAATCTGACCGTCACAAATATACATATATACATCCACAAACACAAGACCATTATTTAGAACATCATCACAAATCACAATTCACAAAAGTCCATCATTACAACATAGTCCATTATGAAGTCCATCATTATAACATAGTCCATTAAGAAATCCACAAGTCCACATGCAAAACAAAGTCCAAACCGTTCCAAAGTCTGATCCAAATCATACCACAAGTCCACATTGTCATCAACGGCCTAGGGCTAACCTATCAGTCTTCTGAAGGTGTTGGTACAGAGGATTACTACCTAAGTCGAAAAGAAGATGATGGTAAGTGCCTTTATGATACACAATCTGGTCCATTATGAAGTTGCAAAGGTCGCCGACCATCTCTAAGAGCTCGTCATCCTTGTATGGGTTCCTTCTTGTGTCTTTATCTTTCTCCAACTACAAGAGAACAAGTTTAGGTTTACTATATCACAACATATGCGAACTTTTCATACTACGAGCGAAGAGGTTCAAACTTACCAGATTGGGGTTTCTGTTGTAGCCACTGATGGTACTCATCATAATACATGTGTAGTATCCACAATGTAGACTCCTAGGCTTATGCTTGGGGCACTGTGTGTTTTGCATATGGAGATGTTAAGTAATGCTATTGATAGACACATAATATATGGAGTACCAAAGTAAATGACACTTACCGCACATAGAGTTTTGACATACAACTTTTCCTTCCTATTTGGATGATGCCTCCCCTTATGTTCCTAGACATAGTGCCTGAATGCCCTGTTCCAATGGTTTTAGCAAATGCAACTTGTTAGTATCCCACATTGAACCTTACAAGTATGTATACAAACATAGTAGCTAAAATGAGGATTGTCAATATGTATACGTCTTGACAATCGTTATGAAGTCTTTGTATGTCTCGACTGGGAAATCCGCTGAATCAAAGACCCATGCCATGCTATGTGAGAGCCAGACACCTATGCAAATCCAGTGACCACTGCATGAATTTAGTCATAGAAGGAACACATAAGCTCTTTTGCATCGAACAAAGTATATTGAACAAAGCTAAGTATACAGTCGAACTTACTTGAAGTGGTATGGTATCCATATATTATCGTGTTGTTGGAGATTTTTAAAACATAAGGCAATGTATGCCGCAACTTTGAGGGACTCTTCCAATATTTTCTTGTTCCTGATGTCCTCTTTCTTCTTAAGTGTCTTTCTAGCTCCTAGTTCTTTGCAATCTAGTTTTTAGTCTTTAGGGTAATTAAAATTTGTTGATGCTATAGGTGAAGGGTCTATATACCCGTGTTTCAGAGCTGGCATCTTTTTCACAAAGTCCGCTTGCATTCTACAAATCACGGCATGGGTTAGTTACAACAAAATTAAAAGATTACATTCATATCATATCGAGAGGGCAAGGACTTACAGGCACCATATGCGAATTAGATTCATTTCCATTCGTCCAAGGTGGAAGCATGCCTGGATATCCTTAAACTCAACGGCAATTTGCCCACCTGGGGCTCCAAATGTGCCGGCAGGGATCCATGCTTGTAAGATTTCTAGTTCTATTATCTGAGCATGCAAGTACCAATCGTGGAACTTTCTCATTCCACATGGCAAGCACTGTATGACTCGGTTTGGTAGGAAGTTCTTGCCTTTTTCATATTTATCTGGGCAATCATTTGACCATTTGAGGTTATCAACAGCTGGATACTTGTTAAACCCTTTGTGTAGTTTGCTAGTGGTGCCCTCCTCAGAAGCTGGTGCTCTGAATTCTTTTACTTGGTTCTTAGGCTTCAACTGGTCATGGGCCATCCACTTGTGCACCAAAGAGACGTCATTAATGCCCACATATGATGGCCTTATCTTGATTGGGATTTTGTTTCGAGCTTCCCATTCAGGCACGTCCTTGTCAACTTGTGCATCACCTGCTCCAGGGGCCACTTGTTCTTCATGTATCGACTGTTCATGAGGCAATTGCTGTTCATGAGACACTTGTTGTTCATGTATTGGCTGCGCTTGTTGAGAAGGATGTTGCATCTCATCATGCCTTTGCTTGGTACGAGCTGGAGAAGGACGTGGCATGTAATTATGCCCATGCTCGATACGAGGTGGAGAAGGATATGGCATGTCATTATGCCCTTGCTCGGTATGAGGTGGAGAAGTCTCTAGCGTGTGGTGGTCATGGTCATGGGCCGGTGAGTATACCTCCCCGTCCTCGATGGGTCGCTCCAGAGGATGACCTTCAGTCGGAGTTGGCGAAGACTCGGTCAATATAATGTCCCATCTGTGCCAGAGGATGAACTGGTTCATGACGTCTCTGAGTAACACGAGCCCCTCAGGAGTAGGGTGTTCTATCTTCCAAGTCATGAACTCGGGCTTCACGGTATGCACCTCGACCCGAGTGTAGTCCTGCAGGATGTCCCTATTGTGCCACGTGCCGCCTGGAGGATGTGCCACGCCCGTTGCCACCTCAATGGTCATGTTTTTCCTGCCCATCAGAACCACCAATTTGCAACTGGTTGGCGCCCATATGCGATCGACGGGGGTTCCGGTTGCATTGGAACCTTGACTGCTAGGAACATCCGGAGGGCTGCCAACTACCGCCAGTTCTCCGGGCGGCCCCATTGGTGTCTATGGCTCCATCGTAGACAGTCCTTTCTCTACCAACATCTTTTCAACTAGAGCCTTCACTTGGTGCTCAAGATTAGACTCTCGGTCTCTGCCATGTTTCTTGTACATGTGCCTCTCCTCTATGAATCCGTGCTTCCAGGACATCCGCTTTCCTAGCCCCTTGGTGTGTCCTGTGTGCTCGGGGTTTCCCAAGGCAACGGTAAGCTCGTCCCTCTCTCTGGAAGGGTTGAATGCACCCTTCTCCTTGTCTTCAGCAAGTTTCAATATCTTTGATACTACCTCTCCGGTCTCCGGCTTAGCAAACTTGAGGCTACTACTGGATGAATCCACACTCCTCACGTATATCCACTGTTTGAGGCGTGGCTTCAACTTCGGCACTTCCGTATTCCCGGCAGCTTCGGCCTCTGCGTCCATCTTCCTAAAGACCTCTTGCTTGCCAGCATAGCCACCGGGGCCTAGATGAGGGTAGTGTTGGTTCTTCTTCGCCTACTTGCTGTTACGAGCACTGAGGGCCAATGATGCCTCTGAAGTCTTCTTAGCCATGAGCTCCTCCCATTGACTAGGAGTTATGTTGCCATACTCGTGGAAAGGAGTTAACTTCTGTTGGATAAAGTTCTTGTTCAGATCTGACCGCCAACGTCGAAAGCTCTGCCCTATTATCTTAAAAGCATTTTGTTGTACCAACTCGTGTGTTCCCTCTGAAAACCTAAAGTTTTGCTTCAGCTTCTCCCATAGGTCTACCTTTTGGCTCATAGGTACAAGATTCTAGCCATAGATAGCTGGGTTCAACTTATCTCTAACTACAAACCCGATGTGATTACGGAATTTCGCCCTGTATGTATATGGCTCAAGGATCTACCCGTCTAGCCCGACCTCTGTTATCACATAGCATGCCTTGTCATGATATTGGTTTGGCTTTCTAATCCCCCCTCGTTTCCTCTTTGGCTGGGCAATCTCAGTCGTGGTTGTGTCCTGAGGTTGTGGAGCGGAGGCCTCATTGTGAGTATTTGTGGCTCCTTCCTCTAATCTCCTTTGCCCCGCTACGTATTGTCCGACAAGACGAGCCGGAGGTCGACGTCGTCTTTTTAGAGGTTGAGTAGGGACGACCTATGTATACAGTAGGTCAAAAGTATTAGCAGAGGTAACATATAGCCATAGCATTAGCCAAATTTACAAGCTACTAAGGCTTTATCCGTACCTCGTCGTTCGGATCAAAATCCTTGTCCAACTCGTCCTCCGTTGGCCTCCGTCTGGGTTCTCATGCGAAAGGATCCTCGGGACTTACATATCCCCCTGATGAGGTGTCCTCATCCTCATCCTCATCCTCATCATCATCCCCTTCTTTGCCTTGGGCATCCTCTCCGCCTTCTCTTCCCTGGGCTCCCCCACTGGATCCTCATCATCAACAAGGTCCTCCTGAGTAAGCATCACTTCTAGACCCTTTTCTAACTCGTTATCGAACTGCTCCTGAGTAAGCTGGTCATCTAGTTCTTGCTCTCCATGGGATGGCTGCTCATCATTCACGGGGCATCGGGATGCACTCTTTGATGTTCGCGACATTTCATGCCTTGTTCTAAGAGATGCAAGAAAAACAGTAGTATAAGTAGTAGAAGTAGTAGTACTAGTGGTAGAAGTAGTAGTACTAGTAGTACAAGTAGTAGTACTAGTACTAATAGTAGTACTACTAGTAGTAGTAGTAGTACTTGTAGTAGTAGTAGTAGTACTTGTAGTACTTGTAGTAGTAGTAGTAGTACTTGTAGTAGTAGTAGTACTTGTAGTACTTGTAGTAGTAGTAGTAGTAGTAGTAGTAGTAGTAGTAGTAGTAGTAGTAGTAGTAGTAGTAGTAGTAGTAGTAGTAGTAGTAGTAACAGCACCGTCCAAAATTATTGTTAAAAAAATCAGATTTGTACATGTTCAGGAATTAGGATCTAAGAAGCAGATGCATTAAGAAGGCAACTTGTTATCCTGTCAGCAGACCAGAAATACAGACAACATTCACCACGTAACTATGATCAACAAAGAGTTATAGATAAGTTAGGAAACCTTAAAAAGGAAGAAGAGTTTTGGCAACTGCTCTTAGTAGACAAACAGAAAACCTAAGAATCATATACAGGTTTACTGGAATGCCAAAAAAAACCTAGTCCTGCGAACTTACATCCCTTATTGTGTAAGGCCTAAGGACATGGTATGTCTAGAAAAGCATGCAACAGAAGTATAGAGCTAGGAAATCAAGGAAATATATTTTCCTGCCATTACATTAAGAATCCTAAAGTTATTGAAGATCATATTTTGTCTAGCTTGAGGGAAGAAATCATATTTGACCATTGATCAATAAATAAAAACCTAATATGGCATAAAGTAGGCATTTTATCAAACACTTGAACTATAAAGCAACTGGGAACTACTGCTCCCCTGAAAATGGATGATAAAAAAAATCTGAATCTCCCACAACTATGAATCCCTGTAGAAGCACATCCGCACAGGTGACCAATGTTTGAGCTCTGGACGGTCATAAGATAAGCACAAGACAGAGGATCTCACCGAGGGCGAGGCAACAAAATTTCTCAGAGAACCAGCAGCAGTGTCCTACCGATGAGTGAGAAACAGGGCTCTCAAAGAACCAGCACCAGCGTCCTTCACGACTGAAAATTGAAAAACTACAATTCTGAAATATGAAACACTGAACATTGATGGAAAACTGAACCTCAAACTATACACTAACATATACTGAAATGTCTGAATCAATACTAACAAAGAAGACCACACACTGATAAACAATTCGGCTTTGGTGCCTGTAAGGGGAGGACGAAAAACACATATTTTAAGCAATGATCAGAAGCAAACCTTACAAACCATTTATGACATACAATTCCAAATAAACTAGAATCATAGAAAAATGCAGCATATCCTTGTGCAATTGAATATAGTATGATATCTAATCATTTTCGCAAGTATAGGGTTATAGTGAATAATAAGCTAATGTGAGCATGCAGTTTGGAAAGAAACATGATATAGCCTCCTAATGAAAAATGAAAAATGCATTTATGTAAGTCTATGTGTAATGATAAACTTGTGAATCATCAACACGAAACCTGAACTCATTTACAAATTAGTTAAGAAAGTGCCAAAGCCCAATCCCTTTTATTCTATTTTCTTCTAAAGAGAAATAAGAAATGGCTTAATGTGGCTACGGTCCTACTGAAATGGAATTAAGATAAGGTCCCACTGAAATGATGAATGATGGACTAATGTGGTTACAGAAATGGACAATTGGAGGGTAAGCGTTCTAGTATCCCATGCAGCTGTGCAGCACCAGTGCCACAGTAGTTCCTGTCTAAAAAATGTCGGGACCGCACTACCAACAGAGAACAAACAACAATCAAGCTGGGCTAGTACCTTTATCCTCTAATCTAATTTTTTTTGTAAGATCAGAAGGTATATTTGTACATAAGAAATGGAGCCTTAGGCAGCCACGCTTCCACACGGTCCGTCATAGTAATCTGTTTGTATTCTAATGAGAGGAAAAAAACTGTAAGCCAGAAGCAATGACTTGTTAGCTCACATTAAAGCATACGGGATATTATGCTCACAAAAACTTGGGGGAAAAGGGCACCAAGCAAATAACTGAAAATTTCACATAAAAGCTCGACTTTTCCCTAACAATTCAAAACATTTTAGATCATTTACACGTATAGTATCTGCACTTTGTTCAATGATGTCCACTCGATTACATGCAAACGTGCCTTGTTTTAGGGACAATTCTTTGCATGAAAAAATGACAAGGTTCCCGCACTTCCACCATTTCAACTAAAAGATGTCTAACCAAAGCATCTCCCAACTATCTAAAGTTCATTGGTTTAATACTCCAATTAAGATTAGTATGACACATGTGGTTTGAGAGGTGCTATTATAACTATTAAAACTCAATTTCAGAGTTAAGGAGG
Organism: Miscanthus floridulus; assembly: GCF_019320115.1. NCBI lineage: Eukaryota > Viridiplantae > Streptophyta > Magnoliopsida > Poales > Poaceae > Miscanthus > Miscanthus floridulus. The sequence goes on along the minus strand of NC_089587.1, from coordinate 115,157,628 downwards.
TTGTAAGGCTTATAGTGATCCACGGATACTCATGTTGTGAAAAACAATGGTTTTATGTGCCATGGCAGTATGTTTTATAACATCACTTAAGAAATTCGTTTAGTGCATTATTGTAAACCATCTGAAAATGAATAGTGCTAGTCGCAATAAATTTCGTACTTTCTTCCTTCTGCTCTTAACATTTTGGTTCTTATTTCATCTGACACATAAATCTACTTCTTAAAAAGATCAATCCTCTATATTGCGGTTAGCAAACAACAAAAGAACTTTGGCAAGCTATAAACAAAATAGCAGAATTTCACTATCTTGTACAAGAACTGCAATGGTCCAGTTTCAATAGATAAGGGCAAAGACAATGAAATGGAGAAAAGAGTAATGGTAAAATTTTAGCTGCACGCACAACTTTTTCACCGTTCAAGTTTGGTCATCAGATCTTCAAGTCGTGGCAGTTCCTGTAATATGTCATTCCAGTTTGGCATACCCTATAACAAATATCACATGTACATAGTCAGTTATTATTATTTCTACTATTATGGTATATTAGATTCAATGTCATTTGGACCCTCTTTGTCTGGTTCAACTATGGAATTATATTCCCCTACTTCAGTACTTCTATTACATATACAAAACCAAGTAATAAATTTCTTTGTACCAAAGTAAAACTGAGAACATAGAATAATTACTATTCCAGATCTTCTAACACGACCATCCAGACGAAGGATTATGTAGATATTCTCACAGTTGATTAGGGAAGAGAAGGGAAGGAACGGGACGGGAGGTGGGGGATCAGAGAGGAGGCGTGCGTACCAGCGAGGAGGGAGGGGACGGGGGCGGTTGCTTGCTCTCAGGAGGTCGAGGTCCCAAACCCTAGCCGCCGTCGCGGCCTGGGGAACGGCGGTGGATGGGGCCACGCCAGGGGAGACCTCGTAGCTGCGCCGGGGGAGACCTCGTAGCTGCGCTGAGGAGAGAGTGGTGTGGTGGTCGGAGGGGAAGGGGAGAGCGGCCGGCGGCACGGAGCGGGCGAGCGGCGCGGTGGGGCGAGCGCCGGCAGCCTGACAGCGTCTGTATGTGATTTCGCCCAACTTCTAGCTTCTAGCGCTCATAGTGACGGTAATATACCTCAGAGCACTATAGAGGCGGCTGAGGTTATCAGCCGCCCCTATAGTTGAATTTTTTTTTTAAAATTCTAAATCAAAATGAATTATTCACATGTAAATAATAAATAATACAGTACAAAATTTTATATTTATTTTTTATAGATATATTTACATATACAATAACTAAAACAACTACAACAGTTTAAAATTACAAAATTGAACCTTTAAAAATGGGAAAAAATTTAAATTTTAAAAAATTAAAATCAAAACTACTAAAATAATTTTGAGACACCAAATGATCTCAAATGAAAATTTGATAAACGTCAAAGTTGTAGAGGTCATGAAGATCTACAACTTTTATTTTGGTCATCTTGTCATTTGACAAAATTTGAACCTTTCAAATTTGAAATTTTAAAAAATGACAAGTTCGAACCAAAATTTTAGACCCAAAATGATTTCAACATAAAAAATGATGAATACCAAAGTTGTTCAACTCATTAATATCTACAACTTTTATTTTAGTCATCTTGTCATTTGACAAAATTTGAAACCTTTCAAATTTGAAATTTTGAAAACGATAATTTTGAACCAAAATTTGAGACCCAAATTGATTTCAACATAAAAAGTGATGAATACCAAAGTTGTTCAACTCATGAGTATCTACAACTTTTATTTTGGTTATTTCTTTATTTGATAAATTCTTAGCACACATTGTTCACTAATCTTACACATGTCTCATATAGTTTATAACACCTTATGAGAGATGTGTTACATTTGTGAACAATGTCATTACCACTTTGTCATATGAAGAAATAACCAATACAAAAGTTATAGATCTTGATGAGTTATTCAACTTTGGTATTTATCACTATTTCAGCTGAAATCATTTGGGGTACCAAAATCTTGTCTGAAGTTGCATTTTTTTGAAATTCAAATTTTAAATTGCTCAAACTTTTCATATGTATATATTGACAAAACCAACAAAATAAATTGATAGAGAATGATTTTAGAAAATTTTAGGAAAAAAATCATCAGATTTGGAGTTAGTATGAGGAAGAAAAACTAGTTACAAAGTTGACCCACAGATTAAAAAAAATCACACTGTTCACTATGATCATGTAAAGATCATCTAGAACCGTGTGATTTCTCTTTTTAATCTGTAGGTAAACTTTGTAACTAGTTGTTCTCCCTCATACTAACTCCAAATATGATGGTTTTTTTCTCTAAAAATTTCTAAAATCATGCTTCAGCATTTAAGTTTGATCAAACTTGGATGTGACAATGTTTTACACATTTTAAAATTTGAAATTTGAAATTTGATAAGTTCAAACCCTAAATGATTTCAACAGTAAAAGTGATGAATACAAAAGTTGTTCAACTCATCAAGATCTACAAGTTTTATTTTGGTTATCTTGTCATTTGACTAAATTTGAACCTTTCAAATTTTGAAATTTGAAAAAAGACAAGTTGAAACCATAATTTGGGCCCCCAAATCATTTCAACTGAAAAAGTAATGAATACCAAAGTTGAATAACTCATGGAGATCTACAACTTTTATTTTGGTAATTTCATAATTTGATAAATTCTTAATATACATTGTTCACACCATGACAACTTTCCCCTTGACACCTTTTTGTTCCCATGGCAATACATCTTTGGGCAGGTTCTTTTCCACAGCCTCGATCTTCTTACAAAAGTATGTGAATAGCGGCATCTCATCACACGTATTGTAAGCTTCAACATCGTCCACGCCATCAACTCCGATGATATGTTGTTTCCCGGAGGCCACCATGTGCTGTCTTCTTCTTTGGGGGGAGGTTACTTTGCAGGTCGGGCATATAGAAGACTTGAGCGACACGTTCAGCGAGTACCCAAGGGTCATCCTGGTAGCCTACATTCTGGAGGTCGATGACTCTCTGTCCGATCTCATTGAATTGATGTTGCTTGATCCAGCGGCAACGAAACAGGGCCACCTTTATATCCCTTCCATAGTCAAGTTCCCATATATCTTCAATTATGCCAAAGTACAGGACCTTTCGCCCCACTCCGTCGAGAGCCTCTATTTGGACGCCGCTGTTCTGATTCATAGATTTCCTGTCCTTTGTGTCGGTATAGTATGTGTACCCATTGATGTCATAAGCATTCCAACATGTCACCAGTTTCGATGGCCCGGCCGCCAACTGACTGATGGTAATAGAATCTATGGTTTCTCCAGGCTGTATGTTCTAGTTTTTCAACCATGATGTCAGGCGTTGCTTATGCTATTTCATGACCTAATCATCTGAATGGCCATTCCTCTCGGCCATAATGATAGCCATGTGTTCATCAATGTACGGTTGCATCACTACCATACTCTGCAAGACACTGTAATGCGCCCGACTCACCTCTCTGTAATCATTATCGAGGAACACTTTCCTACCACTTGTGCCCTTCCTAGCTAGCCTTCCCTTGTGATGAGAATCAGGATTACCAATCCCTCTCTGTACTTTTAGCCACTCTTGGCAACACTCGACGACTTCTTCAGAATTCTAACCCTCTATCATGGAGCCCTCTGGGTGTGTTCGGTTATGCACGTATCGGCATAGAACTGACATGAACCACTCGTAGGACCAGATTTCATGCAAGAAGCTAGGGCCCAGCGCCTCGATCTGATGAACCAGGTGAATCATGAGATGTACCATTATATCAAAAAAAGCGAGAGGTAAACACATCTCTAGCTGGTTCTGAGTCTCCACCATGAATTCATGTAGGTCACTCAGCTCTTGCCTGTGAATCGTCTTCTGTGAGATCTTCAAAAAGAAGTAGCACATACGGGTGATGGCCATCTTTAGGAACTCTGGCTTTATAGCCCTGATTGCAATTGGTAGGAACACTGTCAGCATCATATGACAATCAAGAGCCTTGCAGTATGTTAATGATAGGTCCTTCATCGACACTAGCTTCTTCGGGTTCGCCGAAAACCCAGTCGGCACTCTGACCCCCCTAAGGAAATTGCATATAGCTCTCCTCTCCTCTAGGGTTAGGTTGAAGCTAGCCGTGGGAAGACTGTACTTGCCATTATCTTGCTGTACTGGCCAAAGCTCTCGTATCACGTTTAGCTGCACCATGTCTTTCCGTGATCTGAGACCATCCTTTGACTTGCCCATGTCCATCAAGGTAGCCATGAGACTCTCAAAGACATTCTTCTACACGTGCATCGCATCAATAGCATGGGGGACCTCCAAGTCTGGCCAATAAGGCAGGTACTAAAAGAAGATCGATTGCTTCTTGAATGGTACGCCTTCGATGGGAGGTGTGCTTCTATCTCTGATCGTTCCATCCGGATTCTTCTTTCCATAGATGATGTGTATGTTTTGGACCATTCTGAACACATGTTCTCCATTACGACGTCTCTCTGGAGGGGGTTCATCCTCCGAGATGTTGTCATAGTATCTTAGGTACAATTTGCCGCGGTACTTGTGACCTGTCTTTAAGAAGCGTCGGTTCCTTATATAAACTATCTTCCTGAATCCATCTAGGAACACCCATTTAGTACCATCCAAACAGACTAAGCATCCAGTCTTGGCCTTTGAACTGTCCAGACAGGGCAAACAGCGTGGGATAATCATTGGTAGTAACAAATATTATTGCTTTGCATATGAAGTCCTCCTGCTGGAACGCATCGTACATCGGCTCCCCATACCTCCATAGCCTATCCATTTCTTGCATCAGAGGCTCCAAGAACATGTCTATATCAATGCCTGGTTGTTTGGGGCCGGAGATAAGAATGGTGAGAAGGTACTTCCTCTTCTGACACAAATACGTTGGGAGATTGTACATGGTCAAGATGACTGGCCATGTGCTATGGTCGGTCATCCTCTCATTGAAGGGATTCATTCCATCGGTGCTCAAGCCGAACCGTACATTCCGTGGGTCATTACTGAATTCTGCTTTGTACTTGGCATCGAACGCTTGCCACTGGCTACAATCGGCTGGGTGTGCGATCGTATCATCATCCACCTTGCGCACATCATCCCACCATGTCATCAGTGCGGCTTCCTTAGGGTTTAGGAACATACGCCTCAAGCGGTCGGTCACTGGCAAGTACCACATAACCAGGGTAGGAATTCTTCTCTTATTTGCATCGTTGCCTAATGGAGTTTCCTCTAGGGGCTGAGATTCTTGCACCACCTTCTTCCCACCCTTCTTCCGCTTTCCTGTGGAGGCTTCCACCCCACTTTGAAGGTCATTGTTCTTGTACCGACTAGCCCCACATCTAGGACATGTATCTAAAGTCTCGAACGATGTGCCACGCCTGAAAAAGGATACAGTGGTTGGGGCATGCATGGATTTTTTTCAACCCCCAATGTGAGTGGACTTATAACCTTCTTCGCTTGGTATGTGTTGGCGGGAACTATGTTCAGCCGTGGGAGCAACCGTGACATGAGGCACAACAGATCATCGAAACTGCAGTCCGACCAGCCATACTTAGCCTTCAGGATGAGTAGCTCAAGCACAAAACGTAGCAGTGTGAAGTATGTCGGACTAGCCCTTCTCAGCATCATACACAGTCTTCTTCGATGCTTTTGTCACCCTCTCAAGATTTTCTAGACCTCTCTTGCTCTTTTCTAATATTTCTGGTCCAAAGGCCCCAAGCATTTCGTCCAAGTTGTCACCGTCATCTGCATCCCCCTCATGTGCTTCGCCATCATTGCTGGTACCACCAGCATCATCACCACCTTGTTCATTGCTAAAGCCACCACCTTGTTGATTGCCATAGTCACGATCCATTTGTTGCTCAAGATCATCTGTGAATCGGGACAAGTATGCTTGGGTTTCAGCTTCATCAGCTAGATCATCGTCGCTGTCATCAACAACCACTGTTTCACCATGATGAATCCACACTGTGTAGTCCGGAACAAATCCTCTCCTAATCAGATGTTCTTTGATGGTACTCACATCTTGAAATGCAATAAGGTTCTTGCAATCTTTGTAGGGACAAATAATTATGTCACTATTCTCTTTCAACGTCGCTGCATGCTTCTCTGCGGCTTTGATGAATTTGTCCACCTCATCACAGAAAAGAACGTCGTGTCTTAATGAACCATACATCCAAGAGTTCCTGTAGTCCATCTTATAGAAACAAAACAACCAAAGAAAGAATATTACTCGAGAATAATTGTATATACCTGAGACACGCACCATGGTAGTAGAGGATAGTTAATTAATTGACTATTAATGCATAAATATTTTAAAATATAAATTAATTGGTTCAAATAAACAATTTCAAAGAAAACAATTAGCAACATTTAATATTTCATCCACTACCTTTCATGCAAACTCCATTCCAATTTCATGGTAGAGGATAATTAATTAATGGCCTATTTATCCATAACTAATTAAAAACACACATTATAGAAAGGAATCAAAATAAATATTAAATGATAATTAGTAGCCATGGTAGAGGATATTTTACACATTAGCAACAATTAAAATCTTACACATTCACCTACATGCAAACCCTAGTCACATAAAGAAAAAATTGAAAAAGAAAAAAAAATCCTAGATCTAGATCTAGATATAGGGTTTCATGACACATGCACCAAACTTCACTAATACTACACTAAAATCAACAAAGATGTACTAACAAAGGGTGCAATCTTACTTCCCTACCTAATTTACCCTAGTATAGTGAAAATTAGAGTCCAATTTCACTCATAACTAGCTCAAGCTCTATGGAAGAGAGAGAAAACCAAAAATCAAATTACTCACTAAGCAATGAATTAAACTTCAAATAAAGAGTTGGAGAAGTATTTTCTTACCTTTTAGAGCTTCTCCACCAAAGGATTTGAGATCAAAACCTCCCCCTTAGTAGAGCAATTTTTAAGAGGAGCTCAAGGCCTCCTAACCTTTTTTTTAAAGAGTGTCCCGAGGTGGAAGAAGGAGTGGCTGCTATTTATTCATGTGCCATCAGTAGGGGCGGCTGGTGATTCAGCCACCCCTACAGTCGAACAGCAGGGGCGGCTGGTGGCAGCCGCCCCTACAAATGGGCACTGCAGGGGCGGCGGGTGATTGAGCCGCCCCTACAGATCAGCCCCAACTGTAGGGGCGGCTCAGGTTACCAGCCGCCCCTACAGTGCCATCTGTAGGGGCGGCTGGGCTGCTGGGGCCCGAGGACGCCCACTGTAGGGGCGCCCCCAACCCTAGCCGCCCCTACAGTAAAAATGCCCCCGTTCCTATAGTGCGAATCTGGCGTAGTGCATCCCTCATTTTGCTTGTGCATTTATGTCTCCATCACCATAAGATTGTGCATGTATGTCTCGATCACCATGAGATTGGCTGATGGATTGTGTTGTCGTTTTCATATGATTAGTGGAGGATTGCTGGGAGAGAAGATATGACGATGATGAGCCAGAGCCTGACTAACAAGGTTCTAAATAAGAACAAGAAGGCGTAATTTGATTACTAAAAGGGCATATAAGAAGGTTAATCAATTATCTTCCTGACTGCAGCATTTAGTTTGAACTCTTTATATAAATCACTGTATGCTTTAGCCGGTTAACTAGTTCAAGAATTGGCCGCTTGATATACTCGAATTGCCACAAAACAGGAATTGATTAGTACAAAAAAACATATATTTGCCTTCCTGCCTTGCAATGACTTATTGATTAGTATGGTTTCCATGAACTTCATTAGTATGATGAGACCATTTGTAATTACAGTAAACTTCATGAGAGCTAATTATTAGTAATCAACATTTTAAATTTTGGCTATTGCAAATTTTTTATCAAATGGTTGCTCCTATTACCCATACACTCAATACCTTTTGACAGGTTTGGACGCAGGATACACAGTCCTTTATATTTAAGTCAAGAAAGATACACAGTCCTGTCGTCCACCCCTTTCCTATATGCTTTCTTGAGTTGATGTATGAAATGCGGCTTAGATACTGCCGTTTCCTGGTGGTTGCATTCCACATTCTAGCAGATTACCTTTCTAACCAGTCCAAGAGCGCAGAACAATGACCTAGAGGTTGTAGCTAATAGATATGTAACTTTGATAATTACTTCAATATTCCATGGTCAATTAGTAGCGTCATGCAAAATTGGAATATGCAGCTGCAAATTAGTTGTTCTTACAAGACAAATTGGTGCAAATTAGTTGTTCTTACAAGACAAATTGGTAGAATTCAGTTAAAAGTTAGGTGTTTTAATTGATGCTGAACTGCAATAAGGTGTTCAATGTATTAATGGATTTTTGAAATGCAGGCTAACCAAGGTACCCAAGAAACCAGAGAGGTTGGATCAATTGGAGGCTTGTTGCATGTGGATATATTGTTCTGTTTTTCTAGATGATATATCTAACTTATCTTTCTTGGGATTGCTTAAAGAATAATCTAAGAGTGGTATGGTGTATGATTAACCACTGATTAAATTGGAACGTAGAAATGAAATTACATTTACAGTAACTTGTAGCAAGATTAATCATGCTTTGATAGTGCGACTATACACTTAATCATTCTATAATATCTTAGGAAATCACAGGCACCACTGACTTCTTGGTGAGACTTGTCACCATTTTGCCTTCTCGAAAACCATTGTATGTTCTGTAGTGTTCATAACTGATGATTGGTTCCAAATTTGCCTCCATGAATAGCTGTGAGATATCTGTGAAATATTAAATAAAGTTTGTTATTCACTATCGAAATTCCATTTGAAACAATACAACAAGTTTTATTGACAATATTTGTCTACTTAAAATGTGGCTTGCACTAAGCTCCTGATGCAGCCTTCCGCATAGCTGTTACTCCAGAGTTCAGTCCAATTAAAAGTCGGCCTTATCTTTTTCTTTGTTTATGTTGATTAGTCTGTACCAGTGATAGCAATTTTAACTGTATCCATTTTCAGCTGCTGAATGGTTGCCCACGCAGCAACATTAGTCTTTTATAACGTAATGATTTTTGTCACATAGGTCCCATCTTTTCCTTGTACACCTATATGCTTTCAACTGATTTTTCATTTATACGTGGTTGATTCGGTGGCCCATACTGTTTTTGAGCCAATATGATGTTCTGTATATATGCAGTAATTGGTTTAAAATTTATATCAAATTTTTAAGCCAATATTCCAATTTCAATTTAACTCATGCACAATGTCAATGATTCTTTTCAGGAAGAAGCTAGATTTTGAGTGGAGTACAAAGTGATGGGACGGTCAATGTCAAGCGAATCTTTCCTACAGTGGTAGACATATATCTCATTAGATTTGGATGCGTACAAACAAGTGTGTGTTAGATACCTCATGTGTTTGAGCAATGTGTGTGTTTAAGCTGCGTTTGACATTGGATAGTTTCATTAACGAAATTAATGGCATGCCAATATTGTGCGTGATAATTGGTTCTCTAAATATAGCAACAAAACATTAAGCGTTGCAATAGATGCTTCAACCTATAACAATCAAATATTTAGTTTGGCAATAGAGGGTTCACCTATAGCAACTATATTCATCATGGCAATAGAGGGTTCCACCTATAGCAACCAAATATTTAGTGTGATAATTGAGGATTTCACCTATAGCAACCAAACAACGAGTGTGGCAATAGAGGCTTTCATCTATAGCAACCAAATATTTAGTGTGACAAGAGAGGGTTCCACCTATAGCAACCAAACAACAACTGTGGCAATAGAGGGTTCCACCTATTGTCATGCTTTTGATGTGTGGCAATATAGTCTATTGCAACACCTATTTCGTTGCATATTGTAGCGGAACAAACTGTCTGATAATTAGTTCTATTCACTACTGGAGATGCACTCTTTGCCGAGTGCCTGGGGCACTCGGCAAAGGCCCTATTGCACTCGGCAAAGGCTTTGCCGAGTGCCACACTCGACAAAGAACAAACGGCAAAGCCGCATCCGGCGAAGGGTTCTTTGCCGAGTGCCGTTTGTTGGGCACTCGGCAAAGGCTTTGCTGAGTGCCAGGACGGCACTCGGCAAAGAAAATTGGCCGTCAGCCGTTGACGGCGTCTTTGCCGAGTGCCGGGTTAGGAAGGCACTCGGCAAAGCTTTTCCTTTTTTTTGAAAAATCCTTTGCCGAGTGCCTTCCTGACCTGGCACTCGGCAAAGAAATTTTTTTTTTGAAAAATCCTTTGCCGAGTGCCTTCCTGACCCGGTACTTGGCAAAGAATTTTTTTTTTGAAAAATCCTTTGCCGAGTGCCTAGCTAAGACGGCACTCGGCAAAGAAAAAATATTTTTTTTGGAAAATTCTTTGCCGAGTGCTAGAGCCCTGGCACTCGGCAAAGCTGTGAAACACATGGTAGTGTACACAGCTTTGCCGAGTGCCAGGGTACTGGCACTCGGCAAAGAGACCTGGTAGTGCATTTTTTGGCAGCTTTGCCGAGTGCCAGGGCAAAAGGCACGGCAAAGTGACCAAAATTTTTTGTTTTTTTTTGTTTTTTGCTTTCGATCACCGCAAACACAACATATGTCATATATATCACATCCATCACATATATACCACATCCAGCACCTTATATGTCACAATCCATCACACATACCACATGAATCACATCCATTCACCGCATGTCACAGTAATTCCATCCATTATTCGACAGGATTCCACATCATTCAACAAGTAGTTCAAATCCATCACCACATGTCACAATAACACATGCATGACAACAACATTGTCTCGGACAGAAATCCATTGCGAAGAGAACAAGACATGAAACTACAAGCGCTACTCACTGAAGCGGCCCTTGATGTGGCCATCCTGCTGATGACGGGGAAGGAAACATCTGCTCATTCAGAGTGTCCTGAGCTGGGTTGTTCGAACCCGCCTACTGAGGCTGCACACAGGAGAAGAGATTGCATGAGACAAGATTAGTTGAATAGCGATTGTAGCAATTCCTTGCATGTGTGACATTACTCACTGGAGTAGCAGAGTGAGGAGGCTGAGGTGGACCCATTAACCCAGGAGGCATAGCAGCACCCGTCGTAGTTTGCATCTAGGCAATAATGTCCATCAACCTTTTCTCCTAGGCGAGTTTGTCGGCCTCCCGCGCGGCCCGCTCGACCGCCAACCCCAGCTCCAGCTCCTGGGCCCTCCTGTTTGCTTCTTCCACCTGGGCCTACAAATTGTTGCAAAGCTAATGTTACAATAATGTAAAGGAAATAGAGTTGTGTAAAGATCAATGTACGACGAGTAAAACATGAATAACCTAGAGTGTGTTGACCCGGTGCTGTGAAATGCTTGGCCATGAGCGTATCGCCGAGAGTGAGGAGGCGATCGTGCTCTGTGCTCGGATCTGGGAGCGAGTGGGAGTAGAGGCCGTGTCGATCACGCTGTCGCCAATCCAGTAGCGGCCATGCTTCTTGCCTTGTCCAATCCTCATGATGGTGTTTGCATCAATGTTGTCGGTCTGTGGATCGTACTCCGGTCCATGGATCGACCTTGCCGCCGCCGTGTACTCCGTGATTTTCTCGTAGGCGCTCGAGTTTGTGTACGCCTCGGCCGGGTCGTCCGGGTTGAAGGAGACGTCGGACGACGCCTTGCCCTTGTGTGCCATGGCAAATGCGGCGAAGTTGGAGCACTCTTGGCCTTGATGTGCCACCGACAGCAAGAATGAAAACAAGATGATTAGAATTCTTTGCCGAGTTCAATGAAAGCAAGAAGAATAGAAACATGACCATGTACCCATGCTCGGGCGTATCTGGAGAGGTTGCGGTTGCCTTGATGGTGTGATACACCTAGCATGAACAAACGCCGCTGCCGGGTAGCCGCGTGCTGAGCGGCCCACTCCGCGCTTAACCACCTATCCACCATCTTCGCCCAAGCCACAGGGCACCCGTTGCACCACCAAGGAATCACCTACACGTAGTGTTTTCCTAAACGCTAAACGGTAAACAGTCGGTCACCTACCGTTTAGCCATTATTCGGGCAAAACGTCCCATTAAGCGGGCTAAACGGCCAATTAAACAGGGTAAACGGGTGATTAAACGGAAACGGCGCACCACTGTGTAGCGTTTACACGGTGTTTAAACGGGCTAAACGACCATTTAGGCGAACAGTGCCTACACGTCATCAAGTAGTTGACATATTAGAAAAACAAGTGATTCGTACTTAATCTCAAAAGGAACCAATTTTAATGTTCTTTAGCTACCTCAAGGAACTAGGGTTTGGTCAACGTCAAGCCTTGTTCTTGGATGTCCTTCTTGGTGACCTTCTGTCCGAGCTTCGTCCCATAGTAATCTATGATGGCCTGGAGTCGCGCCTCATGATGGACGTCGATGACGCGTTTCCTGCAAGCTCGCTTAGCCACTGCCTCCGCCATGCCCTCGAATCCGTCGTCAAGTTTGAAGTACTCCTGCATATACAGACACGATGTATGCATTAGTTATTTCAAGTAGAGTCCAATGAATGCGTTGTATTGAGCCATGTAGAGCGATGAAGACTTACCCAGAACTCCTGAATGACGAGCGCAGCCACGGTGCCTGCTTCCACATGGGGGGTGGACTTGTAGTGGGCAAACGTGAAGGCGGGCTCAAGGTTCCCAGCATGCATGACCATGCCAGGGAAGTGGGTCCTACACAGGAGACCTAGGATGCCATTGACATGGCGGGAGGCAGTGTTCCCTGACACAATCTCCCACCCCCTATAGAAGTGATTAAGAAAACATATTAGTCTCTATTTCGATATCGAACATAGCATATGAAGTAAAAGTGATAACATGCACAGGCACTTACCTTTGCCCCTCTGGGCGAATCACTGGGTGTAGATGAGTATGCAGTCGGTCAGGGAGGGTGGAGGGTCCTCGCAAGTAGACACCTGACGAACTAGAGGAAGCGGTAGCTCCCGTCCCGCCCCCATCCTCGTCCTTGTCCTCGTCCGCCTCCTCCTGGACCGGCGTCTCCTCCTCCTCGCCCGCCTCCTGCTGCACCTGCTCCTCCTCCTCCTCCTCCTCCTGCTGCTGCTACTGCTGGACCATGGGCGTGGTCCTCCTGTTCCTCCTGGTCATGGTCCTCGTGCTCCTCCGCCTCGTCGAAGATGTCCCCTGCTCCTCCTCGCCCCCTCTGCCGGAGGCTCCTACACCGAAGGCTCCATGGTAGAACGAGCTCAGGTTCCTCTGCCGGCCACCCAACATTTTTGTTCAGTCACTTGCAATTAAAAAGGAGAAAGAAGTAATTAGAAATAGATGCAAAATAAACAAAACAAAACAAAATTACAAAATTACAAAGTATTACATGTATGTTACAAATAATCTTCATGATCGGGATTAGCTGGATCGTAAGTCTCATCATCACTATCAACCATGTCGAAATAATCAACACTATCCGATGGAGGAATGTTGTCTTCATTGTCATTTCCTACACGTAATCGCTCAAGCATTTGTAAGTCCTTTGCATTTTGCACTTCATCTCCATCATCATCATCATCATCATCAACCATTACATTGTCTACATCCATTCCTATCTCGCCGGTTAAGTCTATCTCAAACCTCCCTTGTAGCCCATCTTCTTGATAGAACTCTCCGTCATACGTGCTTGGGTTGAAGTTGTAATCTTCATCGTTTGGGCAGGTAGTCGGCCGTGTGGCGAGACCTTGTGCACAACAAACCAACCACTAAGATTCGGTCTAGTCTTGCAAGCATATGACGTATAATAAACCTGTGTGGCCTGTTGCGCCACAATGTACACATCGTCTCTTGGATAGACGGAATCCTGTCAAATTTTGACTAGACCAAGATAAGGGGTCTTCCTCGTTACTATTGGATCAAACCAATGGCATCTGAATACGACAGGATAAAGATTTGTGCTACCATAGAATGAAAGTTCGTATATTTCTTCAATTCTTCCATAATAGTCTACGCCATCAGTGCCGGGCGTAAAAACCCCGCTATTTGTGGTTCTTCGATTGGGCCACCTCCGCTCGTAGCTTCCTGTGTGAAATCGATATCCATTCACGTCGTAGGCATCCGATGACTTGACTCGTTGGTCACAGCCGTTGGCAACCTGTCTCAACTCGGCACTGATAGACGCATCGGTTCGGGCCTGCAAGCTCAAGCAGGATACATCGTTATATTAATCGGATGTACGAGCAACAACAAATCAGGGCTAAATTGGATGGTACCTTGGTTTTGAACCAGGAAATAAAATCGGGGCTCCCTTGTCCCGCACCCTTGGAAAGAAGGGTATCACATTCCGGCGGGGTTGGTTCCCTTGAATGGGGCCAGTATTCATGAATGAATTCCCTGTAACGACAAACAAGGGGGTTGGATGTAGAATAGTGCGGGATTATTGAAACAAGTCCGTTGAGAACTTACGCAATATATGGGTCCACCTCTTCAAGGTTGGTCAGCACATATAACATGATTTTGTGCCACTCCACATTTGTCAGGGGCTTATTGGTCGATGCACCTGCTCTTCCAAGTTGCCCTCGGAAAAGGCTGAAGCTCGAGGCATTTTCGTCAGCATTGTAACGAGGAGGTGGATTATGCACACTTGGAAGGTTGTCAGAATAATACAATGTTGTGAAGTTTGACACCTCCTCCATAGTGAATGCACTTGCAATGGAAGCCTCAATTTTGCCTTTGTTTTTACACTTTTTCTGAAGTGTCTTTAGGCATCTCTCGATTGGATAGCACCAATAGGCCTGCACGGCCCCCCCATTCGTGCCTCATACAGGAGGTGCAATATCAGATGCTACATCAGATTGAAGAAGCCGGGTGGAAAGATCTTCTCCAACTTGCAAAGCAAGACATGTGCCACTTTTTCCAAGTCAGCAATCACAGTCCGAGATAACTCCTTGGCATAGAGCTAGCGGAAGAAGTAGCTCAACTCTGCCAGCACTGTCCATATGTGCTCAGGGACAAAGCCTCAAACCATTGTCGGAAGAAGCCGCTCAATCCATATATGGTAGTCATGACTCTTCATCCCATTCACTCGGAGAGTAGTTAAGTTCACCCCCTCCTTAGATTTGCTGCATACCCATCAGGGAACATTAACATCTGGATCCATTGGAGTACTTCCCTCCTTTGTCTGGGGGTCAAGACAAAATCTGCCTTAGGCCTTTTCCATGTCTTGCCGCCTCCAGGGAGCGCGCATCTCTGGGGATGTGTGTCTATCACGAAACGGCGCACCACTGTGTAGCGTTTACACGGTGTTTAAACGGGCTAAACGACCATTTAGGCGAACAGTGCCTACACGTCATCAAGTAGTTGACATATTAGAAAAACAAGTGATTCGTACTTAATCTCAAAAGGAACCAATTTTAATGTTCTTTAGCTACCTCAAGGAACTAGGGTTTGGTCAACGTCAAGCCTTGTTCTTGGATGTCCTTCTTGGTGACCTTCTGTCCGAGCTTCGTCCCATAGTAATCTATGATGGCCTGGAGTCGCGCCTCATGATGGACGTCGATGACGCGTTTCCTGCAAGCTCGCTTAGCCACTGCCTCCGCCATGCCCTCGAATCCGTCGTCAAGTTTGAAGTACTCCTGCATATACAGACACGATGTATGCATTAGTTATTTCAAGTAGAGTCCAATGAATGCGTTGTATTGAGCCATGTAGAGCGATGAAGACTTACCCAGAACTCCTGAATGACGAGCGCAGCCACGGTGCCTGCTTCCACATGGGGGGTGGACTTGTAGTGGGCAAACGTGAAGGCGGGCTCAAGGTTCCCAGCATGCATGACCATGCCAGGGAAGTGGGTCCTACACAGGAGACCTAGGATGCCATTGACATGGCGGGAGGCAGTGTTCCCTGACACAATCTCCCACCCCCTATAGAAGTGATTAAGAAAACATATTAGTCTCTATTTCGATATCGAACATAGCATATGAAGTAAAAGTGATAACATGCACAGGCACTTACCTTTGCCCCTCTGGGCGAATCACTGGGTGTAGATGAGTATGCAGTCGGTCAGGGAGGGTGGAGGGTCCTCGCAAGTAGACACCTGACGAACTAGAGGAAGCGGTAGCTCCCGTCCCGCCCCCATCCTCGTCCTTGTCCTCGTCCGCCTCCTCCTGGACCGGCGTCTCCTCCTCCTCGCCCGCCTCCTGCTGCACCTGCTCCTCCTCCTCCTCCTCCTCCTGCTGCTGCTACTGCTGGACCATGGGCGTGGTCCTCCTGTTCCTCCTGGTCATGGTCCTCGTGCTCCTCCGCCTCGTCGAAGATGTCCCCTGCTCCTCCTCGCCCCCTCTGCCGGAGGCTCCTACACCGAAGGCTCCATGGTAGAACGAGCTCAGGTTCCTCTGCCGGCCACCCAACATTTTTGTTCAGTCACTTGCAATTAAAAAGGAGAAAGAAGTAATTAGAAATAGATGCAAAATAAACAAAACAAAACAAAATTACAAAATTACAAAGTATTACATGTATGTTACAAATAATCTTCATGATCGGGATTAGCTGGATCGTAAGTCTCATCATCACTATCAACCATGTCGAAATAATCAACACTATCCGATGGAGGAATGTTGTCTTCATTGTCATTTCCTACACGTAATCGCTCAAGCATTTGTAAGTCCTTTGCATTTTGCACTTCATCTCCATCATCATCATCATCATCATCAACCATTACATTGTCTACATCCATTCCTATCTCGCCGGTTAAGTCTATCTCAAACCTCCCTTGTAGCCCATCTTCTTGATAGAACTCTCCGTCATACGTGCTTGGGTTGAAGTTGTAATCTTCATCGTTTGGGCAGGTAGTCGGCCGTGTGGCGAGACCTTGTGCACAACAAACCAACCACTAAGATTCGGTCTAGTCTTGCAAGCATATGACGTATAATAAACCTGTGTGGCCTGTTGCGCCACAATGTACACATCGTCTCTTGGATAGACGGAATCCTGTCAAATTTTGACTAGACCAAGATAAGGGGTCTTCCTCGTTACTATTGGATCAAACCAATGGCATCTGAATACGACAGGATAAAGATTTGTGCTACCATAGAATGAAAGTTCGTATATTTCTTCAATTCTTCCATAATAGTCTACGCCATCAGTGCCGGGCGTAAAAACCCCGCTATTTGTGGTTCTTCGATTGGGCCACCTCCGCTCGTAGCTTCCTGTGTGAAATCGATATCCATTCACGTCGTAGGCATCCGATGACTTGACTCGTTGGTCACAGCCGTTGGCAACCTGTCTCAACTCGGCACTGATAGACGCATCGGTTCGGGCCTGCAAGCTCAAGCAGGATACATCGTTATATTAATCGGATGTACGAGCAACAACAAATCAGGGCTAAATTGGATGGTACCTTGGTTTTGAACCAGGAAATAAAATCGGGGCTCCCTTGTCCCGCACCCTTGGAAAGAAGGGTATCACATTCCGGCGGGGTTGGTTCCCTTGAATGGGGCCAGTATTCATGAATGAATTCCCTGTAACGACAAACAAGGGGGTTGGATGTAGAATAGTGCGGGATTATTGAAACAAGTCCGTTGAGAACTTACGCAATATATGGGTCCACCTCTTCAAGGTTGGTCAGCACATATAACATGATTTTGTGCCACTCCACATTTGTCAGGGGCTTATTGGTCGATGCACCTGCTCTTCCAAGTTGCCCTCGGAAAAGGCTGAAGCTCGAGGCATTTTCGTCAGCATTGTAACGAGGAGGTGGATTATGCACACTTGGAAGGTTGTCAGAATAATACAATGTTGTGAAGTTTGACACCTCCTCCATAGTGAATGCACTTGCAATGGAAGCCTCAATTTTGCCTTTGTTTTTACACTTTTTCTGAAGTGTCTTTAGGCATCTCTCGATTGGATAGCACCAATAGGCCTGCACGGCCCCCCCATTCGTGCCTCATACAGGAGGTGCAATATCAGATGCTACATCAGATTGAAGAAGCCGGGTGGAAAGATCTTCTCCAACTTGCAAAGCAAGACATGTGCCACTTTTTCCAAGTCAGCAATCACAGTCCGAGATAACTCCTTGGCATAGAGCTAGCGGAAGAAGTAGCTCAACTCTGCCAGCACTGTCCATATGTGCTCAGGGACAAAGCCTCAAACCATTGTCGGAAGAAGCCGCTCAATCCATATATGGTAGTCATGACTCTTCATCCCATTCACTCGGAGAGTAGTTAAGTTCACCCCCTCCTTAGATTTGCTGCATACCCATCAGGGAACATTAACATCTGGATCCATTGGAGTACTTCCCTCCTTTGTCTGGGGGTCAAGACAAAATCTGCCTTAGGCCTTTTCCATGTCTTGCCGCCTCCAGGAGCGCGCATCTCTTGATGTGGTCTATCACACAACTCTGCTAGGTCCACTCTAGCCTTAGGGTTGTCCTTTGACTTTTTAGTTTCCATGATTGTTCCCCAGAGTGATTCGGCGACATTCTTTTCTGTGTGCATGACATCAATGTAATGTGGCATAAGAAGGTCATCAAAATAAGGGAGCCTCGTCAAGCCCGACTTATGAGTCCACATGTGTTCCTCGATGTATCCCACGAAGCCATCACCTTCTTGATTCTCCACGAGAGCATCTATCTGAGCATGAACCTCGGCACCAGTCATCATCTGTGGTGCAGGTTCTGTCACTATGACACCTTTCGTAAAGTTCTTTGTGTCTTGCCTAAATGGATGCTCAGGAGGGAGGAATTGACGATGTTTGTCGAACGACGAATACTTGCCACCCTTCTTGAGCCAGATGAACCTCAGACGATCCTTGCATAATGGACATGGGAACTTCCCGTGGACACACCAACTGGAGAATATCCCATACGCTAGGAAGTCATGCATGGAGTACTGGTACCAAACATGCATTTTGAAGGGTGTCTTTGTAGCTCTGTCGTATGTCCATACCCCATCCTCCCAAGCACTGACTAATTCATCAATCAGAGGCTCCATGAAGACACCCATCTTCTTCCCCAGGTGTCTAGGAATTATCAATGACAAGAATACGTTCTGACGTTCAAATGCGACGCCGGGGGGGGAGATTGAGGGGGATGACGAACACGGGCCAACATGTGTAGGGGCAGCCATCAAACCATAAGGATTGAACCCATCTATTGCCAGCGCAACACGTACGTTACGAGGCTCTGATGCTTTCTCATGATGAATGCCATCAAAGTGGTTCCATGCTTCACCATCGGACGGATGTACCATCTTGTCAGGATTGTATCGTGTGCCCTGTTTGTGCCACGTCATCTGCTTAGCGGATTCCTCGCTCATGTATAGCCGTTGGATCCTCGGCATGAACGGGAGGTACCGTAAGATTTTCATCGGGACGGTAAGCTGCTTCTTGTGGCCATCCCCAGAGTCTACCTCCAGGTACCTGGAGGATTTGCATTTCGGACAGTACTTTTCATGCTCATGTTCTTTCCTAAAGAGGACACACCCATTCGGACAAGCATGTATCTGCTCGTAAGGCATCTTGAGTCCATCAAGGAGTTTCTGGCACTCATACAGGCTCTTTGGCAGAACGTGGCCCTCCGAAAGCATGCTAGCAATCAAGGCCAACATACCATCGAAGTGTTGTCGACCCATGTTGATCTTGGCCTTGAACCCCATCACGCGTCCAATGGCATCGAGTTGACAAACCGTTGTTCGATCATGAAGGGGTTTCTGTGCCGAAGACAGCATGTCATAGAACACCTTTGCAGATGCCTCCGTCTCCTCCGCACGTCCATCAGGGATCTATGCTTGTTGATAGTCATCTAACATGTCTGCAACCCCGCCATCATCATCAACATGCTCGAGGCGTGGTCTCACCACTTCCTCTCTCATCCGATGGGCTTCACCGTGGTGGATCCACCGGGTATAGTCCGACATAAAGCCATGCTTCTAAAGATGTATACCCATGTTGTCCTTCTTTTGCCATTTTCTGTTTGCACACATGCTGCAGGGACACTTCATTAGATGCGCTCTATTCGCACCCCTGCCGAATGCACGGTCCAAGAAAGCCTTGGTCTTCTGCCCCCATTCAGTGCTGAAATCACTCTGACTTCTGTATCCCGTGTACATCCACTCACGGTCATCCATCCTCTAAAATAGATATCAACGAGTAACGTAACCATCAACTGCATCTACGTGGTGTTCCTACTATCTAATAGGTGAGGATAGGTCCTAATCCCACCCGCGGATGCATAGACGAGGTTAGTTTCCATGGTCTACTCTGAGCCGAGATAGAATTTCGGCAGCACCTCCCCGCTGTTCTCCAGATACACGTCCTGGCAGGGAGAGTGTGTATCCGGAGAACAACACGTGAGATGTCTAGGTTTCTAACCATCCTACGTGACAACATGCGCGAAATGTTCTCAAATTTTTACCATAGCCTCCACATGTGATGTAAAGACACGTCACCAAGTTTCATGATTTTTGAACTTCGTTTGCATTTTATATAATTAAAAAACACTTCACCCGCAATTTTCTCGCTATGTTTCATGCGTGAGATGTTTGAAACTTCGGGCGTGCTCCTAGAAACGGCCTCAAAATACAATAAGTAACGCGAATATCATTTTTCCACTCGTCGAATTCCATGATTCGATGCACCCGCAGTTCAAACTTATATTTCCCGGAAAAATACAATTAAATGAAATAAATTAAGGATATATAGCAAAAAGATCGAGAAATGTGCCAAATTTGAGGATGTACTTCAACTTAATGTGTAAGGGTTGAAGAAAAAGTTTGGAGGCAAAAAAAACTTTGCCGAGTGCCCAACTCTGGCACTTGGCAAAGACTCTTTGCCGAGTGCCTAACGGGGGGTACTCGGCGAAAGCTGACGGCAAGTACCCCCGTCAGCTCTTTGCCGAGGGCCGTCCTTTGCTGAGTGTCCGGCACTCGACAAAGAGCTCTTTGCCGAGTGCCCGACATTTAGCACTCGGCAAAGCCGGCGACACTCGGCAAAGCCAGGCTCTCCCGTAGTGATTCATTTTAACACTAGACAAAATGTTCTTAGAGCTCAAAAAGGTGTTACAAACAATATACTACATAATATGGAAGTGTTATTACAACTAAAAAAAGTGTTACAACTAACACTTGACAAATGTTCTACTAGATAAATAAAAGTGTTACAATAGATCAATCTATAGTAACATAGCCAATTGGAACATAAAAAAATTGTGTTACTAAGAGAGCTAGTAACAATTTTTTAGGCTTATAGTAACTTGGGTTGGTGTTACTATATCCCTGTGTTGTAGTAGTGTTAGTGACTTGGTGGTACACTCAAGGCTTTTGAAGCTTTCCTTCATTCTAATTCATTGTCAAAACTATTAAAACCAAAACCGTCAATCCCAAAGCATGACCATAGCATCATGCTATAGATCCATATATACTTTAGTTGCATCTTCAAAACAATTAATTTATGAAATCCTTACATGGGAGTAGTAATAAACATGATATATTGATTAAGGTAACATGATTTGTTGATACTTATGTTCAGAATTGAAAGGGTATATTTTGACGATAACATGTGTATGCTCATTTTTTCACAAGCTTAACATGTGTTTTTCCAATATCAATGAAAATGTTTTACGTTATTCTAAGTTTTTACACATTTTGTGTGAAATGATTTGATCTAAAAGGGTAAGTAAATACGTATTAACAAGCAAAATAAAAGCTAAAATGGCAACACATATGCATGCCTCACAAATAGGTTTGATGTGACAAGCAGACCATCTAAAATGACTAAAGGCATCTAAAATGACTAAAGGCATGTCAGTAGTCCTAGTAATTCGCATTATATGTCTAGGGTATTTCAAAACAAAGATGTTAAAAGTGCCAACAATAGACCCCTCCCTTCCCATTCCTCGTCATCTTGTCATGAATTGAATGAGAGGGACAGGTGCCGCCCTACTTGTGACACAGGTGGCATTGGTTCTATTGTGGTCCCTTTTAGGCCATTTATTTCAAATTCTTTCCACAAATATCTTCATGTCAATGGCATGTGGCACCCTCTTGTCAACCTCAACATCTAGCAACATTACATGGATCCATCAGCTTCATCCTCCTATGCAACATCCAAAGAATCTTACCACCTCATTGCTATTTCCAATGCAGTCCATGGCATTGTCATCTCAATGGTGGCCGAGGAAACCTCCTTGTGAAGAAAAAGGGTGCCATTCTACAGCTCTGATTGCATTTGTGGAGAAAAAGGGTGCCATGGGGGAGGTGAGCTATGTCCTTGGGTTGAGCAGTCGTTGCGCCGATGTAGGTGAAGGAGTAGGAGGTGCTCCACGTGCTTGGTCAGGATAGTAGACTATCCATGCACTGGAATGGCTCACCTCAGAGGTGCTAACACAATAGTGCTTGTTTGTGCCCTAGAGTCTACTTCCTCTCTCGCTTGCACCGCTGGTGTCGAATTTGGGGGAGGAATGCTAGGGATATGCGGTATTGCTTGTGTGAAACTGCCTCTATGCTAGCCATGGATGCCTTTGCGCTTGCCATGATACTACCTCCGATCTCTTGCATCAACACTACTAGTGACAGAGTCACCAATGCTTCCATAGTCCACACCAACCTCCCAAGCACCTACAGTCAACCCTACTCACTCACCACCTCAATAGGGAGAGAGGTGGAAAACAACACTGACATGTGGACCCATTTAGCAATGAGAGGAGGAAGGATGAGAAGAGTTGGTTACAAAGGGAGGCATGACCATAATTGATATTTCATGTCAAAAGTGATGAGGAAAGCAACAAACAACTCAAAAGACAGTACAAGAAAGATATGAATTTTCTAGTGGCACAGATGGAAGCATGTTTTTAATGGCACAGGGAATTCTCTCTTGGTTGCCAGCTAATTCTTCTCCAAACTACCAATGTCATCAATAGACACGTGGAAAGCATACAAGACTATGTTAGGAGTTCGTATTGAAAGTGTACTTTTATGCCTCTACACGTCACAATGTCATGTGTGAATGTTCTTCCTCAAACGTAGTATGTAAAATGTGCTCTCATTGAGGGTATCCTTGTACTAATATGAGTAACATAGCATGATGTCATGTCATAAAAGATTCTATTACAAGCGCTAGACAACAACTGTTTTACTAATGGTGACACCATGACAAATGAACATACAGAAACGGCGAGATGAAGTTACATCCACAAGGCAATCCAATTGTCAATCTAGGTGCACATATATGTCCATGCTGCACCATGCACATTCCATTTGTACTCAAGAAAAGAACAGTGCCCCAAGAGTCATCTATTCAGTGTGCCAATGATACCAAGAATCTTCCTTCACGATGATAAACTAAGAAACAAGTTATTTATGGTTTGTAAACTTTTTTGGCTTCATATGCTGGCTGTAAATTTGGAATTGCGTGTTGCATTTGGCCTCATCCTGTATACTTGCATGATCAATGAGGTATGTATATTAACCACTTGAGGTATCTCACCTTCATGGTATCAGATAAGGCTATGAAATGATGACAAATGGTAGAACATGAAAACCATCTTGTTGTCATGGATTTAAGGATGAGTACCCTCCAATATCCGAGGTTTTGTTGATTATGGTTCTAGACAAAACTTCCATAGCCATCCGTTTAGGGTCACTTCTAGAACAACAAAGAGAGATGGGCTCTTTATCTTTAGGTCAAGTCCAAGAACTTCATCAATGGAAATCACACCATCACCAATTAGTGCAGTAAGGTGAATAATTTCGCTATTACTTTGGATGATATAGAGAAATGTCCCAATGAAGGTTATCTCATAAGTCCATGTTGTGGCTTGATTGAGAAACTTTCCTACCTATTCTCTGTACTTCCGAACCGTAAAAAGATGTTCCTATCATTTACTGATTCTTGTTTGTCATAGTACTTGATTGACACGCTCTTTCAATGCCATGTCATTCATGCCTTGTCTAGCTCTACGTTGAAACCCTCCAAGGGCACTACTGTGTACTTTTAGTTAATTCACACTGCCTTCAATGGTGGGTCAATAAATGAGGGAGGGGTGCGGGGGCAAATAATTGAAGCATAGAAACCTTAGTAGCAACAAACTAAGAGAAATAATAGTTCCTATTGCTCATATATGTCTTAACAATTTGACATCAATTCGGACGACATATTCATTCAGATCTACATTAAAAATGTTAAAAGTGGCATAGTTCTTCACATAAAAATAATATTATGAATTGAAATGAAATGAAGAAATATAATACACACCACTTATTGCTCATGGGGCAAATATAATATACGACCTTTTATGGCTTGAAAGTGCCTTAGAACTTTTTTCATCTTCAATGTAGCTTATAATGATATTATTCATCAATTCATCACCAATTTAATTTCTCCATTAAATCTTAATGGCATTCATAGTAGTTCAACACATCTTTTCTTAATACTCCTCCATTCTATCTTAGTCTCCTACCATATGCAATGCAACTAAAAGTATATAATAAAAATAATAATTGACAACTAAAAAGGTTGAAATATTGAAGATTAACAAATCAACAAATGTAGATTGGAGAGTGCTCTGCCCTGTCGAGCCCTCTCTACTCTCTGTGCTTGGTTCCCATGTCATCAACCACCGGTAGACGCCCTTAGCTCACAGGGGCCAGTGGTTGAGTAGCAGTGAGGGCTTCTACTAGCGGGTGGCCTCGACACCTAGTCACCTAGGAGGCCAACGACTGGCTAGCTGGGACTGAGCCCTGACGGTCATTGACCATAGTGGAAGTGAGGGAGGGGGCTAGCGACCGGTTGTGGCCTGGTCGAGCAAAGAGGCAGTGGCGAGATGAGTATAGGTAGTGACGACGGGAGATTCAGTGGTAGAGAGAGAGAGAGAGGCAAGACTGGAATCGGGGAGGAGCTGGTTTTGTGCCTGTGAGGGGCTTAGGGCGCCTGGTCGGGTGAGGCTAGGCCTTCGAGGCTGAATTTTTCATGGGGTGATGAGGTAGAATTTAAGGGGGTATTCACACAGTCTTGGGCTCTCCCCGTGTTGCAGCTCCCAACCTAGGGCCCATATCTGCCCTTAACTACCTTAGTCATGTCCTATGACTACTGTAACTATCATGACGACGGCAAATGTCATAGCCATCATGATGGAGGTAATGGACGCTAGGCAACCTTACCAAGTGTGTTGGCAACTATGGAACATGCCAATAGAGGTATATATCCACCCACATGCCCTGTTTTGGGCATCCTTCCTCAACCATTATATCATCAAATTACAAGTCTAGCATAGTTAGCGATTAATGACTAAGTGCTTGCATAACCCAATCTCTTTGATAACAACCTCCACACATTGTAGCCTAGTTTCTAGCCTTCATTGCATCGATTCCACTATCATGAGTATTGAGCTCACCGCTATCAACAATAACATAACCTTCGTTGACATATTTTTTTTCCTAAGATAGCATTCCCTCATGAATAATTTCAAATCACATTCTCCTGCCTCCGCCATCTACTAATTGGTTTATTGCCTCCAGGTTGTATGCTAACATGACTTGGAGACTATCAATCTTACATCACCATCACAATTGCTTCTACTAATCACATAACTCTTGACTCACCATTGCACTCCTTTTTTCATAATAATTAGAACTACAAAAAATACAAATAAGGCATCATCGTAGGATCATAATTCTAATTGGCAATGATAAGCTTCCAAATGTTTTAAATATGCATCGATACCTCGATATGACAAGTCATGCTAGGTTGCATTACCAACTAGTATAAATACTCACGAGTATTGCTCTTTTCATACTATTGGATAAAAAGTAGCACAAATATGGATTGCAAACCAGTGCCTACATGGTGTTTTGTACTAGTGAATGTTCTTATTACATTTAGTACCATGAAAATTATTTTTTATTCAATAAAATGATAACCAAAATCTACTTAATTTCATCCCTCTACTCTCAAAATGAAGGATATTCACACCAATAGCATGATCGTCAGATGCCACAGCCATATAAACCTCTATCTTTCCTAGTGGCCCTCTTCTCATTTTCCATGTACGCCATCATATCCTTGCGACGCTATGGAATCATCCTCTCATGCATCATAGTCATCAAGCTTTAGTAAAACTGAGTCCTTTTTAGTTTCAAAAAAACTTAGTCCTTTTTTTATTTGGGAATACTATGTTCTCATTGAAGTTCAGTTTACGTATTCCCTTTATTTATATTATAATACTGGGCATTGATGTCAAGACTTTGTTGACTTCCACCAATTCTAGACGTGCACCCTAGGTTGGGGTGGGGTGGAGGACTATTTGTTTATGCACGTCGAAAGACACGCTCCATTCCATACGCTTGTGCCTAACACACCGATGACATCAGAAATCAACATACTCAATATGCTAGGAATTTGTTGTCAGTTGTCACCTAGATAAGGACACATTGTTGGTTATGATTTTGTAGTTTTCCTTGTCTGTTTTCTTATGCTATGTATTATTACTTTCCTTGTATAGTTGTATGTGTGGCATGTCACCTCCTATATATGCAGGCGGATGATAAATGAGGTTGCTAGCTGCTTGTGTTATGTCACCTTCACCTACTTAGAGCAGCTCTAGGGTTGTGTTTCCAAATTGAATAGTGGCCAGAAGAAATCAAACACTGCACATCAGAGCAGTGGATCCATAGTGTCATACCTAAAAATCAAGCACCAAACTCAGTTCCATCACAGGAGAATAAAAAAAATAGTTAAACGCATAAGTTTGTTGCTCCATACCACCTCATGCTTCCTCTGTCTAGCTGAAGCCAGTGTACAATGTCCATCGGAGCATGGAGGTGCTGCACGGAAGTATGAAGACCTGTCCTATCCACCCTAATGGTTGATCTGAAGCCCTCTCACCTAGTGTTATCGGTTAAGTTTAGTCCCACATCATAAATTGATGGTGGAGAAACACAACATATAAGACAGGGGCCACCCTTACATATGAAGCTGGTCTTTTAGGTTGAGTTAGGTATGAGGCCTTGGTTTGTTGTGAGCTCTGGTGGACCTAGGCTTGAGCTCATGGGTATTGCGAGCTGGGCCGAATTCTCGCTACACTCTCTAACACTATAAGTGGTAGGCACAAGTTTGTTGTAACCCCTCCCCTTCATATTGCGTTGGTAGAAAAAAAAGCTCCAATGTTGTGCGCGATACATCTACTTCTAGCATGGCGTAGGGCTATTCCAAAGAGGAGTTTTCTCCATGTCATGCACATGAACTCCAAGGGCTCCAATGTCTCCTGGGGGGACAGACGGGAAGGATAATGAGATTTTGTGCCAATTTTAAAGCTTTAATGATCTGATTTGCTCACCCCTAATGCCAATTCAATTGAGAGGAAGTTGGATTTGAGATATGTAGATGTGGAAGCTGGACATGAGTTGGGTAACACGAATGGGTGGAAGGGGAAGAGAACGCTAAGGGCACCCACAATGTGCTAAAAAAGTTAGCCTTATAAACAATAAATACAACATTTTTCTATACAACATTTTTCTAGGCAACAAACATTGTGGAGCTGCACCTTATTAAGGCTCTGTTTGTTTCTTTAGGCGCTCCTAAATTTCCTGTCACATTGATTGTTTGGACACATGTATGGAGTATTAAATATAGACTAATTATGAAACTAATTATACAACTTGCGACTAATTTGCGAGACGAATCGTTTAAGCCTAATTAGACCATGATTTAACAACGTGGTGCTACAATAAACATGTGCTAATGACAAATTAATTAGGCTTCTCAGTCCTAACCATTTCGTTCTCGTCATTGACTAGAACAGGTTGCTGCTAGTATTGGTTGACAACAATTGCTAGTATTATTTAAGAAAAATAACATCACTACTACTAGTAGTGTTTAAGCAAAATAAAAATAAGATCGCTGCTACTACTAGTATTGTGAGTTCCATCTTCAGTAAAAATATCCACTGCTACTGCTAGTATTTGTCAAGACTGATAAAAAAATCCACTGCTACTGCTAGTCCCACATTTCCAATCACTTCAGATCTGTTTTCAGAAAGCTTCAAAAAGATATGTTTTCAGAAAAATCTACTGATAATCAAAGCCGCCCCCGCCGTGGCTAGTGCCGATAGGGGAGGATTCGGCTGTGCCGGATGCAGCCATGGATGAGGACGATGCTGATGTTCGCCGTTGCCGCTGGTGATGGGGAAGAGAGGCACCACCAGGCTGGTTATGTGGCTAAAGGGGAGGAGGCCCGCCGCCAAGCCGGATCTGCCTCCAATGGGGAAGAGGCCCGCAGCCCTGCTGGATCGACCAATGGAGGAAGAGGCCCGCCCGTTGCCGACCTTACCCTTCCGCCCCGCTGCCACTCTCATCGCCGCTGCCACCACTGTGGATTTGTCGCAAAAATCCATTCCCGCGCGCCCTCAACTTCCTCCGTGCGCGCACGCATCCGCAGTGGATCCTCCCGCTTGTCGACTCCCCCGTACAACACGACTCTAGAGAGACGAGGGCTTCTTGGACCATGAGCCACGCTCGTCGTCGAGACGACGGGGCGAGCTCGTCTCCTCACAACCGGGGTTCTTTTTGTAAAATATACGATATACAGATGGGGTATGTAGATGCGTTGTACATGCCCTAATTACTTATTATGTGATGCAGGTGAAGAAAATGATAGTTCACCCTGCTCGCTTCAACTACTTTTCAGCAAACGAAAAATATTTTTCTCTCACACCAAATCAGCATAAGCATCAACATAAGTTAAATTTGAGCATAAATGAACAGGGTTACTAGTGTTTGCTGTTGATAATGCTGTCACGATGTTGAAAGGCCGTGGAGGGTAAGCAAACAAAATGCAATGAATTCGGAAGGCATGTGTTTGTGCAGAACACTGTCGATAGCCTCCGTTGACGCCCCTATGCAAGCGTCCTGTTCGTTTGGGTTTGTTTGGCTTATAAGCCGTACTTTTTCAGCCAACGAACAGTCACCCTGTTCGTTTATTGGTTTCAGCCAGGCTTATTCAACCAACCAACAAACCAGCACCAGCCAGCCCAAACCAGCCCAGAAACCAACAAGCGAACACGTCGAGTACTTTTCTCTCACACCAAATCAGCCAACAAAACTTTCAGCTATGGCTTATCAGCCAAACAAGCCCAAACAAACAGGGCAAAGAACTCGTCCTGTGTCCTTTTGCATGCTCCGTTGTTTGTTTATCATGTGCTGAACTGCATGGTTCAGAGACTCCAGACAGGAGGAGATCTAGAGAGAAGAAAGACGCTGCTCTCGCAGGTGGTTGCTAATTGGTCCCGTTTACATGTGGGCGATTGAACCAAAGAAGAGCTATCATATGAAAATCATTGTTTTTTTTATTTTTTTATAAGTAACAACTCAGAGATGAAATTGAATTATCGGTAACACTATGATTAGAGCGTCTGGATGTCAGAAGCTACGTGGCTTCACGCCGTCCACGTATTCCACCTTCAAGAAACATCCCCCACTCCACAAGCTACTAGCCTCAAGCCGCACACACGTTTCGCTCTCCTCCTCCATGGCCGCACCCCAGCCTTAATCGAGGTTTGGACCCCTAGCGATTTGCCGTAGCCCACCGCCGCTCTCCTCTCCTCCTCCATGGCCGCACCCAGCCTTTATTCGTCCCCTCCCTCCCGCCTCCTGCTCCTCACCGTGGCCCTCGGCGCTGCCACGACCTTCATCCTGCTCCACCCGCCCCTCACCGTCATGACCGCGGCGTCCGCTACCATGTGGCCGCTCTCCAAGCTCTCCCAAGCCCATGGTGCTACTCATATCCCTGGATGGCTTCCGCTTCGGGTACTAGAACAAGGTCCCTCTCCCACACATCTGCTAGCGTCCTCGTCATCACCTCCTCTCGCGGCTAGAGATAGCAAAGGGCATTGTGGCTGTGCCATACTTCGTGACTGCCTTGAAGCTTGCCAGACATGGTGGTCGCCATCCACTAGTGTCGCACTAGACATGTTGCAAGCGTATATTTCAAGTGTTTCAATGGTTTCATATGTATGTTGCAAGTGTTTTCATATGGATGGTGCGAAAGTAGATCGGGATGTTGCATATGTTGCAAATGGTTATACACATATGTTGCAAGAGTATGTTCTAAATGTTTTATCTGTTTTTTCAGACGTATGTTGTAAATGTGTTTATTTGGATGTTGCATATGTTTCACGCATATGTTGCAAGTGTTTTATATGGATGTTGCACATGCTTTTTGCAATGGCTTTTCAAGTGTTTTTACAAGTGTTTCAGACGCATGTTTCAAGTGTTTCATCTACCTTCAGACGTATGTTACAAATGTTTCATCTGATTGTTTCGAAAGGTAGATCGGGTATTTTTGCTGGAGACCCACCTACCCCAGTCTGTGTGAGAGAAGTAGAGGGGGCGCGAGCAGTCTCCGTGTGGAGTCAAGAGGCGTGGGTGACATTTGGATAGACGTGGGACCCATGTAGACACGCAAAACGAAGTGCAGACGCACGTGTCCGTCCGGACATGAATTATTGAAACCAACTTTTTTTTTTATTCTAGAACCCCGTCCAGGGTGTTGCTGTACTTATCACAGATAGAAATATCTCCGCCTTTAAAGTGCCCGAAATACCCTTTGTTGGACAGGCTAACATCTCACATACTCAGAGGGCACTGCACCCAGGTTTATCCATAGGCACTGCCGCGACATGTGGTGTGGCTGTGGCGCTGACCCACCAGTCGCGGATAAATATCTCCGGCGCCCTTTTTGACTCTATCCGCGCCGCGCCGCGCCTATCTGGCATTTCCGGCAAGTCCACGTTGCAACGTAAGAGCAGAGTGAGCGTGCGCTTCTTGGTCATGGAGTGTAGCAGTGCCGTCGTGCTTCCGGTCCAGGGCGCCGGGGTTGGGCGCGTCGTCCTCCCCGTGCAGGTGCAGTCGTTCTGGAGGAGGAGGACGACGGAGTGGCGGCGCCGGCTCGCGAGTTCCGTGGCACCGGCGAGGTGCAGCAAGATGTACGTTCCCGGTAGGTAACCGTTCGCCTCTCGACGACGACTCTACATCTGCATCTACTCTGCTCCTTCTAGCTAGAGTCTGTCTGTTGACACTGGGGTGTTTTACTCTAACTCCACACCTGAATTTTTCTGGCACTATTCATCTTCTACCTTCGTAAGCCTGCGTGCACTGTTCATCTTCTACCTTCGACCACCTGTCGCGCCGCCTGCGGCACTGTTTATCTTCTTCGTTGGCACAGATCACATAAAATAATTTTTTTCTATGAAAGGACAAAAACAAATCATGGCTGTGTCGGCAAAGATCACAAGCAATAAATCGCGGCGGAGCGGGCCCGGCACGACCGTGCCGTGGGGGCAGTGGCGGAGGTTTGGCTTGGGGGCGGCGGAGGCGGCAGCGGAGGTCCGGCCTGATGGTGGCGACGGAGGTCCAGCCCGGTCGGTGGCTGCGTGTGGCGCTGTCGCCTGAGCGCGAGGAGGCACGGGCACCGGGAGGAGCTCGCCGGTCTCGTCGCCGGTGAGAGAGAGAGCACGTGGAGGGGAGGACGGGAGCGCGAAGAGGAGGAGTCGGTCGGAGCATCATGTCAAAGACACGGAAAAAATCATGTATTTATAGGTGCTAAAACACCCGTGTGGTGTTTAGCATTCAGCTATCTATCTATACGTTTCTCAACTCCTCAGTAGTAGCAGTGCTTGCTCGTTGGTGCCTGGACGTAGCTAGGTGTATTAAGCGACTGCACTGCAGCACTGCACCGTGTAAAGCGAAGCCGCCCGAAGCCTTGTTTGCAAACTATGCACGTAGGATTGATTGTAACAAACTTCTCAAGGAACGACTTTTAATTTATCGTAAGTAGTGCGTGAGCCGGTCTTGCTCAAATGATCCGGTGCAGTGTGACAAAGTGTGGCCAGCAACCAAACACTCTCTATGTTGTCCTCACCACGCTTATGGCTGTGATGATTCAGGCTTCGGGGAGGGTTCACCGGAGCGGAAGGCAGCAATAATCCTCCAGCACTTCTTTAACTACATCGCCGTCACGGTTGTCCTCGCTCAGCTTGAGGTTGCTTCCTTGCCTTTTGGAATGGCTGTTCCTTCCTATTCAACCAGCACTCCCATTAATTTTACAAATATTTTTAGGAAAATTGTATCAATATATAAAATATTGTACTGTTAAGGTATTTTCCATGGAAATCCTAGTAACAAAGCAATCGTATCGTATGTCGTCGAAGCATATTGATATGAGCAGAAAAACAAACAAAGGAGAGAAGCGTTAATTTATACATCCAGTATCTTAATTTCAACCGCAAACAAGATAAGAAGTAGCTAGTGCTACACTAAAAGATAATAGCATCCTTGTTGCACTGTTTCAATTGTTATGTACCCTTGCCCTTGGTTGATATACTGTTCCGAATTTGTTCTTCAATATATTGTCATGTATACAGGACAGGACTACTGGGTTTTTTAATTTCGGTATTGCAAAAATTTCGACCACCGCCGAAATCACTGAATTTCATGAAATTTTGCCAATTTTTTTTAGAGACTAGTACATGAAGTATGTTTTTTTCTAAAAAAAATTTAGACCTAAATAAATATTAGTATGATTTATGACTGCACATTTATTGAATAAAAAATAAATATGCAATATAAACAATAGAAAATATGAGTCTAGAGTTATATAGCACATGTATTAGTACGTGTATTACAAAATTTTGAAATTTTCTTTCGGCCACCACGTACTGAAATTACCGAAATTCGCAAAATTTCGTCGAAATTTTGAACCATGCAGGACTATAGATATCAGAACTGTTCTCATCTTTGAGACTTGATGTCTTGATCGCCAAAGGGACTCGAAACTGTTATCAGATTTTGATTTATTTTTATTCTTTTATCTGGATCATCGATAAAGAGTTACAACAGGGAAGCTTACTTTGAGCTGAAGGAGTTCATCAGCCGCACCTCTCTGAATGACGCTGAATTTTTCTGCAAAAAGCTGATGCGCGAGTCTCCAAGGCTTAAGGGACTAGGTAAGTCTAGTTTTTAACCGCACACTGTTTTACTTGCTTGATCCTTTTATGAAACAGTGTATGAAATTACTGAGGTATGTGTGGTTTCCTCTCTTGTTTCGGCTTGGAAACAAACAGCCATGAGGATTCTAGAGGTGCGTACTCAGAGCATTCATAACTGATGCCATATTCTAAACATCAACCTGCATTTCAAAGGGATTCAGATGAACTAATGCAACTGCAGGTCCGATCTGGTTATGTGAAGAACGATTTCGAGTGGGACAATTTGAAGAAGTTATCCTTCAAGGTTGCCTTACTCTTCTGCCCCTTCTACTATATATTGATCGGTCTATTACTTGCTAATAAATTACGATAGACTGACTTTTTAAGGTGTCTCAGTTATGACCTGTAGTATCCATAAATTAGTTGCTCCAGCAAAATGTTTTCAATTATCTCCAAGAGATAGGTCACAGTCTGTATGAATTTCAGAAAAGTAGCACTATTTAGTGCTCTCTTTTTTATGCTCTTTTGTCTTCCACTGTCTGCAGATGGTTGATGAGGCCAACACAAAGCTCATGAGGGATTATGTCGTGGAGGTTAGCCACATTGAAGACGAAAACCATATATAACATCAAATGACTTTCTCTTGATCCTTGCCTAATGCCTATTTTATAGGCAAACTATAACATCAAATGCTTTCTCTTGAGCCTTGCCTATAATACTTTATAGGAGGCTTGTATGTCTATAGAAGATGTATAGGTTATGAAGCGCTAGCTTGCTCTTGGAACTTTGTATATAGCATAGATACTAAGCATAGCGGATTAGCAGTGCCATGTACGTAGATGGTTAACATTACTGGAATAAAACTCCGCACGCATACACCATGTTACTTCCTCGATCATCCATACACATTGCTATTCCACACGACTGGCAAAGATCGATTTCACGAACTAATAAGAGTATTAGGTGTCATCTTCTGAAAGACAAGTCAAATTGGTAGAGAACCTGAACCTGGTGATCAAAACAGCTCCTATCACGAGGTCGAAACCGTTGCAATTACTGCACCACAACTCCATTAGTTACTATTACAAATTTTTAGCAACGAAGGCATTTTTTAGTATGCGCAGCTCAACCAAAATCGCCTCTAAAAATGGTTCCCAAGCCAACTCGCCTCTAAAAATCGGTCGGGTACGACGCCTTTAGAAATGTCCCTATCTCTAAAGACGGCTAAATCTAAAGCAATCTCACATCTGGATCTACAACCTTCTCTAAAAATACATGCAGTACATGAAAATTTATAACTTTTTCAAACAAAGTTAGACGAAGACAAACTTTATATTAGAGTTGTACATCTCAAAGAGATCCACAACTTTATTGTTGACAACCTTTTAATTTGAAATAATTTTAATCCCACAAATTTAGTTTGAAGTTCTCACATTTTCAAATTCAATTCTTTTTTCTAATTTTCAAAATGAACTCGGTGGAGAAATGACCAAAACAAGAGTAATAATAAATATCAAAAAGATCTAAAATATTGCATTTCATATTTTTTCATTCAAAATAATCTAATATGTCCCAAGTTTAGTTTTAAATGCTCACAATTTGAAACGTCCTCAGATGGAGAAACGACAAAAACCATGGTGTAGATTTCAAAGAGCTATACAACATTGTAATTAACTTTTTCATTTGAAATCATTTATCCAAGAAAAATTATGTTTGAATTTCTCACATTTTAAAATTCAAAATTTTCAAACGACCTCGGATCGAGAAATGACCAAAATAAACCAAAATTGTAGTACTCGATACTATCATTAAGTTGGCAGTTCAAAAAAAAATTTATTTAAATTCGTTTAGGGGCCCAAATATTCATGTCTAAATCCGGTAAAGTGAATACGAGTGGGAATATTTAAGCAACTCTAACAATAGAATGCCATGGTGTAGTGTAGGAAATATCTTCTCATTCTATCAAGCTACGAATTGGCCATGGTACCTTTCTATTTACTTTCAGCACTAGACACCACATTAGGATAAACTTCTTTCTATTAAAGAAATGTCAATTTCCCTCTCTTATAGTAGGATCGTGATAGATTAGATTATACGCTTGAGGTAGTAAAAGCGAGTTATAAGCACTTTTCTCCAAAGAAAGTAGGCTTCTGGCAAGGCCAACTCTATCCTGCTCAATCCCATGCTTATCATTTTCACATATATGAATTCATGTTTCTGCTCTTTATTAACAAGTGACTTTGAGGTGGAGTGGTTAAGGGAGGTACACAGTAGGCCTGAACTCATGGGTTTGACTTTTGAGCCCCCACAGCCGCACGTGCGCATGAAAAAAATGCGTGACTTGCGACATGTGACAGTGAGGCTGCCGGGTGGGGGCCTCCCCGGATTAATTTTTTTCCATTTTTATGCCTGATTTATTATTATTCTTGGAAACTGATCTGTGGATCGGTAGTATTTCAAGCCTTCTCTAGAAACTTGATTTCTAGAGGTGACTCTTGTTTCCAGTCACCCCTAGAAATCGATTTGGAGAAGCACCTCAAATCGATTTATGAAGACGGAGAAGTAGATTCATGTCTAGAGGTAGCTGGGCCTCTACAAAGTATGCTTCCCACCCGTCTGTCTCTACAAAAGTTTTCTGTAGTAGTAAGTTATCAACCCCGCAACTCATGATTGTAACTCACCAAAAAGACTAATCTCTGGAAGCAAATTTAGAAACATGAAATCCAAAGAGCATATGAAAGTTGAGTCCTAGGATTGATGGGTGACAGAGGGGGAGATGGGGTGTCCACAACTGGGGTTATGCCCTACCCCCAACCCACACACACCCCTTTAGGGCATGATATGGCCTAAATTATGGCACATCACATTGTTTTGATGATGTAAAATGTTCTTGAATCTAAAACTAGAACTAGAATCAAAACAAAGCTAACCATCTTAAGTTTCAAATGCATCAAAGAATGCCAGCGCCTCAATTGGACTGCGTATGAAAGAGTTATGACTATTTTAGTACAAGGCTATATGCTGATTCTGAACCAACTCCTTCTCTAAGTTGAAATTATCTTGAGGTCTATCTGACTTATATTGTCTTGTCTATAGGTGCTTCTCCCATTTTCCTAAGCATAAAAATATGACAACAAATCAATAGCAATCCTATTCTTAAATGGCGTGCAGTGCATAAGTTCATGTAACCAGTACGCCTTGCAATGGAGAAATCAATAGAGAATCACTTGTAGCATATGGATCTAAGAGAGTGATTTAAAGCCTCATCACTGACGCTCACAAAAAAGTCTGACTAAGGAGGGAGAGACAACTATGATAACATTATGGGCATGTTTCGTTGAGATGTGCAAAGTTACCTAGGTTAGGAAGTGCTCCCATGTGTCCAATTTTCGACGTCTAAGTCATAATTGATTATAAGGCCAGACAATGCCTACGAGACCACAATCACTGGCTAGACAATGAAGAGGACCTGGATCATCTAATGAAGTTTAGGGTCTGTTTGGAACGTAGGAATTTCACATGAATTAATTTAATTTCACAGGAAAAGCGCAGGAACAGAGAAAAAAATCCCGCGTTCCAAACAGGCCCTTAGATATGTGGCCAGTGTGGCATGCTGAAATCACTGTTCATTTGCATTGCTGACTGCCGATGATTTCAAATAAAAAAGTTCTTAACTGCAACACTTTATATATTTTTTAAGATCTATAACTTAGGTTTTGGTTGTTTCTCCAATCGTTTGGAAAACTCAAAAAAATTGAATTTTAAAATGTGAGAACTTGAAATAGAATTTGTGGGATTAAAATGATTTCAAATAAAAATGTTGTCAACTATAATAAAGTTTGTCTTCATCCGACTTCATTTGTAAAAGCTATGAATTTTACCATGTTGCACATATTTTTAGAGACCTCTCTCTAAAGCCGCCTCTAAAAATATATTTATAGAGACAGTTCGTTTCAGAAACTATTTTTAGAGATGGATTTTTATTGAGCCACCTATGAAAAAAAGGACATCAGTTTGCTAAAAACGGTTTGTTAGTAGTGGATCATACAAGAAAAACCTTTAAACACTGCATATCATGCTAGAATAGTTTATGAATCTTTAATGGTAGTGTAAATTGAATCCTAGAATTTATAAGTTTAAAATTAGCCACCCAATTTACCTCTACGGTGGATGCACTACGCCAGATTTGCACATCACTGCCGGCATCATCACTGCCGGATTGCCGGTTATGATCTTGAAAATGAAAAAATGATTGGGGCTGGGCTAAAACCGGTAGTGAAGGACCACATCACTGCTGGTTTATGGCTTGAACCGGTAGTGTTTTGGCGGACACTCATCACTACCGGTTTAATCCAAGAGCCAACAGTGATTGGGCTCTATCACTATCGGTTCTAGCCAGGAACCGACGGTGATAAGCCTACAACACAAAAAGGCTGCAGCCGTCCTCTCCTTCCTCCTCTCTTCCATCCCGAGAACAGAGGCACGCGTTTGGACCCTTCCCTCCATTGTTGCGGCTGCTCTTCACCATGAAGCTAGTGCTTGGATTTTGAAGAATGGCTTGATTTTTTTGCTTTAAGGTTAGTAACAAACATCCACTCCTTTGATTTTGTTGCTTAATTAGCTTCGTTTTGATGGCTACATTGCTTGATTCTCATTCTAGTTCTTTCTCCATTCTAGAGAGCACTTTTCCAATTGGACATTTGTGCAAGGCTCAAATTGTGGTGAATCCATCATCCAAAAGGTTGGTGTCTATAAACACATTTAAATTCCTAACTAATTATTCCATGGTGGTCAAGATCATCATTGTTAGTATGTGATGCTATAATTAGTTCTTAGAAGTAGAGTAGAATAGTTGTTCTTCAATATTGTGCAATAATTGTTTTTACTACGATTTTTAATTTACAGGGCCGGGGCTACCAATTTCAATTTTTCAATAATTAGTGTACAATAATGTTTTCCAAAAATGGTACTTTAGAGCTACAATTGTTGTTCATGAAGCTTGATTTCTTATTAATTCTTTGTAATTATTGTCTCAGTATTTTTTGTGCAGAGATGGATCGAGAGTGGATGCATCTGTCCCGAATGGACAAGTGGTACATGCATGCGTCAGCTAGTTTATCACCGATGCCAAAGCCCATGCTGGGAATGGGAACCCTGTCTTCTGCCTATGCAAAGATTGCAAGAATCATAGGAACTTTCATCAAATTGAGTCTATACGATCGTACTTGATTACCAGGGGGTTCATGCCAAACTATACGATATGGACTATGCATGGCGAGGTTGGTGTGAATGTTCTTCTGGGAAACGATGATGATGTGGATATGCCTAACGTAGCCATCCACGATGCTGACGAGGAACCCGGTGTCAACACAGAACCTATGGCCACAATTAATAATATGTTTAGGAACAAGCTAGCTGACGACACCGAGGATAACGATGGCATTTCTCAGCTGCTACGTAATATAGAGATCGGATGTCTTAGTGAAAGACAGCTAAGAAAGCTAGAGAAAATGAGACAAGATGGCAAAACACCATTGTATAGGAATTGTCCAATGAACAAACTGGAAGCCGACATCATGCTGTTAGAGTTCAAATCGACAAACGGATTGAGCGATAAAGGCTTCGATTAGTTGTTAGGTGTAATAAGGAAAATGCTCCTAGAAAAAAATGAGTTGCCAGAAAAGACATACTTGGCCAAGCAAATGATCTGTCCCATCGGCCTCGAGGTTGAAAAAATCCACGCGTGTTCCAATGATTGCATATTGTACCATGGAGAAAAATACAAAGACTTGGACAAGTGCCCCAAGTGTGAAGCTCCACTGTACAAGGAAGGGCCGTCAGATAAGGGTACCAAGACCAGAGGAGGTCCCGTAAAGGTCGTTTGGTATTTCCCTATAGCTCCCCAGGTGCATAGGCTGTTTGCATGTGCAAAGTCAGCCAAGCTGTTGCGCTGGCATGGCGAAGAGCGTAAGAAAGATACAATGATGAGGCACCCCGCCGATGGGCGTGACTGGAGGACTGTCAATACTATGTTCTATAAGGACATCGATGGAGAGGTAAGGCACCTTTGGTTTTCTTTGAGCACAGATGGGATGAATCCTTTTGACCAGGTTAGAAGCAATCATAGCACCTGGCCAGTGATGCTCTGTATATACAACCTTCCACCTTGGGTCTATATGAAGCGGTCGTACATCCAAATGCCACTACTGATCCAAGGGCCAAGACAACCTGGGAATGACATCGATGTGTTTCTGGAACCAGTGATCGATGAACTAGTGGAGATGTTTGAAAGGGGTGTGCCAGATGTTTGGGACGAGTACAAAAAGGAACATGTTATGATCAAGGGAGTACTTATCGCTACAATCACCGACCTACCAGGTCGAGGTTCGTTATCTGGAGAGAAGACAAAAGGCTATACTAGATGTGTCGAGTGCTTAGACGACATCGATGCGATAAATCTGCCAAATAACTCAAAGATAGTTTATATGGGACACCGTAGGTTCCTACCTAAGGATCACCCTTACCGTATGAACAGAAAAGATTTCAACGGTACTATTGAGAAACGCTTAGCTCCAAAATATCGAGATGGACCTGCGATACTTCGAGAACTCAACAAACTGGAGGTTGTCCTTGGGAAGGGGGACAATGCAGTAGCAGCGCCTGATGGGAGCGTTTGGAAGAAAAAATTGGTTTTCTAGAAACTACCTTACTGGCCATTTCTGAGTGTATGCCACTATCTTGATCCCATGCACATCACTAAAAACGTGTGCGCTAACACTCTTAACACCTTGATGGACACCGGGGGGACATCGAAGGATTCACTAGCCACACGCCTGGACATGCAACACTTGGAAATCAAGAAGGAGCTGCATCCTGTGGAGCTAGAGAATGGCCAGTTCGAACTTCCGGTTGCGTCATGGACATTGAAGAAGGAAGAAAAGCGTGCGCTTATTTCTTTCTTCAATGAACTCAAAGTCCCGACGGGCTACT
This sequence comes from Miscanthus floridulus, assembly GCF_019320115.1. Taxonomy (NCBI): domain Eukaryota; kingdom Viridiplantae; phylum Streptophyta; class Magnoliopsida; order Poales; family Poaceae; genus Miscanthus; species Miscanthus floridulus. Next base: position 115,117,739 of record NC_089587.1, on the reverse strand, counting down.
GTGCAAACCCGAAGTGGCTAGTGAACATGAGATAACTCAAGTTCAACTATGGCCCTATGAAGGCCCATGACTGTCATGTCATTATGACTCAGCTGCTCCCTGTTGCCCTACATGGTATCCTCCCCCCAAAGTTCCGAGCCTCAATCATAAAGCTTTGCTCGTTCTTCAACACGATCTCAAAAAAGGTCATTGATGTGTCCACGCTAGAACAACTGCAGCGGGACATAGCCAAAACTCTTGTTAGGCTTGAGATGCATTTCCCGCTGACTTACTTTGATATCTCATTGCATCTGCTCATTCATCTTGTTGACCAAATTAGAGCCCTTAGCCCAATGTACCTGTATCAGATGTTCCCTTTTGAAAGATTGATGAAAGTTTTCAGGAGGTATGTTAGGAATAGATTTAGGCCAGAAGGGGGCATGGTTGAAGGATGGTCAATGGAGAAGGCCATTGAGTTCTGCACATATTATCTGGACATCAAAAGGGTCGGAGTTCTAGAATCTCATCACGAGGGAAGACTACGTGGCAAAGGAACGATCGGGGAGAAATCTGTTACAGTAGACGACCCTATTTCTTTCAGACAGGCATAGTTTGCTATTCTCTAGCAAGCCGAGGGTGTGATGCCATACATTGATGAGCACACGCAATCGCTGCAAACTCTGTATCCGACTAGGTCACAGGCTTGGCTGGATAAAAAACATAAGGAGAAATTTGTCAGCTAGTTGCGACGTCGCTTGCTTGGAATAAAGTTGGGTAATCAACTGGAGGCCTTAGCCAAGGGACCTTCGAGTACATATCTTAAGTACTAAGGGTATGAGATCAATGGATTCACATTTTACACAAAAAAGCAAGATGGAAAGAGCACATACCAAAATTGTGGTGTTCGTTTTGATGCTCACAATGAAAACGGCAACATGCAGACGACATATTATGGTTTCATAGAGGAGATATGGGAGCTAGCCTACGGTCCATTGAAGACAGCTCTTTTTCACTACCAGTGGGTCCGGCTCAAGGAAATCAACAATGATAGCGAAGGGTTCACTACCGTTGATCTCACTAAGACCGCATACAGAGACGACCCCTTCGTCCTTGCAAGAGATGTTATGCAAGTCTTCTATGCAAGGGACAACAAGATAAAAAGAAGGCTAAAAGTAGTCCTAGAAGGAAAAAGGAAGATTGTCGGTATTGATGGAGTGACGGACGAAGAAGACTACAAGGGGCTATTAGGAAATACCTCAATTCGGAGCGAACGTACCCCTACCTATCCTTCAAGAGGGTGACAAACCTGCTTAAGTATGAATTGATCACAATGAGGCTCTCGTTGTTGATGCACCTAAAGATAGTTAGATTATTGTTAACTATGTAATCATTATACTGATGTTGTATCAGTAATTTGCACTGAATATTTAATTTATATTTTGTGCGCATCTCTATAATTGAATTATTGACTATATAATCAAATATTAAGATGATGTTCACAAACACTATTATTTGATAATTATAGACCATTTATTAATTATCATAGAATTAAATAATCAAGACATAAATTTTTGTGTTATTTTAGAATATAAATTAACTACATTATTTCTATTAATAAATAAATAAAGAAAAGCAAACTAAGCGAACTCCCTATCCTAGCTCAGCGGTTAAGGCCGCGCACTCTGTACTCTGAGACCCACGCTCGAATCCCAAGCGGACCAAACTTTTTTGATTTTGCATTTATTATTTAGTAGTGCATTACGACAGGACAAAAGAAAAAGAACAACTAATTCTAACGTAATCCCTATTCTAGCGTAGTGGTTAAGGCTCCAAACTAAGAACCCTGAGACCTGGGATCGAATCCTAGGCTTGATTTTTTTTATATTTTTATAAAAAGGCTACGAGACTATGATTTTTTAATATTTTTTTTACTAAAAGGCTGCAATGGCGGCAGGGCCCTTCACTACCGGTTTTGGTTTTAAAACCGACAGTGATAGCGCTGCGATGGCAGGCTCCAAACCATTAGTCATTTTTTATATTTTTTTACTAAAAGGCTGCGATGGCGGCAGGGCCCTTCACTGTCGGTTTTGGTTTTAAAACCGACAGTGATAGCTTCTATTATAGTCGGTTGCTCAAACTGACACAGAAGGCCCAATTCGCTGTCAGTTTTTAAACTAAAACTGATAGTGATGTGTAGATACTCCTCACATGCCAACAATACTCACATGACCACAACAGTTGGAACATTGCTCCCACCTACCCTGACAACTTTAGTTCAGAAATAAAAATGTACCACGACTGCTAGCCCCTATAAAATGGCCCTCGGCCAGGAGCTAGCCTCTCCTTACATGTTGGTTTCAGCCAGGCCTTATCAGCCATGATACAATGTTTTCCTCTCACAACAAACCACATATATCGTTATGCATCATAGTCCATCAAAATGGTGCACACATGAGGCCACCTTCACAGTCGGTTCTATTTAAAAACTGGCAGTGATGTCCATGGCCCCCTATATAAAACAAACTGTCGGCTACATACATCGATCCCACCCACCCACGAACTCTCTTCGTCTCATTTCTCACGTTTCACTCTCACTTCTGAAGACATTCACTCTCTCTCTACGTGATTTGGTCATGACTCCTACATTTTTCAATGGTATTGATATGTTGTCTTCTCTAATATTCTATCTATATTCATTTGATCTATATTTATATTCATGTTTCTTTGCATTCTACATTTATTTATATTCTTATTCCTTGCATTCGATCTATATTTAATTATGTTGCCATATTTTACTTGGAAGAATTTTTTATGCATATATTTTATGTTCATTTTTTTTTGCATTTTATCGATCAGGTGGTATGAACAACGGACCTCCCCCACTACAAGAACCAGGTTTCCACCCTGGCGATGAGCCATTCGCTCCTAATGTGGCCATTCCACGGTTCTCTGTTCCATCTATTGTATGAAATATTTTCCAACATCTTTTGTTTTTTGATGCTAACAAATAAGTGTAATTAGTTTAATATCAATGTTGCATGCATATATGTCGCAGACTATATCCCCAATAGATTGGCTACGAACAACACTTAGCTAGTTCTTTATCTCGGACATCGTCGAGAACACGACATCTAATGCAAGTGGTCAGCTATGGATGTGTGAACTCGGTTTTTTCATCCCTGTGAGGGGTTCAAATCATCGGAACCATATCCACGGGACAGGAATACAGAGACCGGACGTGATAAGCGCCCAATTAAGTGTTGTGCGCATCTGTTTAGAGGCATTTCGACGTATTTGCTATGATGTGCCTAATTTCTCGCACTTCAAGGCACTTGCTTTGAATGCTGATGATATCCCCGTCCCGCAACAAGCGAATGGTTTGCGAGCTACAACCATGCGGATGTGGTAAAATGGTCACTTATACATGAGTCGTGGTTATTTGTTGTTTATTATTGTAATAACATTCTCTAATTTTTTTCTTTTTCTCCGCATGCAGATTGCGCTACAGGACCTTACCTATGCTGCATATGGCTTGTGGGCCGTTCTAGACCAAGCTACGGAGCAACTCGGGTACGATTGAGACTTCTGTAATGGAAACCTCGGCCAGCTCACTATAGAAGGACGCTAGTACTGCATAAGGATTACTAACAGGGGCAGTGGTCTTTTAGTAGGTTATATCTATGTCTGACCATTCTTTCAGTATTATGAGGCATGAGAGAGTGCACTCATATGGGCATTGGACTTCATCGATACAAGCGGATACATAATCCGTGACATCAATTACCATATATGGCTACAGAAGCATGTTAGTGTGCGTGGCCCGATCGATCCCGACAGTGATTCCGATAGTAATTAATGTTTATTTAGCTAGGTTTTCAAGGTCGTAGTTTAATTGGGTTCTAATTTTAATATGTACGGCTTTGCGTGTTTAATTATTGTCATGCATATAATTCGTGTAACATTTGTTAGACAACTAGAAATATACATTCTAGTGTCGTATTAGTCTCAAAATTATTCTCAGGCTTGCATGTGCCACGTGTGAAGGAAACACTAAGTTTGGGATTTTTCGGAGATGGTTTGCTACTTTCTGAGGTTTAATTAAATTTCCGCGCGACGACACCTATTAATTATAGATTGAACTGAGTCTATCCATGAAAAGATCCAGAATGGTGCCAACCTTTACACAGGCTCTAATGTGCCCTAGGGATAAGAATTTTGTGCAGGTGGATGAAAAAATCTATTGGGTCCAAGATGAAATTCACCCTCTTTTGTCTCATTTGGCATAGAGAAAAATATAATAAATAAAAAAATGATCAGAAAAAACGTAGATCCTATGTGGGGTCTTTAATTTGGGTGTACATGCTTGCTAAAAAAATTTCAAGCCATTTCGACATAGACGGAGTATACATGCTTCACAAAAGTACATTTGTCTTTTCATCGAACCATGACTATACACATAGGTTATCAAGGTTTATATGGTTCATAGGCATTCCGGTGTCGTATTGGTCTCAAAATTATTCTCAGGCTTACACGTGCCACGTGTGAAGGAAACACCAAGTTTGTGATTTTTCGGAGATGGTTTGCTACTTTTTGAGGTTTAATTGAATTTCCGCGCGACGACACCTATTAATTATAGGTTGAACTGAGTGTACCCACGAAAAAATCCGGAATGGTGCCAAACTTTTACATAGGCTCTAATGTGCCCTAGGGATAAGAATTTTGTGGAGGTGGATGAAAAAATCTATTGGGTCCAAGATAAAATGAACCCTCTTTTGTCTCATTCAGCACACAGAAAAATATAATAAATAAAAAAATGATTAGAAAAACCTAAGATTCTGTGTGGGATCTTAATTTGGGTGTACAAGCTTGCCAAAAAAAATTCAAGCCATTTCGACATAGGAATACATATGCTTCTATTTATTCAGTATATAAAAGATTTTTTTAATATATATAAACATCACTGTCGGTTTCAAAAAACCAGCAGTGATGAGAAGAAACCGACAGTGTTTATTTTGAAAACCGACAGTGATGCTATTATAGGATGTGTGCCAAGGTTTATTTATTTTTTATTTTTGGCCTTTAGACCGCTTAATAAATTATAAAATTATACTAAAAAATTTGTGCCGCCCAGGATTCGAACACGGGTATCGGGGGCTAAGTTGCGGGGTCTTAACCGTTGAGCCAGTAGGAGGTATTCGAAAGAAGTGGAAAAGATAACGTACTTATGCTGTAACCGCTACACGACAATCACTACCAGTTTAAAGAATGGTCCGACAGTGATATTTCTACATCACTGTCGATTTATACTTACAACCGGCAGTGATGTACCCCCATCACTGTCGATTTTATAATTAGAACTGGTAGTGATGAGGTCTGGTATAAAAGCCCGACGTGGGTTGAAATTATCCAAATTTCAACCCCACGCCAACCGTTTCTAGCCCGCGCTCCTCTTCTTCGACGCCGACGCCCGTGCACTGCCCCACGCCGGATTACCCGTCCACTGCCCCCCGCGCCGCCGTTCCCAGCCCCGCGCTCCTCTTCTTCGACGCCGACACCCGTGCACCACCCCACACTGGAGCACCTGTCCACCGCCCCCCGTGCCACCGTTCCCAGCCCCACGCTCCTCTTCTTCGACACCGACGCTCGTGCACCGCCCCACGCCGGAGCACTCCCCACGCCATCCACCGCCCCACACCAGAGCACCGCCGAGGCCTTCAGGAGCACGCGGGCAGCTGCTTTCCCACCCCCACGGTGAGTGCACGGCTCACTACCCGCTAAGTGTTTGATGAAATGCCCCACAGTTGTTGTCTTCCCAATAGCACCCGATTCCTATTCGAGTGAGTTACATGATGTTACTCCTTCGTTTAGCTATCCTTGTATATACATGCTATTACATAAACCAGTTAATTTTCCCTGAAGAGATTATACTACCTACTGATTTGTTGAGGACCTAGTAATCATGGCCCTAAACTGTTTAAGAACCATTGGTGTTATTTGCATGTTGTCGCAACAAGTTATTCCCTCGAGTCACAGCTAAGTGACCTTTTTGCGCTGTGTGCAGTCTAAGTATTTAAACATTGATCATCAACACCTCTTGACATAGTTAGATTGAATATGTGACAATGATATGAGTATATCTGTCTTGAATAGTAGTTGCATAATGTTATGCTATCTCTGTACTTTGTAATTATTGCAAGCAATGGAAACTAGCAGTCAAAGGTACACGTTAATGACTATGGACGTCTTATTTGTGACGGTAGGGAGTGTTCTGTTTGTGTAAGAGTTAGATAAGAATTTCTGCTCTTGCTTAAGCAATGATGGATTCTTATCAAATGTGTACAGGTACAATCGCTATAGGTAGAGTGTCAATTGATTTTGATGGAATGTATAGCATGCTTAAAAAAGGCATCTATAGATGTTTGTTCCAGAAAAAAAGTTAAAAACAACTTTTAAAATTGGCTCGGTAGCAGCAGCAAGTATGATTACTAAACCACATTGATCTCCGAATAATAAACAGTCCAATTATTGAGGTAATTTTTTATCATGTCAAGGATAAAGAACATTAAATAGATTTAGTTTGGTCATATAACTTGAATAATAACTCTTGTTCAGTGAGTTACCATTACCACTTAGCACATGCCTAATTTACTTAAATGTATAGGCAACCATGGCATGGTATATAGTGCATGTTGGTCACATCCCTGGGATTTATCGAACCTGGGAAGATTACTATGCTCAAGTCAATCGCTACCCTGGTAATTTGCACAAAAAATACAACACAGAAGCTGAAGCTTTGAGGGCCTAGCCTACTATAGTTATTCGGCCTACCTTGCAAACCATGGGCAACCGGCCTACTATGGTCCAATGAATGTAAACCATGTCCATCTGCTGGCATTGGAGATCGAAGAGAAGCCACTCGCCGGAGATGTGAAGATTAGGAGAATTGCTCCTTGGTCTTGGAAAGATATCATTCTTTTATTTATGGCTGTGGTCATCGCTTTTCTTATTTGGAAGTTGATGTAGGCATAGTTTCGTAGAACAGTAGGTGGACTTTGTTGTATGTGGTCAATCAAACAATGAATTTGTTCTAGGTGAACATATGCTATTATTTGACTTTGTTGTATGTGGACTTATTATTAGACTTTGCATTAAACATATTATATATATATATATGAACATATGCTATTAGTAGTTGTTTGCATCCAAAACTAACCACGATCGTATCACAGCCATGACTCATCGTCGCCTGTTACCCCGTCGCCGAAGAACAGATCAGCAACAAGAAGCGGCTGATATCGCTAGGACGGGAGAGCCACATGATCCGACAAACGGTGATGGTGTCAATCAGGTCAGTGAGAACGAGCAGCCATGGACCCCGTCTGGCCTGCTCGATCTGGGTCAAAATGACCAAGATGGCCAGATAACTTTGGTATAATGTGACTATGTAGCCACACACACTAATCAATTGAGAGGGTCATAGCTTACTTGGTGTCTCTAGCATGAGCCTCCACCGGTCGAGGAGCCAGAGGGTTCGGGTAGCAGGAAGGCCAGATCCAAGCGAGGCATGTCAAAGATTCCTGTTGGTAGGAATACACACTGGCACATTACTGAGTTCGATGAATTCGGGGATCTACTCTCATCGCCTATAGCTTTGACCAAATACAAGACTATCCTCGGGTTACTTGTTAAGGACTTCATCCCGATTAAGTATAGGAAGTGGATTGGGAAAGATGATGACCAGTGGAGGGTTTCCGAAAGTGAGAAGGATTACATATGGGATGTCAAGATCCTAGAGTATTTCACTTTCCCAGTCGAGTATGATAGGGAGTTAGTCAAGAAAAAAGCAAAAGAAATCATGGGGACATGCTTCAAGAAGTTCAAAGGGACATTGTACAAGAATTTTGTCCTCCAAAATAAAGAGTCAGATTTTGATGGTGGACAATTTAGCAAGCAGAAGGACTTCTAGTAGGATTTCAAGGAATACAGGTTATCTGAGGAGTACTTAGAACTGAGCAGGAAGAATAAGGAGAATTCGCAGAAAGCGACGAATCCTCATCATCTTGGCTCTCGTGGCTACGCCAAAAAGATGCCATAATTTGAAGCAGAACTTCAGAAGATGGATCGCCTTATGGAGGAAGGCGTTCAGACCACCGATTGGGAGCCTAGATTGGTATTATACTGTATGGGGAGAAATGTACGGCATGCCGAGGATGGGAGCTTTAGCTCCTCAAATCAACCCATGAGCGAACTCATCCATAGGATCTCCCAGGTAACTGAGGAGGTGAGGCAAGGGACTCGTACTTCTAATAGGGAGAAAGATGTGCTCACCCAAGCACTCGAAACCAAGGAGCACCCTGATCACACTAGAGGAACCGGTGTTGTTCCTTGGAAACTAGCATTCCCCCAAGAATCTAACACTTACCGGAGCCGCTCGAGAGGTAGAGCAGAACAGGAGGCAGAGTATTTGAGGAGAGTAAAAGAGATAGAAGACAGAATGGAAGCACAGATTGAGGCGACCGTTGAAGCGTGAGTCGAGCAAATTTTGCTGTCCAAGAGGTCAGTAGTACCACAAAACCCTACTCCTACTGCCTTTAGCCCACAGTTTAGGGGTTACAGCAGCTGCGGATCGACCCCGCTCGACGAAGAAGAGGCGAATGTGCCTCATCCGGTGGATGACATCACTGAACCCGTCAATGTCAGGTTGTACATCCATCAGGAATGGACAAAGGACAAGGTGGCGCTCGGCCAGGGCTGGCCTACGGGAGATGGGACAATTAATGGCCGCCCAATTCCACTAGGGTACGCTCGAGTCACCATTAACAGAATACTTGATAAGAAGTATAACAAGATACCCATTGAGTACCCCGTAGTGGAAGACATGCTGAAACTTGGTCAAAACAAGGGCTCTCAAGTGGCCAGGTGCAAGCGCTTCATTAAGCTTGACCATCAATTATCCTCTGATGTTGAGGACGACTGCGAGTCTTCGCCCACCCACGATGATCACTCACCATCTCCTAACAGAGATCACTCCCCTCCTCATCTGGAGCCATCACCCCTGAGAAGATAGAGGTCTCCTTCTATTTCTCCTCGTCCGACTCCGTCTTCATCAGCCCCGAGAAAAGAGACTCCTCCTCCTCCTCCTCCATCTTCATCAGCGTCGGGAAAACAGAATTCTCGTCGTCATCCTCCTCCTCCACCTCAGCCCAAAACAAGATCAAGGACATCCACGTAGTCACAGAAAAGGTCCTTGGATTCGATCGCTAATGCTCCCAAAGTGGACCAACAAAAAAGAAAAAGGCCGTTCAGTGGCAGCGTTACCACCTTGATGAAAGAAAAATTTACAGCACACATCTCGAAGGAAGATTGTGTTAGTTTCTTCAATCTATGTGCCTCACTGCCTTTATTTTTTTTGAACTTCGGATTCGAAAGGCAAACATAGAATAAATACGCTACAACAAGAGATAAAGAAATACACAATAAAGATTTAAGGAACATACAGAAGTACGTCGAAGACAACCCAGGATTAACCATGGAAGAGGCCGCGACCATCTATTATGATGTACAAGGGATGACAACACCGGCAATGAAGTATGAAAGGGGCAATCTTTTGGTTTCCGATCATGAGTATAAAAATCTGACAACATATATGCGCCGGTTATATGAATATTACATGGCTCAAGCAACAGAGACGGACGACTTTGATTTTGAGGTTATTATCCGTTCGCCACATGTTTTCCATTATCCTGAAGAAGAGAAGTTCGATGTTGAGTGGGAGTGCTTGTTCCAGCTATACCAGAAACGCTCTCTCGATGTTCAAATGTTGACGCTGTGGACTATGTAAGTACCCTACACGCACGATTTTATAATTAACTACTCTCTCAAGACATAAATTGTTAACTTTGGAGCACTTCTCATGATTTTATGTAGTTGTATAGCAAAATTTTGCATTCTAAAAAGCAAATGGGATTACATAGGCTTCTTGGACCCCATGCGAGTCAATGAGAGGACATGTCTAGGCCTCTATGGATGTGATGTGGAAGACCTGAAACAGAGATTGATTGCTGTTTTCGACAAATTTACGATGAAGAAGAAAACCCACATACTTCTAGCCTACAACTGCGAGTATGTGTTCTCGGCTTTTAATTTTATGCTTCTTTTTTCGTTAAGATTATTCGATAATTAGGATTCTGTGATTGCAGCAACTATTTCGTCTTCATTTGTGTTAATCTTGCCAAAAATCTGCTCGAGGTGTGGGACTCAAAGAAAAAATCATTTCATCATCTGGATGCACGGGTGGCAATGATAAATTAGTAAGCGATCCTAATAACATATTATTTTCTAATCACACATACCGTTTTCTAATGTTTCTCCTTTTAATGTTGCTCAGTGTCCGAATAAGACATATCGGTGGGACGTCGGTCCCATTCAAGGTTGTCGAAATGGAGGAAAAGTACCTATCACAGCCGGCGGGAAACAATGAATACGGGGTTTATGTAATGTGGGCAATGCTTCGCTACATCAGCGGGAAATCGGAAAAAACCGATAAGTTGGTGTGTATAATCCCCATTTCATTTATGTCTATTAATAATTCAACAAAATGATTTACTGTTCCTCTTTGGATATCATTTTTTTTGAACGACAACGCAAGAAATATAACCACGAAAGGCTGTTAGACATAGAGATCATCGCACTGCAATCGGAGCTGACAAAATTCATCCTAGCCGAGGTATTGGAAAAAGATGGAGTATTTTTCATTGCACAATCCGTGAAGTACAAGGACCAGTATAGCCTAGAGCGGCTCACCAGATTATTGTAAGAAGTCCGAGAAGCATGTGCGAAGTCTTAGAACATTTCTTTTTTATTTTAAGGGATCGAGATGTGGATAAAAACATTTGAATTATAACCGTAACATTTGTAATGTTTAATATTGATGTACCTGTCGTCTACGTAGCATATATAAAGCGAAACCCGATTTCACAAAAAATATAAATTAAAATCAATTATAAAACAATAAATTGCGAACGTGACATCACTGCCGGTTATCAGAAAACCGACAGTGTTGTCGTAAACATCACTGTCGGTTAGCAACAAAACCGGCAGTGATTCTTACTACAACACTGCCGGTTGAAACACAAACTGACAATGTTGTTAGAACTGAGCTCTACCGGGTGGTTTTATGAACCGACAGTGTTGGTTGAAATAAACACTGCCGGTTGTGTAAAGAACCGGCAGTGAAGTTGAAGAACACTGTCGGTTTGTAGGAACCGACAGTGATAGCTTATCCTCGTCACTGCCGGTATGGTTGAGCCGGTTCAAAATCCGACAATGATGGGGTATTTTGAACCGGCAGTGATGGGGTATTCTGACGTAGTGATGCTCACGTGGACATTTTCAACCCAAAGTAAAAAAAACTCAATTTTTATCTGACAAATTTACATCGTACACACTCTAGAGACTACTAGACTAGAACAAATAAAATCTACGTGCATGCAGGCTCCGATGCCGGCCTTTGCATGACCTAATAACAAAAAGGTTCCTAAGAAATCCTAACCATTTGCCCGTCCGTCATGGATCATTTCGCCTCCGGCCTCCGACGGCCCTGACTGACTGTGGAGATGAGCAAAGACGCCAACCATGGGCGCGGTGTTGTACGTGCACGCTTCCGTCTGCATGTAGTTGCTGCGGCGGTCGCTGAACCTATCGCGGTGGTCCGGCCCGCCCACGATGGCGCCGAGGACCACGTTGGGGTTGGACCCCGCGCGGCGGAACCAGTGGTCGTACCCCTGCACGCAGCCGATGAACCGGCCGTCGGCGCGGTGCGACACGATGGACGCGCCCCGGTGGTGCACCCGCCGCGGGAACCGCTGCCCGTTCCCGACCATGTAGCTCACGCCGGCCGGGTTGGCGCTGAGGACGTAGTCCGCCTGAGCACGCGCCAGCGCCTGCAGCTCGCCGGCGCGCACTGGCCCGTCCGGGCACTGGAGCGTGGAAGCTCCGGAGGCGGCGAGGTGGCGGGAGTAGATGGTGAGGAGGAAGGCGGCGTTGGTGACGTACTGCATGTTGTTCCACTGCCGGACGTAGAGCATGCCGCCGGCCGTGCAGTTCACGTTGCCGGCGGCGCCGTTCTTGCCGAGGCACGCGCAGAGGTAGTGCTCCGCCTTGGACTTGTACTGCTCCAGCGTCGTGCGGTGCTCCGGCCGGTGCCCCCCTTCTAGTAGCACCTGAAAATGCAAGGCGTGGCACACGTTATTAGAACGTGTTCAAGATTACTGTAGGCAGATTCCTTGTCAATCTGACTTTTTTTGTTGAACATATATATGATCAAGTGTGTCTGCTACGTGCCATTCGTAACTACACATACTAGTAGCAGGCACGTCAGTTGTTAGCTATCTGGGAATTGTTAGGGCACGCCTAACGAGCTAATGACAGTGATCAAGCAAGCTAAGGTCACCGGCCGTATAGTACCTTGGCTGCGAGGATCTGGAGGCCGGCGTATTTGACGTCCCAGCTGAACTCGTTTATGGCCCAGCTCGTGCCGCCGAACTCATCGGCCATGCACTACGTCAGATTCGCACAGCAGAAACGGGGGCATTTTTACTGTAGGGTGGCTGGAGTTGGGGGCGCCCCTACAGTAGGCGTCCTCGGGCCCCAGCAGCCCAGCCGCCTCTACAGATGGTACTGTAGGGGCGGCTGGTAACCTGAGCCGCCCCTACAGTTGGGGCTGATCTGTAGGGGCGGCTCAATCACCAGCCGCCCCTGCAGTACCCATTTGTAGGGGCGGCTGTCACCAGCCGCCCTTGCTGTTCGACTATAGGGGCGGCTGAATCACCAGCCGCCCCTACTGATGGCGCACGAATAAATAGCAGCCACTCCTTCTTCCACCTCGGGACATACTCTTCTAAAAAAAGGTTGGGAGGTATTTGGCTCCTCCTAAAAATTGCTCTACTAAGGGGGGAGGTTTTGATCTCAAATCCTTTGGTGGAGAGGCTCTAAAAGGTAAGGAAATGCTTCTCCAACTCTTTATTTGAAATTTAATTTGTTGGTTAGTGAGTAATTTGATTTTTGGTTTTCTCTCTCTTCCATGGATTTTGAGCTAGTTATGAGTGAAATTGGACCCTAATTTTCACTATACTAGGGTAAATTAGGTAGGGAAGTAAGATTGCACCCTTTGTTAATACATTTTTGTTGATTTTAGTGTAGTATTAGTGAAGTTTGATGCATGTGTCAAGAAACCCTATATCTAGATCTAGATCTAGGATTTTATTTTTTTTTTCTTTTTCAATTTTTTATTTATGTGACTAGGGTTTGCATGTAGGTGAATGTGTAAGATTTTAATTGTTGCTAATGTGTAAAATATCCTCTACCATGACTACTAATTATCATTTAATATTTATTTTTATTCCTTTCTATAATGTGTGTTTTAATTAGTTATGGATAAATAGACCATTAATTAATTATCCTCTACCATAAAATTGGAATGGAGTTTGCATGAAAGGTAGTGGATGAAATATTAAATGTTGCTAATTGTTTTCTTTGAAATTATTTATTTGAACCAATTAATTTATATTTTAAAATATTTATGCATTAATAGTCAATTAATTAACTATCCTCTACTATCATGGTGCGTGTCTCAGGTATATACAATTATTCTCGAGTAATATTCTTTCTTTGGTTGTTTTTGTTTCTATAAGATGGACTACAGGAACTCTTGGATGTATGGTTCGTTAAGATACGACGCTCTTTTCCGTGATGAGGTGGACAAATTCATCAAAGCCGTAGAGAAGCATGCAGTGACGTTGAAAGAGAATAGTGACACGATTATTTGTCCCTGCAAAGATTGCAAGAACCATATTGCATTTCGAGATGTGAGTACCATCAAAGAACATCTGATTAGGAGATGATTTGTTCCGGACTACACAGTGTGGATTCATCATGGTGAAACAGTGGTTGTTGATGACAGCGACGATGATCTAGCTGATGAAGCTGAAACCCAAGCATACTTGTCCCGATTCACAGACGATCTTGAGCAACAAATGGATCGTGACTATGACAATCAACAAGGTGATGGCTTTGGCAATGAATAAGGTGGTGATGATGCTGGTGGTGAGAGCAATGATGGCGAAGCACGTGAGGGGGATGCAGATGACGGTGACAACTTGGACGAAATGCTTAGGGCCTTTGGACCAGAAATATTAGAAAAGAGTAAGAGAGGTCTAGAAAATCTTGAGAGGGTGACAAAAGCATCGAAGAAGACTGTGTATGATGCTGAGAAGGGCTGTCCGACATACTTCACACTGCTACGTTTTGTGCTTGAGCTACTCATCCTGAAGGCTAAGTACGGCTGGTCGGACTGCAGTTTCGATGATCTGTTGTGCCTCATGTCACGGTTGCTCCCACAGCCGAACATAGTTCCCGCCAACACATACCAAGCGAAGAAGGTTATAAGTCCACTCACATTGGGGGTTGAAAAAAACCATGCATGCCCCAACCACTGTATCCTTTTTTGGAATGGCACATCGTTTGAGACTTTAGATACATGTCCTAGGTGTGGGGCTAGTCGGTACAAGAACAATGACCTTCAAAGTGGGGTGGAAGCCTCCACAGGAAAGAGGAAGAAGGGTGGGAAGAAGGTGGTGCAAGAATCTCAGCCCTCAGAGGAAACTCCATTAGGCAACGATGCAAATAAGAGAAGAATTCTTGCCCTGGTTATGTGGTACTTGCCAGTGACCGACCGCTTGAGGCGTATGTTCCTAAACCCTAACGAAGCCGCACTGATGACATGGTGGGATGATGAACGCAAGGTGGATGATGATACGATCGCACACCCAACCGATTGTAGCCAGTGGCAAGCGTTCGATGCCAAATACAAAGCAGAATTCAGTGATGACCCACATAATGTATAGTTCGGCTTGAGCACCGATGGAATGAATCCCTTCAATGAGAGGATGACCGACCACAGCACATGGCCAGTCATCTTGACCATGTACAACCTCCCAACGTATTTGTGTTAGAAGAGGAAGTACCTTCTTCTCACCATTCTTATCTCCGGTCCCAAACAACCAGGCATTGATATAGACATGTTCTTAGAGCCTCTGATGCAAGAAATGGAGAGGCTATGGAGGTATGGGGAGCCGATGTACGATGCGTTCCAGCGGGAGGACTTCATATGCAAAGCAATAATATTTGTTACTACCAATGATTACCCCACGCTGTTTGCCCTGTCTAGACAGTTCAAAGGCAAGACTGGATGCTTAGTCTATTTGGATGGTACTAAATGGGTGTTCCTAGATGGATCCAGGAAGATAGTTTACATAAGGAACCAGCGTTTCTTAAAGATAGGTCACAAGTACCGCGGCAAATTGTACCTAAGATACTATGGCAACATCCCGGAGGATGAACCCCCTCTAGAGAGACGTCGTAATGGAGAACATGTGTTCAGAATGGTCCAAAACATACATGTCGTTTATCGAAAGAAGAATCTGGATGGAACGATCAAAGATAGAAGCACACCTCCCATCAAAGGCGTACCACCATTCAAGAAGTAATCGATCTTCTTTCAGTACCTGCCTTATTGGCCAGACTTAGAGGTCCCCCATGCCATTGATGCAATGCATGTGCAGAAGAATGTCTTTGATAGTCTCATGGCTACCTTGATGGACACGGGCAAGTCAAAGGATGGTCTTAGATCACGGAAAGACATGGTGCAGCTGAACATGATGCGGGAGCTTTGGTCGGTACAGTAGGATAATGGTAAGTACAGTCTTCCCGTGGCTAGCTTCAACCTAACCCTAGAGGAGAGGAGAGCTATATGCAATTTCCTTCGGGGGTCAGAGTGCCGACTGGGTTTTTAGTGAACCCGAAGAAGCTAGTGTCGATGAAGGACCTATCATTAACATACTGCAAGGCTCACGATTGTCATGTGATGCTGACAGTGTTCCTACCAATTGCAATCAGGGCTATAAAGCTAGAGTTCCTAAAGATGGCCATCACCCGCATGTGCTACTTCTTTTCGAAGATCTCACAGAAGACGATTCGCAGGCAAGAGCTGAGTGACCTACATGAATTCATGGTGGAGACCCAGAACCAGCTAGAGATGTGTTTACCTCCCACTTTTTTTGATATAATGGTACATCTCATGATTCACCTGGTTCATCAGATCGAGGCGCTGGGCCCTAGCTTCTTGCATGAAATGTGGTCCTATGAGCGGTTCATGTCGGTTCTAAGCCGATACGTGCATAACCGAACACACCTAGAGGGCTCCATGATAGAGGGTTACAATTCCGAAGAAGTCGTCGAGTGCTGCCAAGAGTGGCTAAAAGTACAGAGAGGGATTGGTAATCCTGATTCTCGTCACAAGGGAAGGCTAGCTGAGAAGGGCACAAGTGGTAGGAAAGTGTTCCTCGACAATGATTACAGAGAGGTGAGTCGGACGCATTACAGTGTCTTGCAGAGTATGGCAGTGATGCAACCGTACATTGATGAACACATGGCTATCATTATGGCCGAGAGGAATGGTCATTCAGATGATTGGGTCATGAAACAGCATAAGCAACGCCTGACATCATGGTTGAAGGACCAGAACATACAGCCTAGAGAAACCATAGATTCTATTACCATCAGTCGGCTGGCGCCCGAGCCATCGAAACAGGTGACGTCTTGGAATGCTTATGACATCAATGGGTACACATACTATACCGACACAAAGGATAGGAAATCTATGAATAAGAATAGCGGCGTCCGAATAGAGGCTCTCGACGGAGTGGGGCGAAAGGTCCTGTACTTTGGCATAATTGAAGATATATGGGAACTTGACTATGGAAGGGATATAAAGGTGGCCCTGTTTCGATGCCGCTGGATCAAGCAACATCAATTCAATGAGATCGGACAGAGAGTCGTCGACCTCCAGAATGTAGGCTACCAGGACGACCCTTGGGTGCTCGCTGAACGTGTCGCACAAGTCTTCTATATGTCCGACCCGCAAAGTAACCTCCCCCCAAAGAAGAAGACAAAGCACGTGGTGGCCTTCGGGAAACAACATATCATCGGAGTTGATGGCGTGGACGATGTTGAAGCTTATAATAAGTGCGATGAGATGCCGCTATTCACAGACTTTTGTAAGAAGATCGAGGCTGTGGAAAAGAACCTGCCCAAAGATGTATTGCCATGAGAACGAAAATGTGTCAAGGGGAAAGTTGTCACGGTGGGCTAGCTAGTTTATGTAAGTGTGTCAGTGTTCGTAAGACTACATTCATGTATGTGTGTGTGAGACTACATTTATGTATGTGTGTGTGAGACTACATTCATGTATGTGTGTGTGAGACTACATTCACGTATGTGTGTGCGAGACTACATTCATGTATGTGAGACTACATTTATGTATGTGTGTTTGAAACTACATTTATGTGTATGTGTCTTTGAGACTACATTCACGTATGTTTGTGTGAACAATGTGTACTAAGAATTTATCAAATTATGAAATTACCAAAATAAAAGTTGTAGATCTTCATGAGTTATTCAACTTTGGTATTCATTACTTTTTCAGTTGAAATGATTTGGGGGTCCAAATTATGGTTTCAACTTGTCTTTTTTCAAATTTCAAAATTTCAAAGGTTCAAATTTAGTCAAATGACAAGATAACCAAAATAAAAGTTGTAGATCTTGATGAGTTGAACAACTTTTGTATTCATCACATTTACATCTGAAATCATTTAGGGTTTGAAATTTTTGTTTGAACATGTCAAATTTTAAATTTCAAATTTTAAAATGTGTAAAAAATTGTCACATCCAAGTTTGATCAAACTTAAATGCTGAAGCATGATTTTAGAAATTTTTAGGAAAAAAAACCATCACATTTGGAGTTAGTATGAGGAAGAACAACTAGTTACAAAGTTTACCCACAGATTAAAAAGAGAAATCACACTGTTCTAGATGATCCTTACATGATCATAGTGAATAGTGTGATTTCTTTTTTTAATCTATGGGTCAACTTTGTAACTAGTTTTTCTTCCTCATACTAACTCCAAATTTGATGATTTTTTCCTAAAATTTTCTAAAATCATTCTCTATCAATTTATTTTGTTGGTTTTGTCAATATATACATATGAAAAGTTTGAGCAATTTAAATTTTGAATTTTAAAAAATGCAACTTAAGACAAGATTTTGGTACCCACTGAAAAAGTGATAAATACCAAAGTTGAATAACTCATCAAGATCTACAACTTTTGTATTGGTCATTCCTTTATATGACAAAGTGGTAATGACATTGTTCACAAATGTGACACCATCTCTCATAAGGTTTTATAAACTATATGAGACATGTGTAAGATTAGTGAACAATGTGTGCTAAGAATTTGTTAAATGAAGAAATGACCAAAATAAAAGTTGTAGATATTCATGAGTTGAACAACTTTGGTATTCATCACTTTTTATGTTGAAATCAATTTGGGTCTCAAATTTTGGTTCGAACTTGTTGTTTTTCAAAATTTCAAATTTGAAAGGTTCAAATTTTGTCAAATGACAAGATAACTAAAATAAAAGTTGTAGATATTAATGAGTTGAACAACTTTGGTATTCATCACTTTTTATGTTGAAATCATTTTGGGTCTCAAATTTTGGTTCGAACTTGTCATTTTTTAAAATTTCAAATTTGAAAGGTTCAAATTTTGTCAAATGACAAGATGACCAAAATAAAAGTTGTAGATCTTCATGACCTCTACAACTTTGATATTTATCAAATTTTCATTTTAGATCATTTGGTGTCTCAAAATTATTTTAGTAGTTTTGATTTTAATTTTTTAAAATTTATTTTTTTCCCATTTTAAAGTTTTAATTTTGCAATTTTAAACTGTTGTAGTTGTTTTAGTTATTGTATATGTAAATATATCTATAAAAATAATTATAAAATTTTTTACTGTATTATTTATTATTTACATGTGAATAATTAATTTTGATTTAGAATTTTGAAAAAAAAAATTCAACTATAGGGGCGGCTTATAACCTCAGCCGCCCCTACCGCGGCTCTGAGGTATTTACATGTGACCGTCGCTTTGGGCGAAATCGCTTTGGGCGAAATCATACACCGTCAGGCTGCCCAATTTCGCCGCCTGCCCCTCCCTGACCCCTCCACCGCCTCCTCCACCGTCTCCCTGATCCCAACTGCCTCCCCCGCCCCATCCACCACCGTTCCCCAGGCCGCAACGGTGACTAGGGTTTGGGAGCGCTCCTCGGCGCAGCCCGTCCGTCTGCTCCCACGGCGCGCGGCTAGGGTTCGTCGTGCGGCTGCCCCCGCCCCATCCTCACCATCCTCTCCGACCTCGACGCCCCTCGCCGTCTCGCCGCCGCTGATCTCGCAGCCGTCGATCCCCGGCGCTCCGATAGTCAGAGGTCAGTCCGCCCTCATCACCAGATGACTTCCCACTAATATCTCCTCCCTATCGATCGCTTTCGACTTGCGTGGTTTCCCGGCGCTCCCAGGGCCGCGCCGCCCCTGATCTTGGCACGATAGTTCGTGGATTGGCAATCGTAGGGTATCCGCTGGCCGATGAGGCTTTTACCCGTGTCTCGATTCGGTTCCGGCGAGTGCGGCCGGATGGCCGGATGCAGGGTGGGCAATGGGACTATGGGCCGGCTATTGGTTTAGCTTGGTTGGATTGGGGTTTCGGCGAGAACTAGATGGGTGGTTGCTTGCAGACTCTTTACTCTGGCACATATTCGGTTGATTGCAGACTCTTTACTCTGGCACATATTCTGAAGGAGTCATGTAAAAGTGATATCCTATGTTATTCTTCATGTGCAAATTCAACTGGAATGCCCTTTGCCACTAAATTAGTTTTTTTTCATTTCTCATAGAGAATATTTTTACTTTAGTTTTTTGTTTTTCTTTTCCTTTTGTTTAGTTCTTGTTGGACTGTAGTGTAAATATGTATTTACAGATGGGTAGGTCCTACCCTTTTTTGTTCCTCCATATATTACATCCCTCAGTAAAAAAAATTCAAAGTGCTTTCCAATGATTACTGAATGTACAGTGCATGTCTTTAAGAAAAATACCCACTGTTACATAGGTACCGTTTAGTTCCACTTCATTTTGCAAAATTTTTTAAGATTCTCCGTCACATCGAATCTTTAAACGCATACATGAAGCATTAAATATAAATAAAAAATAAAACTAATTACACAGTTTAGACGAAATTCACAAGACGAATCTTTTAAGCCTAATTAGACTATGATTGGACACTAATTGCCAAATAACAACGAAAGTGCTACAGTACCATTTCACCAAAAAATTTGCAAACTAAACAATGCCATAGTTATATGAGTTAAAAAGAATGAGTCGTGGTCCTGTACAATACAAGCAAAAGCAGTAGAGTAGCTCACTGGCTGACCGCCCGGCGACCGACAATTTACAGCAACCAAGCTGGGCTCGGGTGTCGATCGGACCCGCTTTGCTAATTACTGGTGCCCCTGGGTCACTGCTGATTCGTGATGATGATTTGATTTGATTTCAAACAGAACTGAACTTTTGCTTTTCAGACCATATATATAGTACTGTACTGCAAATAGCAACTTTAATCCGATTGAGCAAGCTTTGCTTTCTGTTTTTGGTTACATCTGTATGCAGTAGGACTGTAGGAGTAGGAGTAGGAGTAGGAGTAGTTGCACTGCATGGCCCTGAAACCTCAAGCTACACTAAATAAAGCTAGCTATGCTAGCTGGTGAACAGGTGAAGCTAAAGCTAAGATTAAGCCTCCTTTTTCTTTGCTTTGCTCCCGGCCTGTCTGTCTGTGTCTTTCCTCTTCTTGGCTGGCGCTAATGACCGCTGGCCTGCCACTGCAGTCTGCACCACACCCACAGCGCTGAATCACCGCCTGGAAATTTTGCTTTTGTTCGATCGTGTGCTACACTCCAGCTTGAATTGAGCCTTTATCATGCATTCATTCAGCAGATGTTTACCTGTGCTGAAACTTTCAGGAAATTTTTTTGCTTTTGTGATCTTGCAGGAAAAAAATTTATGCCCTCTGGGCTGAAACTTTTATGATCATGCATTCATTCAGCTTGAATTTTGCTTTTGTGATCTTGCAGGAAAAAATTTTATGCCCTCTGGGCTGAAACTTTTTATTTGAATCAAATCAAAATTATCTTCCATATTCTACTGGTCATCTTTTACCCTCATTGTGCAATTTGAACTGTCAGAAATATTTTATATCTGATAATTCAAAAATATTTTCATCTAGTCAGAACTTCTAAAGTTCGATGGCACACTGCAGCAGTGGACTCTGCAGTCCATGGATGGCCTTCGTCGTTTGGAATTGAGTCTTGATTTGTTTTTGTCTTAAAAACTTTACTTGCTTTGATGCGTTGAGTTGTAATAAGTTGGTCTTAATCCTCTTCAAAGAGGATGAAGCCGGAAACCTCTTTCCATTATGTTGAAAAAAAGAAGCAACAAATTTTCTAGTCAATGCAGGAGAAGAGGAGAAATAAAGGCATGCGGCAGTGCGAATTGTCTCACTGGTTGGTTTTGGACTCCCTCTATCTAATAGTAGTAATAATTAATATACATGACGTTTTTGACACGCTAAAAAGACACAAACCAGTCTACTTTGTTTGTCCAATAGACCAATACAAAGAGTGGCAGTAACCTGTTTTGTTGGAGAAGAACGATTGCGACAGACATACTCTGTTCACCTCTTATCTCTTAATAACTGAATTGTATATACACGCAAAGAGAAGTGTATGCCTTCTCTTCTCTCGGTCTTGACTTGGAATTCCACACCAACTCTACCTTTGAAACATTGTATTGGAAAACCCCTCAGGAGTCAGGAGCCATCAGGCACCAACTCTACCTTTGTAGCAGGTGGTGAGGAGCTTACTGCTAAGTGCTACCCTTAACTCCTGGTGAGGTTTCCGTCCCAATATGGCGATGTTCATCTCTGCAGTGTTGAGCGACCTTACCAGGAGATCCATGTCTTTCCTGATCGACAAGTTCTCGACGGCGGCAATGTCGGAGGAAGACTCTGAGCAGCCTTGAGAGGCTTCTCCCGGGCTGCACGATTCTGAATGTAGACTGAATGAACTGCCAGCTCCAAATTTTTAGCATTGGACAAGCCTCTAAGAAGCACACACTTGGCACTCCTGTCATTATTACCATAGCAATCAACACATGTATCATGAGCACAATGTTCAAAGTTGCTGTGCCAACAGCGATCCCTACAGTACTGATCAAGTCTGATATATGCTTTCACTAGCAGCACTGCACTTGTTTATTTTCTTCAGTAGAGAGTTTATTTTCTTCAGTAGCGAGTTTGTTTTCTTCAGTAGCGAGATCCAGACCTGGTGAATGCCAATATGTATCTTCCAGTAGCGAGTTTGTTTTCTTCAGCATATTACTACTACTACTAGTACTACTATTACTACTACTACTAGTACTACTACTACTAGTACTACTACTTATACTACTACTAGTACTACTATTACTACAAGCACTACTACAAGTACTACTACTACTAGTACTACTATTAGTACTAGTACTACTACTTGTACTACTAGTACTACTACTTCTACCACTAGTACTACTACTTCTACTACTTTTTTTCTTGCATCTCTTAGAACAAGGCACGAAATGTCGCGAACATCAAAGAGTGCATCCCGATGCCCCATGAATGATGAGCAGTCATCCCAAGGAGAGCAAGAACTAGATGACCAGCTTACTCAGGAGCAGTTCGATAACGAGTTAGAAAAGGGTCTAGAAGTGATGCTTACTCAGGAGGACCTTATCGATGATGAGAATCTAGTGGGGGGAGCCCAGAGAAGAGAAGGCGGAGAGGATGCCCAAGGCAAAGAAGGAGATGATGATGAGGATGAGGATGAGGATGACGACACCTCATCAGGGGGATATGTAAGCCCCGAGGATACTTTCGCACGAGAACCCAGACGGAGGCCAACGGAGGATGAGTTGGACAAGGATTTTGATCCGAACGACGAGGTACGGATAAAGCCTTAGTAGCTTGTAAATTTGGCTAATGCTATGGCTATATGTTACCTCTGCTAACACTTTTGACCTGCCGTATACACAGGTCGTCTCTACTCAACCTCTGAAAAGACGACGTCGGCCTCCGGCTCGTCTTGCCAAACAATACGTAGCTAGGCAAAGGAGATCAGAGGAAGGAGCCACAGATACTCACAATGAGGCCTCCGCTCCACAACCTCGGGACACAACCACGACTGAGACTGCCCAGCCAAAGAGGAAACGAGGGGGGGTTAGAAAGCTAAACCAATATCACGACAAGGCATGCTATGTGATAACGGAGGTCGGGCCAGACAGGCAGATCCTTGAGCCATATACATACAGGGTGAAATTCCGTAATCACATCAGGTTTGTAGTTAGAGATAAGTTGAACCCAGCTATCCGTGGTTGGAATCTTGTACCTATGAGCCAAAAAGTAGACCTATGGGAGAAGCTGAAGCAGAACTTCAGGTTTCCGGAGGGAACGCACGAGTTGGTACAAGAAAATGCTTTTAAGATAATGGGGCAGAGCTTTCGACGTTGGTGGTCAGATCTGAACAAGAACTTTATCCAACAGAAGTTAACTCCTTTCCACGAGTATGGCAACATAACTCCTAGTCAATGGGAGGAGCTCGTGGCTGAGAAGACTTCAGAGGCATCATTGGCCTTCAGTGCCCGTAACAGCGAGCAGGCGAAGAAGAACCAACACTACCCTCGTCTAGGCCCCGGTGGCTACGCTGGCAAGCAAGAGGTCTTTAGGAAGATGGACGCAGAGGCCGAAGCTGCCGGGAATATGGAAGTGCCGAAGTTGAAGCCACGCCTCAAACAGTGGATATACGTGAGGAGTGTGGATTCATCCGGTAGTAGCCTCAAGTTTGCTAAGCCAGAGACCGAAGAGGTAGTATCAAAGATACTGAAACTTGCTGAAGACAAGGAGAAGGGTGCATTCAACCCTTCTAGAGAGAGGGACGAGCTTACTGTTGCCTTGGGAAACCCCAAGCACACAGGACGCACCAGGGGGCTAGGGAAGAGGATGTCCTGAAAGCACGGATTTGTAGAGGAGAGGCACATGTACAAGAAACATGGCAGAGACCGAGAGTCTAATCTTGAGCGCCAAGTGAAGGCTCTAGTTGAAAATATGTTGGTGGAGAAAGGACTATCTACGATGGAGCCACAGACACCAATGAGGCCGCCCAGAGAACTGGCGGTAGTTGGTAGCCCTCCGGATGTTCCCAGCAGTCAAGGTTCCAATGCAACCGTAACCCCCGTTGATCACATACGGGCGCCAACCAGTTGCAAATTGGTGGTTCTGATGGGTAGGCAAAATGTGATCATTGAGGTGGCAACGGGCGTGGCACATCCTCCGGGTGGCACGTGGCACAATAGGGACATCCCGCAGGACTACACTCGGGTCGAGGTGCATACCGTGAAGCCTGAGTTCATGACTTGGAAGATAGAACACCCTACTCCCGAGGGGCTCGTGTTACTCGGAGATGTCATGAACCAGTTCATCCTCTAGCATAGACGGGACATTGTATTGACCGAGTCTTCGCCAACTCTGACTAAAGTTCATCCTCTAGAGCGACCCGTCGAGGACAGTGAAAGGTCCTTGTGTGGTTTTGGTAATTGAGTGACAACCTAGGTGGACTAATTATGTTTATGTGAGATACACAGGTGATTAGTCCACAGGTACATGTGTGTGAGCAACATATGCCATGAAGGTGAAAATGGCTTGGAAATGTTGCAAAGCTCACACATGTGATGATGAAGGAGCTCATTGCATACGAGACATGACATTGAGTCATGTGATCAAGGTGGAGAAAATCAAGACAAGACTTGGCTTGATGGACCGGTTGCAAGCGTGAAGGGCAAGTCGGAGGCTTTGGAGCGATGGACCGCGTGGCGGTGAAGCTTGAGCAAGACTTGGCACCGATAGACGAAGGCAACGGTGAAAAGCAAGTGAAGTCAAGATCGATGAACCAATATGATCACGTGATGATATGAAGTGTATCATATCATTGTTGATCGTGTTGGTGCATGTGTTGCATCGACATTGGAGGAGATGGAATGGAATGCGCAAGGTAAAGGTATAACCTAGGGCATTTCATTTCACCGGTCATAGGTGTGTAGAGAAGTTTGTGACCGTGTTTAGGATAGATGGCCGTACTATCAAGAGGGGCAAACTTGTATGCATATCGGTCATCTATGTGCCACTCGAGTGATCTAACTTTGCATCGTCGCTAGGATTGAGTGGCGTGACAAGTTGAGTGGCTAACATTCTTTGGGAAATGATTGTGAAAAGATAACACACATACACATGATGGTGTACACTTGGTGGTGTTGGCACATTTACAAAGGAGATGAAGTTAGAGTTGATGTGGATCAACTCGGCGATAGAACGGAGGTGAGAAAGGTTCGGAACTCCACCGGCAGAGTGTCCGCCCGTAGAGTGCGGACAGTCCGACGGTGCCACCGGTGCCCTGTTAAAAAAAGATAGGATCTCATAGAGTGACCGAACACTGGTCACGTAGTGACTGGACGCTGGGTTCCAGTGTCTGGTCAGTAGTGGTAGTCAGCGGGCAGGCGTCGGTCTTCGACCGGACGCTGGCGCTGGAAGTGACTGGACTCTAACAGGGTGTGTCTGGTCAAGGTAACATGTGATGACGCAGGCAGAGTAGTGTTGCTGGAGGTGACCGGACGCTGGTGCTGCGTCCGATCATGACCGACCGAACGCGTCCGTTCATGTCTGGTACCTTATTGGAAATGACCGGACGCTGGGGTTGCTGCGTCCGGTCAGTTCAAGCTGGTGCATCCGGTCGTCGGATGACCATTGAGATTAGATGAACAGCGTTTGAAGAAGGGGACACGTGGTGTGCATCGCATGACCGGACGCTGAGGTCCAGCATCCGGTCGATCGGACCGGAGCGTCCGGTCATCCCGACTTTTGCCCAATGAAGGGGTAATGGCTCTATTTGTTCATGGGATTATAAATAGAAGCCATGGTCGGCCTTGGGCCAGTAGCTGAACACACTAGAGCCTTGGTAGCTTGTGTAGTAGTGCTTGGGAGCCCTCCATCTCACATATACTTGATAGTGATCATTCGATTATGTGAAAGAGTGCATTGAGTGGCACTAGGTGATCGAGTTGCAAGCCGGTGGTGCTTGTTACTCTTGGAGGTTGCCACCTCCTAGACGGCTTGGTGGTGGTCTCCGTCGAAGCCCGCAAGAAGCTTATGCGGTGCTCCGGAGAAGAGCTTTGTGAGGGGCATTGTGCTCGCCCCGCGGGAGCCACGAAGAGCAACTCTAGTTAAGCGTGTCATTGAGCTACCCTCACTTTCGGAGTAGGTTCTTGCGGTGCCTGATGTGCGGGCTTGGCGGGTGATGCCAACTATCCGCCGAACCACCAAGTGAGCGGTTGACACAATGGGGACGTAGCGTGTTGGCAAACACGTGAACCTCGGGAGAAAAATCACCGTGTCAACCTTGTTCTTCCCGTTGATTTGCATCCTCGTTACACAAGCTTGTAATTACTTTCATATACATTGTGCTTGTGTAGTTGCTCTTATAATTAGTTAGCTTGTGTAGCTTACTAGTTATCTTCTTGCTTGTGTAGCATAGAAGTAGCTCCCTTGCGTGGCTAATTTGGTTTGTGTAACCTTGTTAGTCGCATTGCTTAGTTTGTGTAGCTAAGTAATTGCGCTCTCTAATTTGGGATTGGTTGCCTTGTTATTGAGCATTGTTAGTAAGCATTAGGTGGCTTTGTGCTTTTGCTTACTAGCATGTGTAGGAGCTCCCTTGTTGCTTAAAGTACTAGTGGCATATGTTTGCGTGACCTTGCTCTTAGAATTGGTTAAGTGAGCTCTAGCTAGCCAGGCACCTTTGTTGCTTAATTAGTATCTTTGGAAGGTGCTAGAGAACATAGATAGAGGGGTGTAGTCTTAGCTAGACCGATAGTTCTAATTCCGCACTTGTTTCGGTTAGCCGATGTGATTAATTTTAGAAAGGACTATTCACCCCCCCTCTAGTCCGCCATCTCGACCCTTTCCTTTCAATTGGTATCAGAGCGAGGTCTCTCATTTGTGGTCTTCACTGACCCGAGAGGATGGCGTCTAATGGGCTAGATGATTGTCCATACATTTTTGATGGCACACACTTTGCACGATGGAAAAATTGGATGATATGTAATTTTAAGTATGTATGCCCTCAAATGTGGTGGATGGTAGATGTAGGTTTTTCTCATGTGTTGGATGAAGATAATCTAACTCAAGCACAAGAGAAATGCGTAGATCTCGACATCCATGCTACTAACATCATGTATAGATCTTTGCATGATTGCATATTTGGAGAGATCATGGACATGAAGACCGCCCATGAGATTTGGAGTTATCTCAATGAGAAATATGGGACGGTCTCCGATGATGATGTGAGCCCAAGGAGGAGGCACATGAGTGTGTTGAGCATAATCACAATTTGGTGATTGTGGAAGATTGCTCCACCTCATGGTCAAGTGATGATGATGATGATCGATCCACTACAAGTTCACTTGACAAGGTTGATGATGATGCCACAAGTGTTGCAAGTAATGATGCTACCCCATGCACACTTGTTGGTGATGATGGTTCATGCTCAAGCCATGATGAAGATGCTACTACAAGCTCTCCAACTACATCACCACATTGCTTCATGTCACAAGGTGACACCAAGGTAACAAATGATAATGTGGTTGATCATGTTGATTCATATGATGAGCTTGTTAGTAGACTTGCTAGCATGACCATGTCTTTAGAAAATAAGAAAGCTAAAACATTGAACTTAGAAAATGAAAACTCATTTCTAAAGAACTCTTGTGAAGAACATAAGAAATTACTTGATGCTTATAAATCTTCACATGATGAGCTAAAATTGAATCATGAGACACTACTTGCATCTCATGATGAATTATTAGAACAACATGCTTCTCTCATTAAAGTGTTTACAAAGAAACTTAAAAATTATGAGAGCTCATCACATGGATCAAATGATAAATTGCAAAATGTTGCTAACCCTTGTGATGTAGGCAAGAAGCATGTATCCACCTCTTGTGATGATTTATTAGAAATGCCATGCTCTTCACAAATAGATGTTTGTTCTACTTCTATGTCTTGTGAGACTAACCTTTTGAAGAAGAACAATGAGCTCAAAAATGAAGTGAAGAAATTGAGCAACAAGTTAGAGAGGTGCTACAACTCAAAAGTCACCTTTGAGCATATGTTGAAGACTCAAAGAAACTATGGTGACAAGTGTGGCCTTGGCTTCAAGAAGAAGATGACAAAGGGTGAAAGAAAGAGAGAGAGAAAGATGAAGAAGCTACAACAAAGAAAGCTCTCTCATACCATGTGCTACTGGTGTCATGAAACAGGACACCTTGCAAATGGTTGCCCTAACATTGAGAACCTAAAGAATATAAAAGAAGAAGAGAGGCTAAAGCATGTCAAGTGCTTCAAGTGCCGCACTTGGGGTCATCTTACCTCAATGTGCCCAACCAAGCAATTGGTGAAGCAACAAGTGAAGCCTCAACCAAAGCCACAAGTTGAGCAAGAGAAGACACCCCAAGTTCAAATCAAGATCAACCATGAAGATGGTGGTGATTTGATGATAAAGAAGAAGAAAACAAGAAGGGGTGGAAAGGCAAGGCATCCAATGCAAACTCAAGATGCCAAGATGATGAGCAAGAATGAAGATGAGAAGAAAGATCATGCTCAGATCAAGTGCTTCAAGTGTGGAAGTGTGGGACACTTTGCCTCTAAGTATCCTACCAAGCTTGAGAAGAAGGCTCAAGCAATCCATGAGAGGCAAGGCAATGAGAAGCACCACATGAGCAAAGAAGAGAAGGCTCAAGCAAAGAGAAAGTGCTACTCATGCCGGGAAAGGGGACACATGGCACATTCATGTCCCCTAGGTGACATTTCTAAGCCTATTTCAATTGTTGATAATAATGTGCTTAGAAAGGATGGTAATGGTACCTCTATGTTTGCTATTGCAAAACATCCCGCTACTCATACTAAGGCGTTGCCTAAGTATGTTGCTCCTAACTTGAGAGGACCCAAAGTTGTTTGGGTACCATCAAAAAGTGGATGATTGTTTGTAGGTACCATCAGCATTGGAGGCTTGGTTTAAATGATATTCATCTTGTTGATTATGTAGTTGAGCCAAGTATTGCTAAGTGATGATTATTGTCCCAATGTCATGATAAATTGAGTGAAGTCCAAATGTGCTACAACATACAAGTGTCAAATTCAAGTTGTTGGTAATTTATTGGATATATTTGATGGTTTACAAATAATTGAGTTGAAGCTTGCAAGTTGGATGATCATGAGCTAACCAAGGTATATCTCTTGTTGATCATTTCATTTGGGTGCATATGAGTTGATTGAATTGGATAAATATGCAATGTTGCTTGCTATGAGATGATTGAATGGATAATTGATTAGTAGTCAAGTTTGGATTGATTTGTGTTGGATAAGTTCATAAGATAACATTTAGTAAGTGGTTTGAATGGATATATGTCTTATGGAAGTATTCAAACAAGTTAGCTTCAAGTTTGATTCATATTTGATGAAGTATAGCTCAATTGTTGAAATCTGTCCTATATTGCAAAATCTGAGCTAGCTGTGATCTTAGCCATGTTTGAGCAATCAACACTTATTTGATTGGCATAAAAATTGATGTACATGCTCTAGACTTATGGTATAAGATTATGTAAAATTTTCATGAGAATTGGATAAGAAATGCTTTAGTTTTGGAGTGGATCTTGTCAGCTATAGTGCATCAGTTTTCAGCATGTAGCAGTGGTGGAAGAATTGAAATATGGAGCTGATAGATAACTTAGTAAAGAACATCTCTACCAAATTTCGTGGTTTTTGGATTTGTACTTTGGAAACTATGCTCATTCCTTTAAAGGGTACAAAATCTGTCAGAAAAAGTGACAAATGTTGGATTGATCTAGAGTCACTTTGATTGAAAGGTCCTCAAGTTGGAAACATGTTTATAAGTGTTTGAGGTACCTAAGTTTGGTTTTGAGATGATCTAGAAGCATGACAAGCAAAGAGTACAAGGCTATTTGATTGTGGAGTGTACTTTGCACACATTCGGTACTCAAATTGAAAGATCAAGATCAAACTCAAGATGAAGTTGAAGTTTAAAGTTCTAGTGACTATTGGAAATCATTTGGTAGAAAGAAAATGACTTAAACAAGAAGAAAGAAAAGGACTTAAAGAAGGAATCAAGGTTACTCACCAAGTTAAGTCCATCACTTGGATCAATCAATCAAGTCATTTCAAGTGAGTATCAAGAATGATTCTTGGAGAGATGTCACTTCTCCCTAGTGTAGGGGCTTGCCACCTATGTGTAGGTGAACCAAGTGTGGTACTTGGAAGGCTAACATGGAAGTGGTGATCCGAGGAACATTTGAGATGCTTAGTTGAAGCAATCAAAAGGATTGATCAAGAAAAGCAAGCAACACCCAAAAGAGAGCTAGTCATGATATTTCAAGTAGTATTCTCAAATTGATGCTCTCATGCAAGCAAAGATCAAAAGAGCAAGCCAACCACAACAAGAAAATGCACTTGATAATAAGTGGTATTCATTTCATATGGGTAAAGAATGGAATTCAACATGGTATCTATTGGTCTTCACCAAGCTTATAATGAGACTTCACATTGCTATTAGAGTAATGAATTGGAATCTATGTGACTATCCTCTACTCCAACATAGCAAAGGTACCATTGTGATGTGCATGATCATTTCATCCCTTACTAGTATGCGGTTAGTGTATATAGTACATGCTTCATAGGATCATGCATAACAAATGAAATGTTTAAATTCATAGCCTACCACTATTGTTTGAATGATTACTTGATCTAGTGGTTAGTACATGAATTTGTTCATGAGCTAGTGAACCCAAGTGCTTGATTCAATTTTGATTGCTAACAAGTGACAAGTACAACATTGTCAAGATAACCCTTGCAAGAGGTGTGAAGAAGCTTGTCATTGGTTCAAACCGGACTTGGAAGTTTAGGAAAATCAATTTAGTTCAAGTCAATCATAGAAGCTCATGATAGTGATAAGAGTACAAGCACAAGACAACAATGCAAATGGTTATCTAGTTTGTTTGTTTCAAATGGTATCTAGACTCAAAGTATTTTATCAAGAATCTACAAATGATATCTAGATCAACTCACAAGTGATATCCTATAAGTGGTACTCATGAAGATAGCAAATATTCAAGAAATGTTTTTTTATTGAAAAATCCAACAAGTGGTTCCATACTAGAAGATTCTTTCAAGTAATATCACATCTACACATAATATCAATCATGCAAGAAAATGGTTCCACAAGTGATCCTCAACTTTAAGTGATTATCAAATAAAGAATGCATCCCTCACCTACAAGAGCTCAAGTGTATCAAATGGATGACCCATGCTATCACATAGGGGGAGGTGTACCACAAATTGATATCAAGATCAAAGATCCTATGTGTGGTATCTCAAGAAGCCCTACACAAGATACAAGTGGTATAAGTTACAGGTGGTATCTTCAAGTGGTGTCATTCCACCAATCAAATGATGTCCATAAAAATTGTAAGATTCAAGCCTCAACCATCTACCCCAAATGCATACCTTTGCATCAATAAGAAACACACCTTTTATGAAAATTGATGACAAAGGGGGAGAGATTGTACAAAGATATGAAAGCTTTGAGATTGAGATTATACAAGGGGGAGAGATAAGATATAAAAGCTCAAAGAAGTAGAGGTTGGACATGGACATGGACAAAGAGGGAGCAATGTCGCAGAACCGACCAATTTATAAGAGTACAAGTACAATGGCGGCCCGCAACTGGTCGCGCTGTCATACTTAAACCCATATAAACCTGGTAGTCCGTCGAGTACCACGATGGGTCTCGATAAACGATTTACAACAACCAAGATCGTACATGATTCAATATACATGCCACATATTACATAAAGTTCACAGATACATTTCCATCATTAGAGTATTAATAAAAGTTATTACAAACCAAGTTCAATAGATAAAGCGGAAGCAATTTGAGTTCGAAAATAAAGTTTCCAACATAGTTTGATACAGTGCCAAATTATGATCACGGTCCACAAAAGCATATAGAAGATTTAATAAAGAAGCCCACCCCAGGCTCACTCCTCATCCACGGCGGGATAGAAGCAACTCTTGCAATACCCATGATACACAGTGCCATCTACAACAATGGGAAATAAACCCTGAGTACGAGAAGGTACTCAGCTAGACTTACCCGTCATAAACCAGAAATAATTCGATTCCAAGGATTATGCAAGGCTGTACAAGTGGGGATAGCTTGACAACATTTTTGCATAAAAAGCGATTAACTCAATTATACAATTATAATTCTGTTATCAATTAATTATGACTATCCATCTAAATTAGCAACTATCCTATGCCAAACATGTGGTATGTCATTTTAAAAGCATACAATAGTAACCATAGCAGGTATTGTAATTCCATATTCATTCGAACCATCATATTCCATAACACAGTTACTACGATGTTGGAGTTAGCCAAGTTTCTCACTATCCGGGAGAGACGGCGATTCGAATCGATTTCAACCAGCTGAGAATTTATTCCTAATACAAACCCAGGCATACCGCGTGAAGGTAGCCTTAGGTCACCTTTGGTACAACTCAGGTACACATTTCGCGGGTTCGTACCGTGCTGCACAATCAGGGACACCAAATGCCAGGACGTTCAGGCCTAGCCTGCCCTTGGGCTCAGTCTAATCGCCCCCGCAAGGAGCACACAACAGAACGAGGCCTGGCCTGAGTTGAGCTACTCGGCTACGTGGTCGGAACAAGTTATCCGGCCAGCTAAGTGATAGGCATGCGTTCAATCTTGTCAGAAGTTCCAACAATGGTACGGTCCTTGATCGACATAGACGGGGATAGATCCACACCCAAGACCTCCATGCCTTGTTGCTTCTCTATCGATATCCCACCCAGTCTTGATTTACTTTTACCCCATGGTTCTTTTCCATGATAGCAAATATAGCTGACCGTGCTTTGGTATCCACCTATATCTCGCAGGTGATAGGAAATCACCTGACTTCTACCGGTCTAAGCAGGGCTAAACAAATATTCGATCCTAGACCTACTCAGGGTTAAGGGTGTATATAACTGGACAAGGTAGTTCCATGCATCAAGTGTTTCCAGACAACTCTTATACCTACTGCATCAATCATAAGGACTCAAATAATATTTTGTAAAATATTGGGAGACTTAGAATGCTCCGGGGCTTGCCTCTCAGAAAGGACGTGGGGCGGTGATCAGGGCACTCTGGAAGCTCCTCAGGGTTCTGCTCCTCACCTTCGGGAGCTGCGGCTTGAGGATTCTCCTGCTGGTCCCCTTCCTCTACTTCGTCGAACTCCAGCAACGTGATCTCCTCTGTCGATCCTAGATGCATGAGTATGGCATAAGATATTGCGAATAGATATATGTTAACAGGTATGGTATGATGATACATGAAGAATGCATTCTTACAAATATTCTTTACATCATGGTGCTGAAGTAACAACAAGTGCATCATGTTCTACTGAGTAGGTGCATATTTCTTCTTGATTATTTAGTTAACTATACTTCAACAATGCATCTACTATATCACAAACAGCAGCTACTTGTTTTACTCATAACTGGAGTTCTAATTATCCAAATGTAGTGATCCTAGACTTTCTGGAAAGCTTATAAAATTATCTACAACTCTTATTTAATTCACAAAAGCTAATTCACAACTTATATTAGCCAAAACAGACAATCATATCAGTGCTGTCCAGAAATTCTAGAGAGCAAGCAATTCGGAAATGCTAACTTTAAACAGCTATAACTCCTAAACCGTTTGACCTATGGTCCTGAAATTTTAACACAAGACATATGATGAAGTTATCTACAACTTTGTTATTAACCATTTTTACAGCAAACATCATTTTTATCATGCAACTTATCAAACTACAGAATCTGTCCGGAAACTCTTCCAATTCGCATTATGAAGCAACAATACTTCTACTTCATGTAATCACTCAAAGTTTGACAACACAAAGTTTACCAACAGTTTAAGCATACCAATTACACTCAAGAAAACTTAATGGTGAAGCTAAAACTATTTATTTAAATGCCTTTATTATTTTACTTAGGTACATAGGTTAAATAATAAACATATACCAAATGTGCATCATAAATTCTCAAAAATTTACAGTGCCTTATTCATGCTACCAAAAGACTACTGTAAAAGTTTCATGCCATTTTATACAGTAAAACATTCTATACAAAAAAGGCAAGGCATAAAGGCTTAAAATAGCATAAATAGAAAACCTTAGTGAAAAGTGTCAAGCAACAGATTTTATATTTTTCTTGGCATCCTTAGGGTACTAGGATGACCTCCAACAAATTTCATAAATTTTGGATTCATAAATAATTTATAAATATTCATACAAGGATTAACTATTTATAAAAGAAAAATCTATACCTACAAATCTACACATGCACTGATCCTCAAATTTTTACCACAGCTCATACATGTTAATACTAGCTTACCACAAAAATTGCATAATTTTTGGAGCACAGGAACTCTAGATATAAAATAAACAAGTTTGCATGCATTCAAAAACACATTTCAAACTTCCATTTAAATCTTCCAAAATTTCTACTGTAAGTGTCAAGAATATATTTTTCCTAAATACTACACTTCTTAAGGGACACTACCAAGTTTATTTTACAATTTTTGAAGCTACTAAACTAGAGATCTAAATATTACAAAACAGCATGAAACCCTGATTCAAATGAACTATCCTACTCTCTAACTGCCACTGGCCGGTGGGACCCGCTGACAGAGGACCCCACGCGTCAGTGACACCGAGACAGGGCAGCGGCGCTGCGCGATGGTAGCCCGGCCAGAGCTCATCGACGGTGAGTTCGCCGGCGGGTGACATCTTCACTACGTGATCCCCATGACCTAACGCGTCGATTGCACTACTTGGCTGGCCTTCTCGTCGGCGCTAACGACGACGACGGCGGCCATGGTGGCTCGCCGGGGCAGAACGACGGTGCTACGTCGGAGGAGGCCACTGCAGCTCAACCTAGAGCTTGGACGAGCATCTATGAACTACATCGAACCTATTGCGCGCTCTATTGTGGCCTGCGGTGGTCGGGTTTGGTCGAACCACGGCGACGGAGGGTGGCGGCGGAGCTCTGGTGAGCTTGCGCGTGGTGCTGTGGCTTACCGGGTGCTATCAGCGGGCACAGGTGGATGCAGTGGGTTGCTGGGGTGGCGGTGGAGCTGCTGTGGTGATGGAGAAGCGGCGAAGGCGAGCTGGCGCCGACGATGGTGACGGCGGAGGCTCTCGGTGCTGCGGCTGCTACGGCGGGTGAAGAAGGTGGCCTAGGAAAAGCAAATGGTGAGCACGGGGCAGTGCGGGCGGGTGCTGGCGGTATTAAGGCGCTCTCTAGCCTGCCTTGGCCACACACGGCGGGGCGCTGGTGACACGCGGCCGTTGCCAGCCACCACGCGGCGCGCGAAGACTGACGCCGGTCGGCCACTGAAATAGTGTTGCAGTTCATTCAGTCGCGCGACGATGGCCTGACAGCGTGTTTTCAAGTCGATGTAACCGCTAATCCGTGGCTCCAAAGCGTAAATGATCTACATGATTTTTGTAGCCCGAAGTACTAGCTCCAATTCTTGTTAAGGAATCATGCTCTAATTCGCAGCCAAAACCAAGTTACAACACCCTGAGGTCAGCTTATCAGGCTGTTCAGTTAACAAGGACTTAGTAAAATTGCTAAGTGTTGAAATGTTGGTTTTGCTGATTCTTGTGATCCAAATTCATGCATGTTAGGAGCTAAATCAGTCAATGACCCAAAAATAAAAGTTGTTCCCCTTGCTAAATACTACAACTTTGCTTTAGTGACCACCTCCATGCAAGGTCTCTAACACCTAGTTCAAACTTGGTCAAACATGTCACATTTAAAGGATGGTAGACCTTCAACCATGGCTTAATGACCTATTTACCCCTAACCATGAATATCAAAGTTGTTCATAATGATACTCTAAACATGTTTAGGATAATTGCAAGGTCATACAATCATTTCATGTATTAGTCACTCATAGTGCTATTTAGTTTAATCACAGGAAATCTTAAGTGTTTGGTCATGAAAGGTGACCTTCATGAACAATGTCCTATTTGCTAACCTAGGTGTTGCTACATATTTTTGTGACTCACATCCACCAAGTACATGTGTACACTCATGGTCATTTGCATATGTACAAGGAAACATGCAATAACAAGCAAATGTTGCATACGTTTCAATCCAATGTTTCAATTATAAATGCTTGTTTATGAATGCTTGATGCTCATGTTCATGTTATGCAAGTCAAGTTATGCAAGGCTAACACCCGAGGTGTTACAGCCCCTCCCCCTTATAAAAATCTCGTCCTGAGATTTGTAAGATCTACCATTCTTGGAAAAAGGTGGGGTAAACTTCTCGTAAATAATCCTCTCGTTCCCACGTGGCATCTTGTTCACTGTGATTGTTCCACACCACCTTATAGAACTTAATAATCTTACTCCATGTCACTCTTTCCATCTCTTCTAATACGCGAATTGGCTTTTCCTCATAGGTCAAATCCGATTGAAGTTGTACATTGGTGGGTGCAATAGCTTCTTCAGGTACATGAAGACATTTCTTCAACTGAGAAACATGGAAGACATCAAATATTGCACTCATCTCTGGTGAAAGTTGTAACTTATAAGCAACATTTCCTTTCCATTCCAAAATCTTGTATGGCCCCACATATCTAGGTGAAAGCTTCTTTTTCATCCCAAATCTCTTCACGCCTTTCATGGGTGATACTTTCAAGTATACATAGTCACCCACTTCAAACGTCAGTGGTCTTCTTCTTTTATCAGCATAACTCTTTTGTCTCGATTGAGCTGCCTTCATATGCTGTTGGATAACACGTACTTGCTCTTCAGCTTCATTGACAAAGTCAATACCAAAGTATCTCCTTTCACCGGGCTCAATCCAATTCAACGGAGTTCTACATTTTTTGCCATACAAGGCTTCAAATGGAGCCATCTTGATACTTGCTTGATAACTGTTGTTATAGGAGAACTTAGCCAAAGGTAACCATTTCTCCCATGAACCTTTGGAAGATATAACACAAGCTCTTAGCAAATCTTCTAAGATTTGGTTTACTCGCTCCGTCTGTCATGAAGTTTGTGGATGGTATGCCGAACTTCTAATCAATTTAGTTCACAAAGCCTGATGTAAGTGCTCCCAGAAATGAGCTATGAACTGTGGTCCTCGATTTGAGATTATGGTCCTAGGTACTCCATGTAGTCTCACGATCTGAGAAACATACATCTCGGCATACTTCCCCACGTGATATGTTGTGTGAACTGGTACAAAATGTGCTGACTTGGTGAGACGATCTACAATGACCCATATTGAATCATGACCTTGTGGTGTCATTGGAAGGCCTGTGATAAAGTCCATACTGATTTCTTCCCATTTCCAACCTGGAATAGGCAATGGCTAAAGTAATCCGGTAGATTTCATATGAATAGCTTTTACTCTGCTGCAGTTGTCGCACCTAGCGACATAGGCTACGATCTCTTTCTTCATCTTAGTCCACCAAAAACGGATTTTCAAATCTTGGTACATCTTACTACTACCTAGATGGATAGACAATTTGGACGAGTGAGCTTCATCTAAAATTTGGTTCCTCAGGTCACGGTCTTTTGGTACCACAAGTCGGTCCTCAAACCATAACACACCTCTTTCATCCAATCTGAAATGCTTGGTCTCTTGCTCTTGCATTTTTCTCTTGATGTGACTTATTCCTACATCTGTTTGCTGCAGCTCTATGATTTTGCTCTCAGGTGATTAACTGATCGTGATATTGTGTAGTACAGCAGGGTGTAACAAGTTGAATCCATCTTCCAATAATGCTTCTATAGTGTTGCAATGAGACTTTCGCCTGAGTGCATCTGCTACTACATTAGCTTTTCTCGGATGGTAGTGCACTTCTAAATTGTAGTCCTTAATTAACTCTAACCATCTTCGTTGTCTCATGTTCAGCTCTAGTTGGGTAAAGATATACTTGAGACTTTTGTGGTCAGTATATATATGACATACATTGCCCAACAAATAATGTCTCCATATCTTTAATGCATGAACAACTGCTGCAAGTTCTAAATCATGTGTAGGATAGTTGACTTCATGCTTTCTCAATTGCCGAGAAGCATATGCAATAACTCTTCCTTCTTGCATAAGCACACATCCCAAACCTATTCCCGATGCATCACAAAATACATCAAAAGGCTTTTCAATGTCTGGTTGTGCTAGCATAGGTGCTGTAGTTAACAAAGTTCTAAGGGTGTGAAAAGCTGCTCCACATTCTGGTGTCCATTTGTACTTCTCATCTTTCTGAAGTAGTCTGGTCATGGGCTTAGCTATCTTTGAGAAATCTGGAATGAAACAATGATAAT
The DNA here is from genome assembly GCF_019320115.1 of Miscanthus floridulus. Lineage (NCBI taxonomy): Eukaryota > Viridiplantae > Streptophyta > Magnoliopsida > Poales > Poaceae > Miscanthus > Miscanthus floridulus. Next base: position 115,079,198 of record NC_089587.1, on the reverse strand, counting down.
ATCCTGCTGACCCTAGAAAACTCTGAACTTCATGAACCGAAGTTGGGGCTTTCCAATCCATGACCTCTTGTACTTTTGATGGGACTACAGAGATTCCATCCCTTGATAAGATATGACCTAAGAAAGGTACTTTACTTAACCAAAATTCACACTTGCTGAACTTTGCATATAGCTTATGCTCCCTTAATCTGGATAGGACAATCCTCAGATGCTCTTCATGATCTGACTCATTTTCCGAATAAATCAATATATCATCGATAAACACGACCACTTAACTTGTCGAGTTCGGGCATGAATACCGAATTCATCAGGTACATAAAGTAGGCTGGAGCATTCGTTAGTTCGAAAGACATAACCAAATACTCATATAAGCCATACCTAGTAGAAAAAGCAGTTTTAGGTATGTCCTCTGGCCTGATCTTTATCTAATGATAGCCTGATCTCAAATCAATTTTGGAGAATACTTTTGGTTTTGCCAACTAATCGAACAAGATGTCGATGCGAGGCAATGGGTATTTGTTCTTGATGGTTACAACATTGAGTGGTCTATAATCTACGCACATTCTTAGTGACTTGTCCTTCTTTTTCACAAATAATGCGGGACATCCCCACGAAGATGATCTAGGTTGAATAAGACCCTTGTCCAACAGATCCTGTAATTGAATCTTAAGTTCTGCTAACTCATTGGATGGCATTCTATAGGGCCTTCTTGAGATGGGTGATGTACCGGGCACTAACTCAATCTTAAATTCCACATCCCTATCAGGTGGTACACCTGGTAACTCCTCTAGAAATACATCTAGAAACTCACAAACCACAGGGATATCGCAAAGGGTTGTGGTTTGGATAGAACAAGCTAAGTGTTGGAGTTCAAAGTTGCGGGAGAGTGGTACTAGAAAAGCCTTCCCTCCCCTGGGTTCTCTCAACATAATAGTACGAGTGCTGGTGTCTATGAGAACACCATGGTCCTTCATCCAATTCATGCCTAAGATTATACTTATCGATAACTCGGGCAATATTATCAAATCTGTGGTATACTCCCTCCCTTGTATAGAGATGAGCACATTTTTGACTATCTTATTTGTAGCAATAGTAGCCCCTGCTGAACTTATATTATAACCCCCTTTGCTTACTTCAATTATTTCCTAATCATGTCTAGATGCAAATGCTTGACTCATAAATGAATGAGAAGCGCCCGAATCAAATAAAACAATAGCGGGATGCTTGTTGACAAGAAACATACCAGCCGTGACAACTTCTCCGGTGTGCACTTCCTCAACAGCGGTATAATGCACGTATCCTAGACGTGCCCTGGTATTCGCCTGCCTCTGATTGTTCTGATTCTGGTTGCCATTCTTCTTGGGGTGGGGGCATTCCTTGGCCCAATGACCCACTTGATTGTAGTTGAAACATGGTTGATTATTCCTGAATCCAGTGGAGCTGTCCTGACTGCCATTTCCTTTCGGTAAGGCAATAGTGAATGCCTTACGGAATGGTTTCTGTGGCCTGCTATTCTGAGCTTTAGGTGGTGGAGGCCTAAACTTGGATGCAGATGGATGGAATTGTGGCCTAGCTGCGATAGGTGCTCTAGTATGTGAAGATCCGGAGGCACCTGCCTCAAATGCCCTCTTGCGACCCTTAGTAGCCGCATGCATGTTATTGTGGTTTTCTTGGGTCAAAGCATCACTAATAAACTCGTTGTATGTGGCACGCCTAGAATTGGCCATGGTCTTCATTAGTTTGGTGCCTAGACCCCTCTTGAAGCTCTCTATCTTCTTCTCCTCAGTATCCACAAAACCTGGAGCATATCTAGATAGGTTGTTGAATGCGTGCATATATTCTGTGAGGGTCTTTGTCCCCTGAGTGAGCCTCATAAACTCAGCCGCTTTCATGCACATTAGGCCTGGGGGAATATGATGTCCCCTAAAAGCCAGCTTGAACTGCTCCCATGTCACTCGCGCATTAGCAGGTAGAGACGACAAGAAATGTGTCCACCAGATCCCTGCTGGTCCTTGCAGCTGATGAGAAGCATACTCAGCTTTCAGATGCTCGGTGACCCTTAGCAGACGAAACTTCTGCTCAATGGTGTTGAGCCACTCGTCAGCCTATAGTGGTTCCTCAGCCACCTTGAAGATAGGAGGCTTCATATCCAGAAATTCCTTGAATGTACTGTGCTAATTTGGCTCGGCCCCTTGTTGCTGTGGGTGGCCACGAGCAGTGTTCTGCGCGATGAGGTGTAGAGCTTCTTCCATTGTCCTTTGGCTAAATAAGAAATTAGCAAAGAACTCCTGAGCAGACGGTGGTGGTGGTGGTGGTAAGTCATCACCATTGCCATCATGACTGCTACTAGCTCCTGCACGGGTGCGCGTCATCTGCGAAGTTGCAACAATAAGCGATTATTGGTGGATGCCACAAGATTGCAGATGAATTTATAATCATGCCAAACTGAAATTACTGGAGACAATCTCAAATTCATACAATAAAAACAGAGGCATAATAATCCATTCTCATAACATGACACCACCAATTTTATCACTTATCGGACTCATAGCACGTCAATGTTCAAATCATGATCTCTGATAAATCAACTGGAATTCGCATTAGCGTTTAACCAAACGTGCGATAGTCATGCAAATAACCATATTACATGATAGTTCAAAACACCAACACCAAATCCAAACTACAGGTCCATTACATAACCAACGATGATACACTAAGTACTTATACTAAGTACTAAGCGATTTAATCCTCATCATGATCACCATCGAGGTCAGAGATAGGATCATCTCCTTCCTCAGGCTCCACCTCTTCCTCTTCATCATCCTCATCATCGTCCTCTTCCATATTTGGACCATCCTCTTCCCCATCAAGGATAGGGTTTAGCTGGTTGTTCAAATAGTGCACTTCATGCTGAAGGTTCATTACTTGAAGTTGAGCTCATGCAAGCTATTGACGTAGGACCCTTTCAGCACGATCCTAAGCGTGGCTCATGTCGCGGTGCCTATCTCGCTCTATCCTTATGTTAGCGACATGGTTTTCTACTGCATCACGCTGACGTCTAGCTGTGGACACCTCCGCACGAGCGGTCTCCAACTGCTCCCTTAGTCCTGCAAGCAAAGCTTGATCATCGGCTCAAGCGTCTTGGGCTGCTGCTCTCTGTTGATCCACTTGCTCCATTTGGGCATGGAGAGTGCCCAAAGCTGCATAAGCTTTGTCAGATTCCCAACGGGCTTTACTTGCGGCTTTCTTTTGCTTGCGCACACATTTCTTGAGCTTGTTTTGCGTGGCTTCAGCTCTCATGAGTTTGTCCATGCAGGTGGTGTATGATTCCTGCCAGAAATCTCTAGTGCCCTGGCATGTACAAAACATCTTTATCACCGCAAACATTGCACTCATGGAGGGATTAGAGCTATTTGCTCGCTCATCCCAATCTCTGATCAAAGCATTTGGATTATGTTGTTCCCAATTAGTGGTGGAGGGATCCACCCAAGGAAACATACATGCTGCACTGCCGGTCAGTGCATCTCCATGCTGCTGGTAGATTTGCCTCAAAACCTCAAAGGCTACAACTTGGGCAGCCTCCCAAGAAGTCTTCCCTTCTGATTCTGCCTTCCACTCCTGCCAGAAGGGCGGTTGTGTGCGGGCTGGTATAGTGAGCCGCACCTCATACCATGGCTGTCCTTCCACGCACTCTTCAATCCAATGATAAAGGGGCGGTTCATGGTACCCCGCAAAGTGCAGAACTCTCCACAATAGGGTAGGTGTTCCGAAAACCATTAGGAAATTCTCACATCCAACTGGTGCTGCCATTTGTACCATTTAACACGTACAACTTTGTGAGATAAGGCCATAATGGATAAGAGTTACATAACCGAGTAAGAATTTTATAAGGGGAGGAACAATGTAATTATTTGAATGATAATTAACATGATGCATTGTTTCGTATGTCCTCACAAACTTAGGAAAATTATTTCTAACGGTAGACACGGTGGCATACATATGTTCTCTCATATATAGCATAACTAGTCGAGCTACACGTTTCGTTGTTAGTGTACCTGCATAAGAATTTCATTTCAGCCCAAACCCATAATGAAATATGTAGAATGTAAATTTAAATACTTCCATATATGTATACCCATACATATACTTCCGTATCAAAGCTACCCAAAGCAGTTCATACCCATAATTAAATACGTACCATATACACATGCAAGCATGCATACATAGCCGTACCAAAGCTAACTCTCCCCGACCGCACGCTCACATCTTGCGGTCATACCACTCATCATCTTACCTTGGCGTAGAGGCATTTGATCCATACATTACCATTCAAGTGAATGGCATCCATACAATAGCACGCCGTATGGACGACGAAGTAAAAACCCCCATGTTAGTACTTAAATAGCCACCTAATAGTCCTTAATTTGGGCATAAGGAAAGTGATCATTGGCACACTTTAGATTTCAAATACCTATTAACATAGCTATTAGTTGCTAGAAAGGGTTTTAGAAAACAAAAACTTTTGTTTTAAATACACATGTGACAATTAACGTTGAATCTTGCTCTGATGCCAGCTATCGCAGAACCGACCAATTTATAAGAGTACAAGTACAATGGCGTCCCACAAGCGGTCGAGCTGTCATACTTGAACCCATATAAACCCGGTAGTCCGTCGAGTACCATGACGGGTCTCGATAAACGATTTACAACAACCAAGATCATACATGATTCAACATACATGCCACATATCACATAAAGTTCATAGATACATTTCCATCATCAGAGTATTAATAAAAGTTATTACAAACCAAGTTCAATAGATAAAGCGGAAGCAATTTGAGTTCGTAAATAAAGTTTCCAACATAGTTTGATACAGTGCCAAATTATGATCACGGTCCACAAAAGCATATAGAAGATTTAATAAAGAAGCCCGCCCCAGGCTCACTCCTCATCCACGGTGGGATAGAAGCAACTCTTGCAATACCCATCATACACAGTGCCATCTGCAACAATGGGAAATAAACCCTAAGTACGTGAAGGTACTCAGCTAGACTTACCCGTCATAAACCAGAAATAATTCGACTCCAAGGATTATGCAAGGCTGTATAAGTGGGGATAGCTTGACAACATTTTTGCATAAAAAGCGATTAACTCAATTATACAATTATAATTCTGTTATCAATTAATTATGACTATCCATCTAAATTAGCAACTATCCTATGCCAAACATGTGGTATGTCATTTTAAAAGCATACAATAGTAACCATAGCAGGTATTGTAATTCCATATTCATTCGAACCATCATATTCCACTAGCCACTACTGCCTGCACTTCGCTACGGGTGATTTGCTTGGTATAGAAAAGAGGCTCATGTCTAATATGTTTTCTCATCTTGTTGGTACGGAAGGTTGGTCTCAATGTTACATGGTGCCTATTCTAGGAACCCCACGGCAAATGCCGCGAGCGCTAAGCACAAATAACTGGTCATCTTGGAAGAATTGATTCATTCATTATTATTGTGTAAAAGGAGCATCAGAACAACAAACACATAAATATATATTCTGTAATCGAAATACTAATTAATGTTCAAAGTATTACAAAATAGAAATCATTAAAAAGTCAAAATCGCCTATGAACACATTATCTATAGTAGGTACAATCTAAGCCTTATTATTTCTGTTTGAAGTAGGTGCTCAGAATTGATAGGACACTATGATAATATGCAACATGGGCATCACCACTCTTTGCTTGTATGAAAAAGATCTATGAAAAAAGGCAATAAACACAGGGAAATAAACCAAATGCATATTCCAACGGTCTTATACGGGTACATCATATAGGCATTCAGTCTCCCATTCACGACACAACATTCACCTTCCCTACGATGGACGATCTCAACAGTACAGACAAAAACAACAACAAGAGTACAATACCGGAAGACAGCGAAAAACAGCACTACTACTATGGGTACAGCATCTCAAGGCAACTAATCTACTTGGAACTACGCATCTTCATTCCCGAGCTTGGCGGATTCTTCAACCGCCTTGGCTATGGATCTACATCTTCTCTTGGTGATGCCTGAGTGAGAGGAATCAAGGGCACTACTTCTGACACCTCCGAAGGTGGAGGTGCTGGCGGCACTGCAACACCGGTCCTCCTTCTTTTAGGCGGGTGGACAGGGATCCCTTCCAAGATCAGGGCATCCTGCCTTTCAGTAGCCAGCGTCCTCTGCTTGGCCCTAGTGATAAGATAGGCCTCCCGCAGCTGATGGACATGTCGATCTTCAGCCTCCTTTAGAGCTTCAGACATGGTACTCTCCCGGCTCTTAGCAGCTGTAGCATTGGCATGCGCATCGGCGAGCTGCACCTAGAGGATTCGGGTGAAGATCTCAGTTTCCTCCGCCCGCCGGAGGCAGATCCTCAGTTCCAAGGCTTGCCAGTCATACTGCTCATCCAGGGCAAGAAGGTACGTGGTCAAATGCACCATGGTAGGACTATCCTCTTACGCAGCCTGCCCTTGCAAAGCCTCCATGCGAGCCCTCCATGTCCTCCGATTCTTGTCCAAAGGTGGAAAGAACTGCATGGGGGTACCAGCAATGGGCTCCTCATAGATCTGGCAGAGGTACCGCAAGCCTTTGTGGGCCACAACCTAGTAGGTGTCGATAAAGCTAAACCCGGTTGTGGTCACACTCCAAGCTCTAGTGAGGTTGGGGAACTCCTCACTCTTCCCGATGTAGACGGTAACCTCACACCGCTCGGTGCCTTGCTCCTCATACTCACGACCCTCATACTCGGGATGATCTTTGACTCCGAGCTTTTGCAGGGTGGCATGCAGGATTCTGGGAAAACCCTCAACGTTTAGGCAGTAACTACTAACCTAGGCTCTTGCCATTTCTGGCAGTGGTTGTGAGGAAGGCTGAGCGAAAAGCTGGCTCAAAGGAAAAGCTTAGTGAGCTAAAGTGCGCCGAGTGGTGGTACCAATGGCTAAGCCAGGCTCTGCTTATAAAGGCAGAGCGGTCAGTGGTCCTGATGCGATTCACTAGGGTTTCTGCGTGGGATCAGTACGAATGAATCGACCAAATTCCACGTGTTCGAGGCGAGCGACGTGCGGTGCCATTACTAAGTAGTACGACTGTAGGGCAAGGGTCCGACAAGAGCACAGAAAAGGGGTATGAGGAGATGTGGGTCCCTACAGGCATGAACCATGGGCGAACGCGAAGGACGAAGCCACAATGCAAACCTAACTCTAGAACAGGAACAAGTAGGTGATGCACAATACGACACACGTGACACGTATGGATGGCGTATCTGCTAGCAATGCGATAGTATAATGCACAAACAGGATATGCATGAATGCAGGTCCTATACGTCCTTGCACTGTTGCCAACATATAGGGAAACCGTTCTTAGCTTTTTGGCACATCGTTCTCTCCCTGTTGGCGACCAACCCCAACCACCGACCACCTCCGTGTCTTAGATGCATGGATGCATGTGTAAGTACAAATGTTCCTGCATGGTCGATGAATCATTTTTATCTGATGGTAAGGAGGAGAGGCATTAAATGTGTCCACCTGCCCGACTTGTTTTTATCTGATGGTAGCATGGAGGGGAGGCATTAAATGTGTCCACTTGCTTTTGACCCACCCTACGTAGGTGAAGATGTTAAGTGTTTTTAAATTTACTGAGCGAATTTCTGGATAGCTTAGGGAATGACCTCGGACACTGCTCGTCTCATGCGCGTAAAAATCCTACCGGTTTCCTTTTATTGTTCTCTGCGCTAGACTAAATGGTGGACTGCGCTAGGCCCAATGACCGCTCCTCCATTACAAAAGGCCTAGCCTAGCCACTTGGTACCACCACTCGGTGAGTCTCAGCTCACCTAGCCTTTCTCCCGAGCAAGCTTCTCGCTCGATCCTTCCTTGTAACCATCATCCACCAAGGATGGCAGGAGCTTGGGTTTGCAGCTATTGCCTGAACACTGAGGGTTTTCCCAAAATCCTATATGCCACCTTGCAAAAACTCAGAGTCAAGGATCGCCCCGAGTATGAGGGTCGTGGGTATGAGAAACATGGTACTGAGCGATGTGAGATCACCATCTACATTGAGAAGAGCGAGGAGTTCCTCCATATCACTGAAGCCTGGAATGTGACCGCAACCGAGTTTTGCTTTGTCGACACCTACCAAGTTGTGGCCCGCAAAGCCTTGCGGCATCTTTGACAGATCCATGAAGAGCCAATTGCTCATACCCCCATGAAGTTCTTTCCACCTTTGGAAAAGAATCGATGGGTATGGAGGGCTCGCATGGAGGCTTTGCAAGGGCGGGACGCGCAAGAAGACAGCCCAACTGTGGTACATCTGGCCACGTATTTGATTGCTCTGGATGAGTAGTACGACGGGCAGGCCTCGGAGATGAGGAAGTGCCTCCACTGAGCCGAGGAAGCCGAGATCTTCTCTAGGATGCTTGAAGTGCAACTCACTGAGGCGCATGCCAATGTGGCAGCCACAGAAAGTCGTGAGACTACCATGGCGGAAGCCCTAAAGGAGGCTGAAGATCGGCACACCTAGCAGCTGGAGGACGCTTATCTGGTCACAAGGGCTAAGCATAGGACGCTTGACACAGAAAGGCAGGAACCCTTGGTCTTGGAGGGAATCCCTGTCCACCCACCGGAAAGAAGGAGAACCAGTGTTGCAGTACCACCAGCACCTCCACCCTCGAAGGTATCAGAAGTAGAGTCCTTGTTTCCCCTCACTCAGCCACTACCATGAGAGGAGACAGATCCTTAGCCAGTGCAGAAGAAGAACCAACCGAGGCCAGGAATGAAGCCGTTTGGTCCGACGAAGTAGATGAGTTGTCCTAGGGGACATGTACCCATAGTTAGTAGTGCTTTTCATCGCCATCCTCTAGTGGTGTAATCTTTCCATTGTATTTCATCCGTAGATGTTAAGAATCGTCAGGTTGTAGGAGCCAAACGATGTGTCGAGAATGGGAGAGGGAGTGCCTGTATGTTGTACTCGTATAAGAGCGTTTTGGACATGCATTTTGCTTTATCTGTTGTGTTTGTTATGTCAATTTGCCCTTAGACCTTGTTAGACCTACTTAGGGTTCTCGAGGCAAAAAAAACGGGTTACAAGAAAAGCAACCATTCAGATGCAAGCAGACCAGCTATGATTGGAAATGAATCGCAAAGGAGGTAACAAATTAAAGCCGCCTTTTGACAAATTAAAGACCTCCCACTAACATAGTGTAGGCTTTCATTTTCAAGTTGTATGTTTGACCTAAGACCGCATGCAAATTAAAGCCACGCGCACCGGCAGTGGCCACTCACCCACGCTACAGTTAGAGTGATTCTATGTTGATTTATTGCCCCTTTTCTTGTAGATATTCCTTTTACCAGTCATGAGTGAAAGTAATCACCCCATGCAGACATCAATTGATATTCTAGAGCTCAACCGCTTGAGGCATGGTCTTCTTCTTGATGCCTACATTTGGGATCGGAGGCTGTCATGTAGACTCAGTTCTTAAAACACATGGCCATGTTTCAAAAACCAATCCAGACAACCTTGATGTTCTCTTATACACCAGACTGAAGGAATGGAAAGCTGATTTGCTTTCTGGGGATACTGAGATGGGGAAATCTTTAGGAAGTCCAAGGAAATCTTTGTTATCTAGAGAGGGCCATTTGAATGATAATGAATACAGTGTTGCTGATACAAATTTAGAGATTTGTTTGGAGGGTCATCCTATGGATGATGCACAGGATCTTGACAAAGTCTACAACAAATTCAATGGAGGAAAAAAGTGGCCTATATCTAAATCTACTGATGGTTTGGAACCTGTTGAGAGGTTACCCTCACTTGCATCAATTTTTTCTGATAATATCGATTTGGCATGGACTGGGTCTTGTGATTTGCAGCATGATCTTCCATAAGCTTTCACCAAAACTGATGGCAATGTATCCTTTAATTTGGATAGTCCAAACTACACCAATATAGTAACCCCTGTTAGAATTCACTCGTTTAATTCTACACTGGGGTTACGACAGAGAGAACGAATTGGATTAGCTCCAGCTTCTTTGCATGTACCATCATTCAAATCTGCTGAGTACTTTGGGGGTATGACAAGCATCCTGAAGGACCCAATGGCAAATATATGAAGGGCCTGTTCTCAAAGGTCTTCTGGGGTGATAGAGAAATTAAATGTTGTTCTTGCACGCACACCCACATACATCTCATCTGCTTCAAATATGATCGATGATGGGGCATGGTTACTATTACCCCAAATTGGATATGAAGATGTTGTCGTGGCAGTATATGATGATGAGCCCACCAGTATTATATCATATGCCATGACATTAGAAGAATATGTACAACAAGTAACACACAGACTGAATTCTAGTTGAGTTTTTCTCATCTACCAAATACTACTGAGATCAGCAGCCATGGACTTGAGGTGGCCTCACCCTCTCAACAAGACCATTTGCATTCGAAAGGAACTCATTTTAAGTTTTCCTTTGATGATGACTCACCGATTTCTCCAGATAAAACAAAGTTCTCTGTGATCTGCTATTTTGAAAAGCATTTTTCTGCGCTCAGAAAGAAATGTTGTCCCAAAGATATTGATCACATACGTTCTCTAAGTCGCTGCAAGAGATGGAATGCGCAGGGTGGAAAAAACAATGTTTACTTTGCAAAGATGATGGATGAAAGGTTCGTAATCAAACAAGTCACGAGAACAGAGCTGGAGTCTTTTGTAGAATTGACAGTTTTGACAGATAGGTTCTATGAAAGGCACATTAGCAGAACATCAAAGCAAGATTACATAGTAGGCATACGGATTCAACCAAAATTAAACACATAGAAAATAAGGCAAGGCAAAAAAAAACAGATAACTATTCGAAGTAATTCTAGCCATTTCCAGTTATGAACAAATAATTTACACCAAATGTAGATCGAATCTACACCTAAACTAAAATAGTAAAAATAATATAATAAGATGAAATATGCTCTGCATATATAGGAGCGAGTTGAGGTGATGTGATGGCCACGAGTCCCTGCAGAAAGCGACATGCACCTGACCAAACCATAAGATTTTAAAATCGCTTCATCACTTGTATCAGGTAGTTTCCGTGCAATTGTGAGGCACTGCCAACAAAAAACATAGCTATACATTGCAAGTTATATCCAAGACATCCCTAATAAAGTAAGAAATAATTTTCTCTTTCCAAAGAGAAGAGACTGTATAGACCTACCTCATAAGGCTCTAGTAGTTTTCCATCCACTGTCTTGTTTATGACCTTTGGAGGTCCAATCATAAATTCATATCCTTCTCTCCTCCTGCAAAGCTCACATTGTTCTTAAGACAACCAAAAGTCACTGAATTAATGAAACTACCAAATTTAAGTTCTTACATATTCTCTATCAATATTGTAAGATGCAGTGTGCCTCTGCCACTAACAAGAAATGTATCAATAGTTTCCCCATCTTCTACTTTCATAGCCAAATTCCTTTCGAGCTCGCGATACAACCTGTCACGGAGATTTCGGCTAGTAACGTATTTCCCCTATAATAAAGGGACTGAGAAGAAACAAATTTGTCAGTATTCTAGAAAGAGAATAAACCAAACTGTTGCATTATATTTGACATGGTATATTATTTCACAAGTGATGTACGGACACCATCATGGAGGGCAATCATTTACACAATTCATTAAGACATAGAAGAAATTTAGCTTAACAATAACAACTTTCGATTATTAGTTTCCTTATTGTAGTTAACAAAAACCATTGAAGCATAACAATGCCAAAGTACTTTTATGGCAAGCGTACAAAATACCATTTTTACGTGAAAACTGAGAAACCCTTTTATCTGTAATTATGGCTTCTAGAAGGTTGACTGCACGAATCTAGAACAATGAATACAGAGTACAAAAGATCATATGGAGTAATGAGGGTATATTTTATGGATTTCCCAACTCTTTGACACAGAAGAGCATGTTAGGAAGTGATATAACATATTTTTTGTTACCATGGAGGATAGACATACCTCCCGTCCAACAAAAAGGTGATGTATTGAAAATATGCATCTCCATGTGTTATCTACAAGTCTGCATAAAAAAGACAATGTGGGAACTAGATAGTAGCAGCAAGCAGCAGAAGGAAACCTACCAAACACTACTGTCCTCTTATCAAGCATCAGCACCAGAGGTCCCTCTTGTTTGTAATCTGAAAGATGAGATAAACATGGACATTTGAGAAACAAGAAGCAGTCGTACAAAGTACAGTCATTTAAGGCTAGTGCAGTAGATAATAATTTTAGTTTTAATCAAACAAATTCAGATTCCAGTGCCCAGAAAAAGAACTATTGAGCATGAAGCCCTTGAAAAACTTTGAGCAAGAAGCCTATTGGATTTCATTGTGCACTAACCAGGTACAATAGAGTAGTCTCTATATCATAAACAGAAATTTCAGTCCACCGTCAATAGGCATCATACATAAACTGCACTTGCCATATGAATTCTCCTGCACAAGCTTGCATAACTCATCGATCACCTAAACAAAAGGGTATACAAAAAAAATTGACAAATAAAGAAATACTCAAGTAAAAAAGATAACAGATAAAGAAAAAAGAACGAAAATATTTTACATTTGCAGGCAAATGTTCACCAAAGTACATGTTAAGCTTCTCCCTGAATCCAGTTGATTCACCATGGGCCTATTTTGTACAAATATATAATGTTAAACACTGCCTAAAATCAACAAATACATGAGGATATAAAAAAACAAACCTTCTCTTGATCATTACAAAGCGGGAGCTCTCTGCACTGGGTACGCCCTTCTCTTAATCATTACAAATTCCATTGATTTCTTGGGCAACCTTCTTATGCTGATTCATTTTCTAAAAGAATGTAGATAACAATAATTTGGTTAAACACGCCAAAATTTGGAACACTTAACCTTAAACAAAAAGTTTTTTTTGGGAAGAATTGCAAGTCATCCTTCTTTTTCGTTTAGTTGGAAACAAGCTAACTATTTATAGATCAAAGAGCCAGAAATCACTAACACAATATTAAAGAATGATCCAGCAAAAAAACAATCTAACAAGACTAAGACTACTTCATTTAATTCTGAAAACCATGAAGCACTCAAGCTCCCTAGCTTAGCTTAAAAAAGATCCAGCACATAAGACCCAAGACACATGGTGACCTAAACTGAGAACTGTACTTGAAGCAAAAAAAATGTATTAGATAAGTTGAAATTGCTTCTCTAGATCATGAAAAGGATGTGCACATACCACAAGATTTGCATGCTGCTAACCTGCTTTACCTGCACAGGAAAAAAAAACAAAGTGAGCTGCAGCCCCTTCTCCTTCTAGAAATTGATGAAAAGAACATGAAGTTGGGCAGTGTCTACTATCAAGTTGCTGCTGCACTGAGCACTAGAGGAAAAAATGTAACCATACTGAAGGCAGCAGTTATCAGAGTTATCCATGAGTAGGCAGCGTGGTGAGATGCAAGCCTAAAATGATGCAAGACCGTAAAATCTAAAACTATGAAACGTCAAACTCAATGATAGAAGCCTGCTACATATGACTGAATGGCCAAACTGCAGATCATCTAATGGTCAAACAAAGATTTGTTTGATGGACAAACTAAACTCTAAATTGAATTGAACCTAAAGTAAAACTGAAAAATAAATTCTACTACACTTCAACTGAACTTCAAATGAAAATAGGAAACACTAAACTTAACCTGAACTTCAGCAAAACAAATACTGAAAAAATAGCAAAATTGAACCACAGATCGGGAATTGCTTTCATGGTAGGTAGGCAGGAATCACAGCAGACCTGAGGGGAATGAAGGCGTCTCCAGCAACAAACCTTTTGGAACAAACAAAAACACTCCAACCACTCTGAAGTCTGAAAGAGATGCCTCCTAGGTTGCTCTGAAGAAGACAGATTCACAACACGGATAGCAATCATCAACACCAGGAACAAACAATCAGGGAAAATGAAACACTAAACCTCAAACAATAAACTAATCCACTCATTTTTACACTTGGCCCACATGCCCAGTAAAATCTAATCCCAAACCCAATCCTACCCATGCCGACGTTGGTGCCCGCCGCACGGCAGTGTCTTGCCCCGGCCGCCGTCACGGCCCTCGACGCCGTCGTCACCTCCGCGCACCGTCGGACGCACGCGTAGACCACCTCGCTCCACCTCATCGCCTTGCTACTCGCGCCCACCGCCGCGCCGCTGCTCCACGACGCACTTGTCCGCGCTCGCAGTGTCGCCTACTCGCCGCGCAATCGACGCCCACCAAGCCCACAACCATTTGAGGGAGACATATGCGATAGAGGGGGAGGGAGGGAGAGTAGAAGAAGACTCACCTGCGAATGGATGAGGGGCGGCGACGAGGGTGAACGCGGCAAAGACAGCGATAGACGAGGGCGGAGTACGAACAACTACGGCAAGGGAGGGAGAAGTCGAGAGCAGTGCGTCGAGGCGTGCGGAGCAGGGAGAACCAGGCAGTTGCCACAGCCGGCTGCACGCGGCCGCCGCCACCGCGGACAAAGCCGCCGCCGTTGCCCAGCGCCGGTCCTATGCCCAGGCGTGGCGCAGGGGGCAACCGTGCTGGGGGCCATCACTCTAGGGACCACCCACGGCGGTGCGCCACCTGCGCAGGGGCCTGACATGGCCGGGTGGCCTATCGCCGCTCCGGAGCCGCCAGCGTCGGGGGAGGAGAAGAAGAGGACGCCTGCCGCCGCTCTGGGGGCGGCCCGCATCGGGGACGACGAGGAAGAGGTAGCTAGGGTTTCATCGACCACACGTGGACCGGTGGGACGAGGCAGCGCCGGGGGAGAGCAGGGGCTCGGACGCGGCTGCGGCCACCGGCGTTGGACGACGCACCATGGCGCCGTGCTAGGGGACTCCGCTGCGCCGCGCACAGGGTGCGGGGAGCCTCGGCGGTGGCGACGAGGAGCGAGGGACAGAGCGAGAGCACGGAGAGGAGAGAGAGAGAGAGAGGAGGGGAGGAGCGGAGCTGCTGCCGCCTACCATTTACACGAGAGAGAGAAAGAGGAAGAGCACCATTTTATTTTACATGAGAGGACCGAGATGGAGCCTAGCTCTGCGAAGCAAGCCAGTCCCGGCAGCATGGATGCACGCGTATTCGGATGCGTGCCGACCACCGAGTTAGGCACCGATCAGCATGTCGAGAATCTACCGTCCCATGCTATGCGCCAACATCCATTTACGTGCCGCGTACAATCAGAAGAAGCCGTACTTCATTTAATGCGTGCAGTTGCTTCATCTATCTACTGCGGAATGCACGGATGAAGGCCGGCTGTGACGCATCTCATGTGAGCCGTGGAATTTTGATCTAACGCACCAAATAAAAAAGACTAACGTGGACATCCTAGAAGGCCGCCGATTCGGTGTGCCTTCATATCTTTAATAACACAGTTGCTACGATGTTGGAGCTAGCCAAGTTTCTCACTATCCGGGAGAGACGGCGATTCGAATCGATTTCAACCAGCTGGAAATTTATTCCTAACACAAACCCAGGCATACCGCGTGAAGGTAGCCTTAGGTCACCTTTGGTACAACTCAGGTACACATTTCGTGGGTTCGTACCGCGCTGCACAATCAGGGACATCAAATGCCAGGACGTTCAAGCCTAGCCTGCCCTTGGGCTCAGTCTGATCACCCCCGTAAGGAGCGCACAACAGAATGAGGCCCGGCCTGAGTTGAGCTACTCGGCTTCGCGGTCGGAACGAGTTATCCGGCCAGCTAAGTGATAGGCATGCGTTCAATCTTGTCAGAAGTTCCAACAACGGTATGGTCCTTGATCGACATAGACGGGGATAGATCCACACCCAAGACCTCCATGCCTTGTTGCTTCTCTATCGATATCCCGCCCGGTCTCAATTTACTTTTACCCCATGGTTCTTTTCCATGATAGCAAATATAGCTGACCGTGCTTTAGTATCCACCTATATCTCGCAGGTGACAGGAAATCACCCGACTTCTACCGGTCTAAGCAGGGCTAAGCAAATATTCGATCCTGGACCAACTTAGGGTTAAGGGTGTATATAATTGGACAAGGTAGTTCCATGCATCAAGTCTTTCCAGACAACTCTTATACCTAATGCATCAATCATAAGGACTCAAATAATATTTTGTAAAATACTGGGAGACTTAGAATGCTCTGGGGCTTGCCTCTCAGAAAGGATGTGGGGCGGTGATCAGGGCACTCCGGAAGCTCCTCAAGGTTCTGCTCCTCGCCTTCGGAAGCTGTGGCTTGAGGATTCTCCTGCTGGTCCCCTTCCTCTACTTCGTCGAACTCCAGCAACGTGATCTCCCCTGTCGATCCTAGATGCATGAGTATGGCATAAGATATTGTGAATGCATATATGTTAACAGGTATGGTATGATGATACATGAAGAATGCATTCTTACAAATATTCTTTACATCATGGTGCTGAAGTAACAACAAGTGCATCATGTTCTACTGAGTAGGTGCATATCTCTTCTTGATTATTTAGTTAACTACTTCAACAATGCATCTACTATATCACAAATAGCAGCTACTTGTTTTACTCATAACTAGAGTTCTAATTATCCAAATGCAGTGATCCTAGACTTTCTGGAAAGCTTATAAAATTATCTACAACTCTTATTTAATTCACAAAAGCTAATTCACAACTTATCTTAGCCAAAACAGACAATCATATTAGTGCTGTCCAGAAATTCCAGAGAGCAAGCAATTCAGAAATGCTAACTTTAAACAGCTATAACTACTAAACTGTTTGACCTATGGTCCTAAAATTTTAACACAAGACATATGATGAAGTTATCTACAACTTTGTTATTAACTATTTTTATAGCAAACATCATTTTTATCATGCAACTTATCAAACTACAGAATCTGTCCGGAAACTCTTCCAATTCGCATTATGAAGCAACAATACTTCTACTTTATGTAATCACTTAAAGTTTGACAACATAAAGTTTACCAACAGTTTAAGCATACCAATTACACTCAAGAAAACTTAATGGTGAAGCTAAAACTATTTATTTAAATGCCTTTATTATTTTACTTAGGTACATAGGTTAAATAATAAACATATACCAAATGTGCATCATAAATTCTAAAAACTTTACCGTGCCTTACTCATGCTACCAAAAGACTACTGTAAAAGTTTCATGCCATTTTATATAGTAAAACATTCTATACAAAAAAGGCAAGGCATAAAGTCTTAAAATAGCATAAATAGAAAACCTTAGTGAAAAGTGTCAAGTAATAGATTTTATATTTTTCTTGGCATCCTTAGGGTACTAGGATGACCTCCAACAAATTTCATAAATTTTGGATTCATAAATAATTTATAAAAATTCATACAATGACTAACTATTTATAAAAGAAAAATCTATAACTACAAATCTACACATGCACTAATCCTCAAATTTTTACCAGAGCTCATACATGTTAATACTAGATTTCCACAAAAATTTCATAATTTTTGGAGCACAGGAACTCTAGATATAAAATAAACAAGTTTGCATGCATTCAAAAACACATTTCAAACTTCCATTTAAATCTTCCAAAATTTATACTGTAAGTGTCAAGAATATATTTTTCCTAAATACTACACTTCTTAAGGGACACTACTAAGTTTATTTCATAACTTTTGAAGCTACCAAACTAGAGATCTAAATATTGCAAAACAGCATGAAACCCTGAATCAAATGAACTATCCTACTCTCTAACTGCCACTGACCGGTGGGACCCGCTAACAGAGGACCCCACGCGTCAGTGACACCGAGACAGGGCAGCGGCGCTGCGCGACGGTTGCGCGGCCAGAGCTCGCCAGCGGTGAGTTCGCCGGCGGTGACATCTTCACTACGTGATCCCCGTGACCTAACGCGTCGATTGCACTACTTGGCTGGCCTTCTCGTCGGCGCTAACGACGACGACGGTGGCCATGGCGGCTCAGCGGGGCGGAACGACGGCGCTACGTCGGAGGAGGCCACTGCGGCTCAACCTAGAGCTCGGACGAGCATCTATGAACTATGTCGAACCTATTGCGCGCTCTATTGTGGCCTGCTATGGTCGGGTTTGGTCGGACCACGGCGACGGAGGGTGGTGGCGGAGCTCCGGTGAGCTTGCGCGTGGTGCTGTGGCTTACCGGGTGCTATCAGCGGGCACGGGTGGATGCAGTGGGTTGCTGGGGTGGCGGTGGAGCTGCTGTGGTGATGGAGAAGCGGCGAAGGCGAGCTGGCATCGGCGATGGCGACGGCGGAGGCTCTCGGTGCTGCGGCTGCTACGGTGGGTGAAGAAGGTGGCTGAGGCAAAGCAAATGGTGAGCGCGGGGTAGTGCGGGCGGGTGCTAGCGGTATTAGGGGCTCTCTGGCCTACCTTGGCCACACGCGAAGGGGCGCTGGTGACGCGCGGCCATTGCCAGCCACCACGCGGCACGCGAAGACTGACGTCGGTCGGCCACTGAAACGGCGTTGCAGTTCATTCAGTCGCGCGACGGTGGCCTGACAGCGTGTTTTCAAGTCGATGTAACCGCTAATCCGTGGCTCCAAAGCATAAATGATCTACATGATTTTTGTAGCCCGAAGTACTAGCTCCAATTCTTGTTAAGGAATCATGCTCTAATTCACAGCCAAAACCAAGTTACAACACCCTGAAGCTCAGCTTGTCAGGCTGTTCAGTTAACAAGGACTTAGTAAAATTGCTAAGTGTTGAAATGTTGGTTTTGCTGATTCTTGTGATCCAAATTCAAGCATGTTAGCAGATAAATCAATCAATGACCCAAAAATAAAAGTTGTTCTCCTTGCCAAATACTACAACTTTGCTTTAGTGACCACCTCCATGCAAGGTCTCTAACACCTAGTTCAAACTTGGTCAAACATGTCACATTTAAAGGATGGTAGACCTTCAACCAGGGCTTAATGACCTATTTACCCCTAACCATGAATATCAAAGTTGTTCATAATGATACTCTAAACATGTTTAGGCTAATTGCAAGGTCATACAATCATTTCATGTATTAGTCACTCATAGTGCTATTTAGTTTAATCACATGAAATCTTAAGTGTTTGGTCATGAAAGGTGACCTTCATGAACAATGTCCTATTTGCTAACCTAGGTGTTGCTACATGTTTTTGTGACTCACATCCACCAAGTACATGTGTACACTCATGGTCATTTGCATATGTACAAGGAAACATGCAATAACAAGCAAATGCTGCATACGTTTCAATCCAATGTTTCAATTACAAATGCTTGTTTATGAATGCTTGATGCTCATGTTCATGTTATGCAAGTCAAGTTATGCAAGGCTAACACCCGAGGTGTTACAAGCAACATTGAAGAAAAGAGATGGATCAAAATTCTTGGACAAGAGAAGCACACAAGTAGGGGGAGCAAGCTCATGAACTTTGATTGATTGCATTTGATATGTGCATATTCATGTGCTTGCTTGCATTGCATAAGCTTTCAAATTCAATATGCATGCTTGTGTGGTGTATGCTAGTTGTAAAACTTGAATGATGAATTGATAACTAGCATGCATAGGATGATAGCTAGACACTTGGTATGCTTTTTCAAGTAATGCTAGTACCTTGCTTTTAATGTTGATCTCACAAAGGTATCTAGTGCTTTTATTTCCAAGTGATATCTAGCTAACCATGGTGCTAAGGATGAACTTAAAGGTGCTACTCCGATTGGTACACGCTTTAAAGGTTTATTCTATACACCTTAGCATCATTTAGTAGTAATTACTCTCCCACAATTTTAATCTAAGCATATGTGCAAGCTTAAAATCAACCACTCTAGCACACATGTAGGGGGAGCTAATACTACTATCTCAGGTTTGTGGTACTTGTCCAAAAATCATTCTCACATGGTAAAATTGCTTGGGCAAGCAACATGAATCCAAAAGAGCTTAATTTCCATATCTTTGTAGAGTTGTCATCAATTACCAAAAAGGGGGAGATTCAAAGGTCCTTGTGTGGTTTTGGTAATTGAGTGACAACCTAGGTGGACTAATTGTGTTTATATGAGATACACAGGTGATTAGTCCACAGATATATGTGTGTGAGCAACATATGCCATGAAGGTGAAAATTGGCTTGGAAATGTTGCAAAGCTCACACATGCGATGATGAAGGAGCTCATTGCACATGAGACATGACATTGAGTCATGTGATCAAGGTGGAGAAGATCAAGACAAGACTTGGCTTGATGGACCGGTTGCAAGCGTGAAGGGCAAGTTGGAGGCTTTGGAGCGATGGACCACGTGGCGGTGAAGCTTGAGCAAGACTTGGCGCCGATGGATGAAGGCAACGGTGAAAAGCAAGTGAAGTCAAGATCGATGAACCAATATGATCACGTGATAATATGAAGTGTATCATATCATTGTTGATCGTGTTGGTGCATGTGTTGCATCGACATTGGAGGAGATGGAATGGAATGCGCAAGGCAAAGGTATAACCTGGGGCATTTCATTTCACCGGTCATAGGTGTGTAGAGAAGTTTGTGACCGGGTTTAGGATAGATGGCCATACTATCAAGAGGGGCAAACTTGTTTGCATATCAGTCATCTATGTGCCACTCGAGTGATCTAACTTTGCATCGTTGCTAGGATTGAGTGGCGTGACAAGTTGAGTGGCTAACATCCTTTGGGAAATGATTGTGAAAAGCTAACACACATACACATGATGGTGTACACTTGGTGGTGTTGGCATATTTACAAAGGAGATAAAGTTAGAGTTGTTGTGGATCAACTCGGCGATAAAACGGAGGTGAGAAAGGTTCGGAACTCCACCGGCGGAGTGTCCGCCCGTAGAGTGTGGACAGTCCGACGGTGCCACCGGTGCCCTGTTCAAAAAAGATAGAATCTTATAGAGTGACCGGACACTGGTCACGTAGTGACCGGACACTGGGTTCCAGCGTCTGGTCAGTTGTGGCAGTCAGCGGGCAGGCGTCGGTCTTCGACCGGACGCTGGCGCTGGAAGTGACTGGACGCTAACAGGGTGTGTCCGGTCAAGGTGACGTGTGATGACGCAGGCAGAGCAGTGTTGCTGGAGGTGACCGGACGCTGGTGCTGTGTCCGATCACGACCGACTGGACGCATCCAGTCATGCCTGGTACCTTACTGGAAACGACCGGACGCTAGGGTTGCTGCGTCCGGTCAGTTCAAGCTGGTGCGTCCGGTCGTCAGATGACCGTTGAGATCGGATGAACAGCATTTGAAGAAGGGGACACGTGGTGTGCATCGCACGACCGGACGCTGAGGTCCAGCGTCCGGTCGATCAGACCGGAGCGTCCGATCGTCCCGACTTTTACCCAATGAAGGGGTAATGGCTCTATTTGTTCGTGGGATTATAAATAGAAGCCATGGTCAGCATTGGGCCGGTAGCTGAACACATTAGAGCCTTGGTGGCTTGTGTAGTAGTGCATGGGAGCCCTCCATCTCACATATACTTGATAGTGATCATTCGATTATGTGAAAGAGCGATTCTAGTGCGATTGCATCGTGAGGTTGCATTGAGTGGCACTATGTGATCGAGTTGCAAGCCGGTGGTGCTTGTTACTCTTGGAGGTTGCCACCTCCTAGACGGCTTGGTGGTGGTCTCCGTCGAAGCCCGCAAGAAGCTTGTGCGGTGCTCCGAAGAAGAGCTTTGTGAGGGGCATTGTGCTCACCCCACAGGAGCCACGAAGAGCAACTCTAGTTGAGCATGTCATTGAGCTACCCTCACTTTTGGGGTAGGTTCTTGCGGTGCCCGATGTGTGGGCTTGGCGGGTGATGCCAATTAGCCGCCGAACCATCAAGTGAGCGGTCGACACAATGGGGACGTAGCGTGTTGGCAAACACATGAACCTCGGGAGAAAAATCACCGTGTCAACCTTGTTCTTCCCGTTGGTTTGCATCCTCGTTACACAAGCTTGTAATTACTTTCATATACATTGTGCTTGTGTAGTTGCTCTTGTAATTAGTTAGCTTGTGTAGCTTACTAGTTATCTTCTTGCTTGTATAGCATAGAAGTAGCTCCCTTGCGTGGCTAATTTGGTTTGTGTAACCTTGTTAGTCGCATTGCTTAATTTGTGTAGTTAAGTAATTGCGCTCTCTAATTTGGGATTGGTTGCCTTATTATTGAGCATTGTTAGTAAGCATTAGGTGGCTTTGTGATTTTGCTTACTAGCATGTGTAGGAGCTCCCTTGTTGCTTAAAGTACTAGTGGCATAGGTTTGTGTGACCTTGCTCCTAGAATTGGTTAAGTGAGCTCTAGCTAGCCCGACACCTTTATTGCTTAATTAGTATCTTTGGAAGGTGCTAGAGAACATAGATAGAGGGGTGTAGTCTTAGCTAGACCGATAGTTCTAATTCCACACTTGTTTTGGTTAGCCGACGCGATTAATTTTAGAAAGGACTATTCACCCCCCTCTAGTCCACCATCTCGACCCTTTCAGACGGGGAGGTATACTCACCGGCCCATGACCATGACCACCACATGCTAGAGACTTCTCCACCTCGTACCGAGCAAGGATGTGATGACATGCCACATCCTTCTCCACCTCGTATCGAGCATGCGCATGATGACATGCCACGTCCTTCTCCAGCTCGTACCGAGCAAAGGCATGATGAGATGCAACATCCTTCTCAACAAGCGTAGCCGATACATGAACAACAAGTGTCTCATGAACAGCAATTGCCTCATGAACAGCCGATACGTGAAGAACAAGTGGCCCCTGGAGCAGGTGATGCACAAGTTGACAAGGACGTGCCCGAATGGGAATCTCGAAACAAAATCCCAATCAAGATAAGGCCATCGTATGTGGGCATTAATGACGTCTCGTCGGTGCACAAGTGGATGGCCCATGACCAGTTCAAGCCTAAGAACCAAGTAAAAGAATTCAGAGCACCAGCTTCTGAGGAGGGCACCACTGAGGAGGGCACCACTAGCAAACTGCATAAAGGGTTTAACAAGTATCCAGCTGTTGATAACCTCAAATGGTCAAATGATTGCCCGGATAAATATGAAAAAGACAAGAACTTCCTACCAAACCGAGTCATACAGTGCTTGCCACGTGGAATGAGAAAGTTCCACGATTGGTACTTGCGTGCTCAGATAACAGAACTAGAAATCTTATAAGCATGGATCCCTACCGGCACATTTGGAGCCCCAGGTGGGCAAATTGCCGTTGAGTTTAAGGATATCCAAGCATGCTTCCACCTCGGACGAATGGAAATGAATCTAATTCGCATATGGTGCCTGTAAGTCCTTGCCATCTCGATATGATATGAATATAATCTTTTAATTTTGTTGTAACTAACCCGCGCCGTGATTTGTAGAATGCAAGTGGACTTTGTGAAAAAGAGGCCAGCTCTGAAACACGGGTATATAGACCCTTCACCTATAGCATCAACAAATTTTAATTACCCTAAAGAGTGGAAACTAGATTGCAAAGAACTAGGAGCTGAAAAGACACTTAAAAAGAAAGAGGACATCAAGAACTAGAAAATATTGGAAGAGTCCCTCAAGGTTGAGGCATACATTGCCCTATGTTTTAAAAATCTCCAACAACACGATAATATATGGATACCATACCACTTCAAGTAAGTTCAACTGTATACTTAGCTTTGTTCAATATACTTTGTTCGATGCAAAAGAGCTTAGGTGTTCCTTCTATGACTAAATTCATGCAGCGATCACTGGATTTGCATAGGCGTTTGGCTCTCACAAAACATGGCATGTGTCTTTGATTCAGCGGATTTTCCAGTTGAGACATACAAAGACTTCATAGCGATTGTCAAGACGTATACATATTGACAATCCTCATTTTAGCTACTATGTTTGTATACATACTTGTAAGGTTCAATGTGGGATACTAACAAGTTACATTTGCTAAAACTATTGGAACAGGGCATTCAGGCACTATGTCCAGGAACATAAGGGGAGGCATCATCCAAATAGAAAGGAAAAGTTGTATGTTAAAACTCTATGTGTGGTAAGTGTCATTTACTTTGGTACTCCATATATTACGTGTCTGTCAATAGCATTACTTAACATCTCCATATGCAAAACACACAGTGCCCCAAGCAGAAGCCTGAGAGTCTACATTGTGGATACTACACATGTATTATGATGAGTACCATTGGTGGCTACAACAGAAATCCCAATCTGGTAAGTTTGAATCTCTTCGCTCGTAGTATGAAAAGTTCGCATATGTTGTGATATAGTAAACCTAAACTTGTTCTCTTGTAGTTGGAGAAAGATAAAGACACGAGAAGGAACCCATACAAGGATGACGAGCTCTTAGAGATGGTCGGTGACCTTTGCAACTTCATAATGGACCAGATTGTGTATCATAAAGGCACTTACCATCATCTTCTTTCCGACTTAGGTAGTAATCCTCTATACCAACACCTTCGGGAGACAGATAGGCTAGCCTTAGGCCGTTGATGACAATGTGGACTTGTGGTATGGTTTGGATCAGACTTTGGAACGGTTTGGACTTTGTTTTGCATGTGGACTTGTGGATTTCTTAATGGACTATGTTATAATGATGGACTTCATAATGGACTATGTTGTAATTATGGACTTTTGTGAATTATGACTTGTGATGATGTTCTAAATAATGGTCTTGTGTTTGTGGATATATATATATATATATATATATATATATATATATATATATATATATATATATATATATATATATGTATGTATATTTGTGGCGGTCAGATTTGAATTTGAATTATATATATATATATATATATATATATATATATATATATATATATATATATATGGTCTGATTTGAATTTGAATTATTTATTTATTTTACTGTAAAATCTACTGTAGGGGCGGTTCTTGATTGAACCACCCTTACAAATACGCATAGCAGGGGCGGCTGGTGATACAGCCGTCCTTAGAGAAGTCCACTATAGGGGCGGCTGATATTACCAGCCGCCCTTACAGAGGGCACTGTAGGGGCGGCTGAAAACATCAGCCGCCCCTACAGAGGGCACTGTCCCTACAAATACATCCTCTATAAAAACACCCTGGGAAGGACGGCTGGCGCAGCCGCCTTTACAAAGGCTCTAGAGCCGTCCCTACAGTTAACTTGTGTAGCAGTGATGGCCACGGCGTAGTCGAGGTACTCCGTCCTCATCGTGGCGCGGTGCAGCCAGAGCGCCGCCCACAGCATCTCGTCGCCGTACCCGCTCATCGACGCGTAGTAGCGCTGCACCTCGCTGACGCTGCTGTCGTACTTGCCCTTGTACTTGTCCCCGAACTCGAACAGCTGCTCGGCGTGGTGGAGGAGGTGCGAGTAGTGCGGGTTCGAGCGGCGGAAGACGATGGAGGCAGCAGCCATGGTGGCCGCGGTCTCGCCGACGATGTCAGAGCCGGGGTTGTCGCGGTCGACCTTGTAGGCCTGCCGCGACGTGGTCATGTCCTCGGGCCGCTGCCAGCAGTAGTGGTCGGTGTCGCCGTCGCCGACCTCGGCCCACAGCACGTCCGGCTGGGTGTGCGCCTTGACGAAGTAGTCGGTGCCCCACTTGATGGCCTCCAACACGTGGGGCCACTCGCCGGCCGCCGCGATCTCGTCCCGGAACTCCATGGCGCTCCACGACAGCATGGCGACCGTGAACGCCATCGGCAGGCCGAACTTGACGTTGTCGCCGGCGTCGTAGTACCCGCCCACCAGGTCCACGCCTTGCTGCAGCCCGTCGGCGAGCCCCGAGTGGCCGCGCCACTTGACGCGCTGGTTGTAGGGGAGGTGGCCCGACCGCTGCGCCTCGAAGTAGAGGAGGCTGCTGTGCAGCGCCCTCTTGTAGTTGAAATTGCCTTGGCCGCCGCCGGCGGCGGCCGCCGCAAACGGGAGCAGCGCGAGCGTGAGCACGGCGCAGTAAGAAGCGATCATCTTTGTCATGGTTCTCGCCGTTGCCGCAGACGCTGATCAGCAAGGTTTTCTGCGTGCTATAGTTTGTCCGGTCTACCCTTCGATCTGTGCGCGCGTCTCAATCATCCTGTCATGCTCCTTTTATGCATGCTGTCCATCCCCTCGCTCTCTCCTCGTTGACTATTATCTGGTCAGACTCAGACCACACCACACCTCTTTTAGTAGTGATTTGGTAGTTAAGCCTGTCTTAATGGCAGGTGCTTACAACTGTCCATGGGATCTAGTCTAGTGTAAAGCATGCAGTGGTGGGGCCGCACTGTCAGGTTGGAACTGATGCGTGCATCTGCATGACAGCATGAGTAGTGTCTGGCTGTCTGTCAATGGGAAGTTTGGGAAGAACGTGCCACCAGTGCTCGGTAGGTTGTAGGGTTTGACTTGCATCAGCAGGCCTTGCACGGCTGGACACATTCTTTGGGTCAAATATGTTTATGCACATCTAGTCTAGGTACATGGTGCCTACAGCATGCAACAGAGCTGAGCTCGTTCATCTGTTGATCAACACGTGTCCAGTTTTGGGGAGCCTTTTGCTTCGCAAACCCCTTTCTTTATTTTGAAGCAGCACTTTCCAAACTTATTCTTTTTATTCTTAGAGCATATCCAAGAGTCTTTCTAAAATTCACTCTCTAAATCATTATTTAGAGGGTCATCTGCATAAAAAACCGTTTTCATATATATGTTTCCACTCTCCGACAGCATTTCATCTTGTGTACACGGTAGCGAGCCATTTTTAATCCAGAATAGATGATGGCTATATTTGGATAACCACTTAAAGAAGTTGTTGGAGGGTATTTTTCCATCAAAATATCAATTCCTAACAATTAGGAAGGATATAGATAATCTCTTGGAATTGCTCTTACATATTAGAGAACTCAAACTCAGCACTCACAGCTTGCCCTCCAAAAGTAAAAAGATCATAGTTCCTTTCGTCGCTTCTATGCTAAACTTGTGTGCCATCAACCTTTCATAATTACTTCAAGAGTGAAGTTAAACAGTTCCTTAAACTTGTAAGAGATCGATTGTCATTCTGGTTTATGAACTTTACACGTTTGAATATGCATGGGTCTGAATGGCACTCTACGTTGAAGTTTAAAGACCATTGCAATCAAATTGATGTGGCATCAAACAATATTATTTTCCCTTTTGGCATCCCTCATGCTAGATCATTACTACCTCTGTCTGAATAAGTATGCAATTCTAGTTGTGTTCTTAGTCAAATCATCTAAAGTTTGACAAAGTTAATAGAAAAGACTACCAATATAATATTTATGATGTCAAATAGGTAGACTATAAAATTATGTTACATAATGAATAAAAATAGCACATATCATATATATTGACATTTTAATATACTAGGATCATGCCCGTGTCTTGCAACAGGAAAAAATGATTATATGATTCCACGATAATTCACGATAATTCGAGTTTGAACATGTGTTGTACTAATAAAAAATAATGCGTTGAACATAGGGTTCGCAATTCAGTCTGTAGTTAATCATCAATATTACATGAGTTTCTGCGAAGGATGAACAATTAGAATATAATTCAAGTTTTAATATGAAATGCAAACAACCTGGTTCATACCGTGATTAGAGGCGGAGCCAGAAATGCAATTTTATTTTTTTAGGTGGAGGGGGCGGCAACCGTACAATTTCTTTCTTTCAATATTTAGTCAAAATAAAAACAAATCCCTTGTTCACATCCTTATTAATCGATGGCATGACTAAGAAACGAAATTCTTAGTGGCATTGATGTGGTGCAGTTGTGCCTTACATGGTGTAGTTACCGATCTGAAATTTGATGGAAAGGGAAAATATAACATGGAAGGAAAATCTGACTAGAAAAATAGGGGGTGCGCAACAGACGGGCCAGAGGGAAACATGTGCGCGCGGACATGATTGCCGGGGAGTGGCATGGTGCGGGGTGGGGAAACAATTGTCCCACGAGTGGCATATGGAGGGTTGGGGAAGTCCGAGTAGTGGCATGCATGCTGTGTGGTCGGACGAAAAATTCACGACGGGCTTCGTTCATCCTGCTAGGTACATCTGGACATTTGCCACTTTTTAGTTGTAGAGAAACTTTATCAATCTTAAAATGACTTGACTTGGTACGGTACGACTACGCTAGAATTACATTGTTTTCGGAGTGAAGGGTGCATAAATTACTTTCATTGTGTTGCACACATGACAAGGGCTATTTCTGACTTCTGATTTCATAATATTCAACAAATCACCTTGGGTTTTAACATATTCCTAGTAAAGTATTTGTTCTGCTACAAATATGCATTGAATCCAATAGGCAGCAGGGGATTGATCCAAGTGGTATACTGCTCCCTAGATGCAAGCACCATATTGCAAAAAACCGGTAGTTGGTTTGAGCGTCTTCATCGTCGATCAGGTGCACACTAAGAAGGATGCAACCAGTCAGCGTTTGTTGCAGCCTAGAGGTAGTACACATATATACGAAGACCATAGCTAGCGAAGTGGAGGAGCATAACCATCGCAGATATATGTATGCTATCATTGACAAAACTGCGATGCATATTACTTTATTTCACTAATAAGTTCGTTTCCCGACATGCATGGAATCTTGGCTGGATCATTTGTCAGAGATGCGTAAAAATATAAATTTCGAG
Source organism: Miscanthus floridulus (assembly GCF_019320115.1). NCBI lineage: Eukaryota > Viridiplantae > Streptophyta > Magnoliopsida > Poales > Poaceae > Miscanthus > Miscanthus floridulus. The sequence continues at coordinate 115,050,588 of NC_089587.1, read as the reverse complement.
TAAGTGCTTCGATTGAACAATTTTTCAATCGATGATCATTATTCCATCCTTGATCAATCACAACTTGAAATTATTATTACGGCAACTTCTCGGGAGACAAGCGAATTCTTGTGAGACTAATTTTTAGTCAAAATGCATGGCTTGATTAGAAAAATGTGAAGATACATGCATTTGTTTATATGTATACCACAAAAGTGTAAGTTACATTTTTTGTGGTTTAAATGATGACAGATTTCCTATCGTCCAATAATATTTTTAGTAATTAATGGACAGCTATATATGAAGCTTTAATCATCATATGCAAATAATTTTTTTTCCAAATTTTTAATTAAGTGATTCACATTGGTATAGATTAAGAGGACTTGAACGGCATATGTTGACCTATGAAGTTGTTGGTTTTGAAGAATATATTAGAAAAACACAGTTATTAGCGTCTGAGGGCATCACAAGTAGAATTTATTAGAATGTGTTTATAGTATAAATTAATTTTCAAAATAAATTTATTCAGATCAATATATTTCAAAATACCTATGTAGTAGATCTGTTCGTTTTCTTGTCCACTAGTTCCATTCCTCAGATCCTTGCTAAGATTCAAATTTAACATAGGTATAATATTGTAAAGATAAGGAGATGAAATTATTACATAAGTTTATATCACAGTTTTGCTAATACTTTTATCTATACCATATATTGCTTCCTACGCATTTTTATTTTCACAACACAATATTTGTGACAGTAAAGTAACAGTATTGTTGGGGGCAGGACCGGCCTCTAGGCACCCCGGCGGGTCCCGGACGCCGCCCTATTTCGCAAATGAAAGTGCATCCATCGTTTCGCTATGGCGAAATGGCAAGCATGCATGAGCAGGGGGATGAGAGCTCGTGCCGCAGGACCCTCATTTCGCCAAGGCGGAATGACGGCGGCAGCGTGAGCACCACTTCACGACGTGTAGGCTTGGGCTCATCTCGTCGATGCGAAATGTTAGGCCCCCTTGCCGCCATATCGCCCGCGATTCGCGGTCGGCCCCGCCTATTCGCATCAACGAATGGGACGACAGCGCTGCTGAGCAGGGATAGGTCTTTTCGCCTCAGCAAAAAGAGCGACCCAGTCTGGATCAATGCGGCTAGAGGCGTTGAGTCGACTCAGGCTATTCGCCTAGGCGAATGGCCATTCATCCGTTTTATAGGTTTTGCAGGTTTCGCCGAGAGAGGAGTCAGCCGCCTTTGCGGAGCCGACAGTCTCCGACCGCCAGGGCCCATACGGTTAGTCAGGGAGCGACATGAGGCAGGGCCGGTCAGGTCCCCCAGGGTCGGCGTCATCCGAGGCGGGCGTCAACTCCAAATGGCGTGCAAACCCAAAGCGGTGGGGAATATTCCCCGAATGTGTAGTAGTTGTAGGGGCATTATTGTCCGATGGAAAGCCTACGGGCGTGTATAAATAGCCCCCATCGGGGGAGTGTAAAGGGGGAGGTGTACAAGATCAATGAAGCTATTTCTCCTATTTCGCATGCGCGCCGTTTCCAACTAATTTCGCATTTAAATTTGCCCATGCGGCAGCCCGGTGTTCGAAGGCTTGGGCCTAGAACAACATTGGCACCCACCGTGGTTGTTGCTCGAGCTTATCATGCCACCAAAGAAGTTGAAGGTATTGATGGATAGAGCAGAACCATCCGTGGCAGCAGTCACCGCTGTGGCGGCCGAAGCAGCCGTGTGAAACGATACGGCAGCGGCAATGGCAATGGAGCCGCCTGCGCCGTAGCCACGGCTGGATGGTGCTGCAGCGAACCGAGCACGAGCGGAAACGCCAGAAGGCAACGTCAAAGAGGTCGAGCTTGACCAAAACGGAAATGAGATCGAAGAAGATGAAGAAGGCAAAATCACCGAGCAGGCAAGAGACCTGAAAAAGTTAGACTAGTATCAACAGGACATCCTCAGGCTGCAACATGAAAGGAACAGTTGCTGAAGCAGGCAGTAGCATGAAACAGGGCAGAGCAAACGCAGTGAGCAATCAGGCAAGCTGAGATTGAAAGAGAAAGGCCGGTACGCGAGATCCAGGGGCCGCACAGAGCAGCAGCAGGCGGGAACGCTGGTCGGGGAGGTGGAAACACGATAATACCAGACACTATCCTTCTAGACGAAGACGAACAAGCATACGATTCCACCTCGCCCTTGCCAAAGGAGCTCTAGCTGCATCCATGGCCTCTGGGCTACAAGCCACGCATTTCAGTTTTCAACGGAAAGACAAACCCAAGGAAATTCATCGCAGTCTATGAAACCGTCGTCACCTCAGTAGGAGGGGACGCTCAGACTCTCGCCAAGTCTCTTATTATGGCACTTGAAGATATCGCCCATGATTGGCACACCTCCTTGAAGCCCCTCTCCATCCACTCATGGAGCCAGGTCAAAGCGGAACTCCTGTCCACATTCCAGGGGTATCACCTAGGAACAAAAACCACAAGGGACCTGCTAAACTGCATACAACAAGTCTGGCAATTTAGAGAGACTGATCCATTTCAAAGCACAAGTGCCGAATGCACTAAAAGAAATAGTGATAGCAGCGGCTGTCGAAGGTTTGGCTATAGGCCAGTGCGTAGCTCATTTTGCTAGAACTTACCCCACAACTATCAAAGAGTTGTTCAGGATAATGAGGCAATACGCTAGGTCAGATGACGACCTAAAGAAGCGAAAGGCAACACACAATTTGTGGAGGCAAGCAGGCAGGGCTCCTAGGACACCGTCGCCCCTAGGGCAGCAAAACATGAAGCCTTTTCGTGCGATCAATAACTTGTAAGAACAGCCGGAGCATAATCTAGCAGAGCAAGGTTTCCCTGGGCCGCCGCCAAACCAGCAGTATAGAAGCTTTGATCAAGCTTCGCGTGGCGGGCGAGCGGGACGAGGCCCCCATTGTGGACATGATGGCAGAGGAAGGGGAAGAAACCAGAGGACACCTTATTGCGCCATGTGTGGTGAAAACGTGGGTCATTTCACAAAAGACTGCATATACAACAAAATGGCAAGAGAGCTAAAGGAGAAAGATGAGGTTGCGAAAAGCAGCGAAACATCCAACCATGTTTTCCATAACACTAGTCGCAAAATGTTAAACAGCCAAGGCTACGACGGCCCCTACATGGTGACAAGCAGCAACGCTTTCTAGCACCCTAGCTTTTCGCATGGGTATACCCAGCACCCATATATCTAGCAACAACCGGCATACCTGATGTATCAGCATCTCGCCCAGCATTTTAGGCAATCAGCTGCTATGTCCTCACCAATTCAGCAAGAGCAACAACATTCAAGCCAACCTCAGCTCGTGAAGCAAGAAAATGCCTAAGAGCATCAGGCCATGAACAATATCCTCCCATCCCACCACATATTCATGATCACAGGCGGATCAAATCAAGAGCATGAAAGCAAGAGGGACAGAAGGGACCATGAAAGGAGAGTACACACCGTCTCGCCAAGGGTACTACTCAACAGGCTAGCTTGGTCCATGGTACCAATTACCTTCGATGAAAATGACTTCCAAGTATGAGATTTCCCACACACAGACGCCTTCGTAGCGACAGCAAATATAGCTAGGTTTATGGTACATAACATCCTCATAGACAATGGAAGCTCTACAGACATTCTCTTCATAAAGCCTTTTGAGCAAATGAACCTCGACAGACGAACACTAGAACTAGCTGGGAACTCATTGTTCGGTTTTGGTGGAAAAAAGATAGACGCCTTAGGGAAGAAAGCAATCCCGGTCTCTTTTGTAGAAGGCAAAAAGGTCGACACTGAAACGATAACTTTTGACATAGTCAACATGGATTACCCGTACACCGCCATCTTCGGCAGGGGAGTCCTAAACAAATTCGAGATTGTGATAAAGCAAAGCTACTTGTGCATGAAGATGCCATCACCTTTCGGGATAATTACAGTACATAGAGATCAAGCTGCGTCTAGGCAAATAGAGGGAAACCCGATTCTAGGATACATCCTCATAAATGAAGTAGCGAAGAAACCACCTACCGAAGAAACAAACAATGAAAAGGCAATCGAGCCAAGGGCAGAAGCCACCGAAGACACCCAAAAAGCCCCCTTATCAAAATTGGTGCCAGAAAAGTGCATGCACATAGGCTCTGACCTCATAAAAGAGGAGAACGACAACCTGTTAGTTTTTCTTCGTGGGAATCAGGACATATTCGCCTGGTCGGCAAAAGATCTACAAGCCGTCAGTCGTGAGCTCGCCCAGCACAACCCAAATGTAGCAAAAGGGGCAAAACCAAGGAAGCAGAAGCTGAGGAAAATGTCATCAGAAAGAGCAGAAGCGAAGCCGAAGTAGAGAGATTACTCGATGTGGGTGTGATCAGACCGGTACAATATCCGAAATGGCTAGCTAATGTAGTAATGGTAAAAAAGAAGAACGGCAAATTGTGAATGTGTGTCCACTTTACTGATTTAAGAAAGTGCTGTCCAAAAGACACGTACCTGCTCCCAAGAATCGACAAGTTAGTCAGCATCGCGGCTGGGTGTGAAGTGATGAGTCTACTAGATTGTTTTTCGGGATACCACCAAATATGGTTGAACCCTGATGATGAAGAGAAGACAAGCTAGATATTGCTAGCCAAGAAGTAGAAGGGAAGATACCGATTGCGAATATCTACCAATACACTCGGCATCAACCATAAATGTAAAAGCATCCTTTCGATATTTCAAATACGAATGAAGCAATAATCCAGTTTTGATTCAGGGACGTATTTTCACTAATGAGCGTGCATCTTTTCGCTAACGGACGCACCGAGGGTACGACATCTTCTTGACACAAAATGCGCCGAGGGGCTGGCACAGAAGTCTCTCGTGCGCTCTCATATTCGCAAAATCCCCTCGCCATGCAAGGTTGGGGGGATGGCATCTTCTCGATACAAAATGTGCCAATGGGCTGGCATAGAAATCTCTCGTGCGCTCGCGTATTTGCCAAATCCCCTCGCCACACAAGGTTTGGGGGGGGGGGACGATGTCTTCTCAATTCAAAACGCACCGAAGGGCTGGCACAGAAGTCCATCACCCTCCGGCCTATTCGCAATCCCCTTGCCACATAAGATTGGGGGGGGGGGGGGGGGGGGACGGCGTCTTCTCAATTCAAAATGTCCTGAGGGGCTGGCATAGAAGTACATCGCGCTCCTGCCTATTCGCCCATCCCCTCACCTTGCAAGAGTGACGGGACGGTGCTCTCCACTTGAAAAGCAAAAGATGGCGCTTGTTTTCCAAGACAGACAACTAACGAAAGTGCGTATGTAACAAGACCAATATTCTATATACACAAATAGTTTTACACAGTAGCAAGAAAGGCGAGGTTACAAGCAAGGCGCATTGCCCACACACTAAACTATGCTCCTCCCCTAGCGGGGCAAACATAAAAGTTGTATTGACGATTCTCCAAATCTAGCGTCATTCTTTGGCAGACTCTTCTTTGGGATCCCTTAGACCAGACATCGAGGGCTCCCTATGGCCTCGCCTAGATTGTTCGCGACGGGCCTTTCGCTCCTCCAAAACTGCCGAGTCAAACTCTAAATAGAAAAATCTATTAAGAAAATCTTCTTTTCTAAGCATGCGGCGGAAGCGTGACCTCAAAAACCGGTCATACTAGAAGCCGGGAACTTCTCGCAATGGCGAGACCAAGAAGCACCTCCAACAAAAAAACTGTTGCAATTTATCATTAACGGATAGATATCCATAGGTTGCGTAGGCTCCGCGTCAGGAACCTGCGTGCTAAACCACAAGAGTTTAAATCAAGTCTTATATCAACAGCCAAACAAACATAACTTCCCGAAACTATCCGAAAACATCAGCTCCTAATTTTCACTAATAGAAATATCCACTTCTATGATGAAAATCTTAATGACAAATCCAAAACCATCATAGAAGATCGCTTTTTATGGCGAATATTTTAGTTTCGTCATAGATCAGTGGTGACGATCCTCCAACCCTCCCTATCTTTGATGAAATCAGGCATCATCACAAAAAACGTCATAGAAGAGCACATTGTTTCATCATAGATCACTCACATGACCCATCTATGATGATCTCCTTTAATACTATGATGAACAGGGCTTCATCATTGAACTAATTACACATCTGTGATGAACAATATTCGATCTATAACAAACGACGCTTCTTCATAGATCTCCATACAGTACTTTCTCCATCTGACGTGTACCTGTTGGGACCTACAGTTACTCATCCATGATGCTTGCAATTCATCATAAAAGTCTCTGCTCGATCCTTTCTCCATGCGACGTGTACCTATGGGACCCTTCTCTATCCGACGTGTACCTGTGGGACCTGTAGTTACTCATCCGTGACGCTTGCAATTCGTCATAGAAGTCTTCGCTCGGTTCTTTCTCCATCCGACGTGTACCTGCGGGACCCTTCAGTATCTGACCTATGGGACCCAACGACTTACATGTCACATGTACCTGTGGGACCCAACGGCCCATCTCCATCCGACCTATGGGACCCGACGGCCCATCTCCATCCGACCTGTGGGACTCAATGGCTTGCGTGTCACTTGACACTTGTAATTCATCATAAAAGTCTCCGCTCGGTCCTTCTATATCTGATCTGTGGGACTCGACGGCTTACGTGTCATGTGTACCTGTGGGACCTTTCTTTATCTCCATTCGACCTGTGAGGCCCGACGGTTTACGTGTCACTTGTACCATGTTTGCCATCGGGGTTTAATTTCTCAAAAAAGGTCTGATACCTAGGAGTCAAACACGGGATCTGGACCAAGGATTGGAACATCTTTACCATTGCGCTAGATGCCTGGCTTTGCTGACATCTCTTTGGAGTAGCTATAGTATCCTATTGGCTGTGTGGATGCCCTATAGGTTGATGTAAATTGGCTATGTCCCCTGCAAGTGGAAACAAATCTATGCCCGCTGGACTTGCGGGGGCGACAGCGACGGCAGAGGCATAGGTGGAGGATCCCCGGTCTGCTATGGTGGCTCAGGTGTCCTTTTGGTGGCGTGGCAGGGCTCTTTCGGTGGAGCGTGGTGGCATTGGCGTCCATGTGATTAGGTGTGTGCTATGGCAGAGGCAGCTTGCAGCCGAGCCATGCCAGTTCATAGAACAAAGGTATGAGTACCTTCTTCTGTGATTATAGAACTCTATTTTCTGTACACGATAAAGTAAAGAACACATAAAGAAAGGCTATTATGTATGAATTTCAAATGAAATCAATGCTTTTGTCACACAAAATTAGAAAATCAGACTGTCCCATAGTATGATATGAACAAATGCACAGATTAGTGATCTTAAACACTGTATGCTTTGTTCTAATGCTAGTTTTGCCATTGTCCACCTAATGGTCAAAACTCTAACGGACTTTGCATACTTTTGCTGCAACAGATGGACAGATCCTAGATTCCTAATGGGAGACCATTCTCGCCGATGTTCATCGCAGGAGTTGAAGAGTTCATGGATATGGTTAAACAAAAATACCCAAAGCAAAAGATCCCTTGCCCATGTACACATTGTCTTAACTAGGTGGTTAAAACTTGGTAGGAGGTGAAGGATGACTGACTTATACACAAAATGTCACCCACATACACCATATGGATTCATCATGGGGAAGAGGGAGGAGGTACTAACATTATAGAGCCATCAGTTGTGCATGGATCTCATTATGATGGTTGGATTACAGAGGAGGAGTAGGAGGACCGTGACGATAACATATTACCAGATTTTGATGATTTAGTTCAAAACCTATTGACATCTGAAGAGCGGGATGGAAGAGTCTCAAAGTTTGAAAGAGTGTTGGATGAGTTGAAGCAATCAGTTTCTTCTAGATCTACCTTCTCAAGATTCTCCTTCCTTGTCAGGTTGCTTTATATCAAGTCCTACTATCGAGTTAGCAATAGCTATTTGGATGCACTATTGGCATTGCTGTTAGATGCATTCCCTAGTAGTAGTGTACCAAAATCATGTGAGGAGGCACACAAATATATTCAAGAATTGGGACAAGGTTATGAAAGTATCCATGTATGCAAGAACAACTATGTGTTGTTTTAGGGTGATCGTGAGAAATTGCAAGCGTGCCCAAAATGCAAAGAGTCTAGATGGGAGGATGTAGATGGTAGCAGGCAAGTTCCTCATAAGGTTTTGAGGCATTTTCCTCTAATACTGAGGTTGCCATGCTCGAGGAACAACAACGGACGCCGAATGGCACGAGACTAAGCGAGAGAAGAATACCAGTGAAATGAGCCATCCAATAGATGGGGAGGCATGGTAGGACTTTGATAGAAAGCACCCAACTTTTGTAGATGATCCAAGGAACTTGAGGCTTGCCATCGCCACAGATGGTTTCATTCCATTTGGTAACTTTAGCTCAACATATAGTATGTGGCCTATTCTTGTAATGCCTCTGAACCTGCCACCATGGGAATGTGTGAACCCATCGAATTGCTTTATGTCTTTACTGATCCTGGGCCCAACCTCTCTAGGAAAGGATTTTGATGTATTCTTGGAGCCTCTTATAGAAGAACTAAAAGAACTATGGAAGGGTGTCGACACTTTTCATGTAATACATCGTGATAATAAGAAAGGCTTCACTCTACGCGCGCGCTACCGTGCTTTGGTGCATACACGATTTTCCAGCATTGAGCACCTTGTCAGGTTAAACTACAAAAGGTTATTATGCATGTATTTATGGTGACAAAAATCCATTGTCAAGGAGCCTAAGAAAGAAACTAGGCTACCTTGGACACCATCGTTACCTTCCTAGGGATCACCCTTGGAGGAAGAGCTTGGATTCTGATGGAGAAACTGAAGACCGAGATGCGCCAGAAAAGTTCACCTTATAGGAGGTCCTTGAGGAACTCGAGAAGGTGAAAGATGTCTGCCCAGGTAAGCATGGTGGAAAATGGAAACGAAAGCTTGGAGAAGAGCCAGTGATTTGTAATCGAAAATCTGTTTGGTGGGGGCTGCCGTATTGGAAGGACCTATTGCTGCCACATAATCTTGATGTCATGCACATTGAGAAGAACTTATGTGAAAACATTCTTTGGACATTGCTGAAAGTGAAGGGCAAGACAAAGGACACAATGAACGCTAGGCTAGATTTGCATGATATGAATATAAGGCCTCAATATCAAGGCGTGCAGCAAGGCACCTCGCTTAAATTCTTGGAAGCTCACTATGTCATGATGGAAAAACACAGAGTAGAATTTTGCAAGTTCCTTAAAGGTGTCAAGTTTCTAGATGGTTATGTAGCCAACCTACCAAAATCCATAAGTGCAGATGGTACCAAGGTAGTTGGCAAGCTAAAAACGCATACTTGCCATGTCCTTATCTAGAGGATCATACCTGCAGGCTTAAGAGGTTTTGTTCCCAAAGATGTATATGAAGCTATTTCAGAACTTGGGAACTTCTTTAGGCAACTATGCAGTAGAACTCTGAGGAAAGAAGTCATGGAAAAGCTGAAACAGGACATCCCACTCATCTTATGCAAGGTTGAGAAGATTTTTCCACCAGCCTTTTTTGATGTTATGGTGCACCTAGCTGTCCATCTACCTAACGAGGCACTTCTTAGGGGGTCCATACAGTATGGATGGATGTACCCAATAGAACGGCGACTAGGCACGTTGAAGAATTTATTAAGAAACAGGGCCAGGCTGGAAGGATCAATTGTGGAGGCTTACTTAGAAAGTGAGACATTGGCATTTTGGGAGAGGTTCATGGATGATGTTAAAACAAAATATAACTGGGGTTAGGACTATTGTGACTGTGTTTTTAGAGTGAAATAACCATAGAGGCTTTCCTCCCGCATTCAATTCACTATTAGCAACCGCGCAAGGGTTGCTTTGTGCCTCGGTTTGGTAAACTAGACACGTATCAGTATACGTACTTGGCATGCTAGTCAAACTGATTAATGATCTCGCCATAGTGGTTGAAGCATGCTGTGTGAAAGGAATGCTTTATGTCAATGGCTTATGCAATGTATATGAACCTATAACAAGTACTAGTTGTAGTTAAATGGAATAGTCATGTACACAATAGACAATCCGCATAGTGTAGTACTGAACCCGGTGGACAAATCCTATGTGTCCGCTGAAGCACAAGTTTATAACAACTAAGCATACCGAACATGTTTAGAATACAAAGCTAGAAATCCAAAGCAAAGTGCAGCTTTAGAATACATGTTTTCCCAAAGATTATATATGAAATCTCCTACAAGTCATCGTCACCTCTAGACATGTGATCTCTGTCGCCACAGTTACTGTCGTCACTGCAATAATGGTATCGAGTATCATCTTCATCCTCATCTTCATCCTTGCTGCCTTCAAGTATGCCAATTGCTTCCCTCTTATCTCTTAGAAGGTTTTCTAAATTGGCTTTAATGATAGTGTCTTCTCCATCATGACTAGCTTCGTGCATAACCTAATCACCATCACCCAGCAGGACTTCATGCTCGTTGTCAGAACAGTGATTATCTTGGTGGACTACAGGCTCTATTTCATTCACGTCATACATATCCCTAAGTTTGAACTTCTGCACGACCCACCAATCTTTGCCCAAGGATGTGTCCTGTAGATAAAAAATCTTTCTTGCCTGTGTCGCGAGAATGAAAGGGTCATCCTTGTACCAGAATGATTTAATGTCAACGGATCTGAAATGTTTGTCATCGTCAATGCATACAGACTTCGCAGTGCCATCTAGATTGTACCAGTCATAGCATAGAAGAACCACCGTCCTATGGCTTTGTACGTTGGAGTTATACATCAACTGAATAACTTGTCTAAGGACACCATAAAATTCCACTGATCGGCCTTCATGTGTGATGGATGGTCATGACACCACTGTTTTGTGTATGCGGGGATTTCTCGAGGTCAACAGTGCTATACCTGACACCATTAATACTGCAAGCTGCATAGACCCATACTCGGGTATCAGGACCACATGATAGTGCATACAAACCTTCACTAACCTCTATTGGTTTCTCTCTACGTAGCTCCTCGATCTACACACAAATATGAAACCACCGTCACCGCTAAGTTGATGTATAATTCTGCTAATGATCGGCCTAACAGAACTAAAATATGCTAATCATGTACATGAGACTTAAACCATGCTAGAAACTCTGCTGCTAGTCTACTATCAACATCATCACTTGCCCCTTGTTCCTCTAAAATTCATCTGTATATTCTGTAGCACATATAAGCATTATTATTGGTAACATTTCATACATAATATAGGAAATAACAAATTAGCATATAAAAATCATACTTACTGCACATATGGTCCAACCTCGTTGCAGTTATTAAGCACATACCAAGCTAGCTTATTGATTTTGGCTTTATCCTTGATGTCCTTTACCCTAATCTAGCCAATGGGCTTGACACCTGCTTCTTTAGTGTGATCCGCGAGGCCACCTATGGTGATGACGAGGATGAGGAATGGGAGGAAGTGCAGGAGTACGATGAAGCTAAGCTCAGGGTAGAGGTGCGCAAGATGAATGACGGATGGTTGCGGTGAACTCGGCGCAAGAGTTGACATGATCTGTATTTTGTTGTTTCATTAGAACTATTATCCAGCCTATCAAGATTTCCTAGTATTCGACTGTCTTAGGCCCTATTTGGATGGACTATGACTAGTTAGCCATGGCTAAAAAAAAGCGAACTAATTGTTGGGTTCTATAGACTAGAACTAGTTGTTAGCCCCTGATAGTTGGGTTCTATGGACTAGTTGGATAGCCCCTAATAGTTTCTAGCACTGTATTTTGTTGTTCATCGACTTGCAGTGATCTGAAGCATCTATATTTCATAGGGTCGGACTGTCTTAGGGTCCCAAAAATCTCAATAGCTGTACACCCACGTCCTTCGATCAGAAAGGGCAAACTTTGATAGTTGCCATGCCCATGGCGATGCGATGGACGTGGCCCAATCTCAATTCAACCGCATTGATGCAACAGTTACATGTCATCCTCCATCCAATATTTGGAACTGCCACAAAACATTCCCATACTTAAGTGAAAAAGTTAGTAGTGCACAACTTGTTTCGCTGCCCACTTTGCTGTGACATCCATCCACACAACTGTCACCACTTCCCATGGCCTCTAACGAGCCCACCAGTGGCAACATCTAGCATATGGTGCTAGCAGAGCACAACACTGGCGCTGTCCCTGGTGCCATAGTTGTCGATGCTAATGGCGCAGTGGTTGCCGATGCTGATGGCGCCACAGTTGTCGATGGTGATGGTGCCACGATTGCCGATGAGGATGCCATGCCCATTGCTATCATCGATTATAGGCAACCCACGCCGTTTCTCTTCGGGGGCCTAGCATTGTGGTCTAGCCATTTTGCTCCGCTGTATGTGCATCGAGTGTCTCCTTGTCCGACGGCACCGACGACGACCGCTGTGAACAACTTAGTGGTTCACCGAATAATGGAACACATGAGCTAAAGTGCTGGCCACAGCCTTGGACTACACCACCAAGGGGACGCCAACCTCATCTAGGTGCAACTGCACCATAGGTACTCAGATCTCATCATCGACCATGCTAACACCTCCTACATCATCCCTGCAACCAATAATCCCTCCAATGATTCAACCTCATCTGATGACGAGGGCGCAAGCAATTTGAGTCCTCATGATGATGAGGTCATGCAACCACCAAGCCCGTAGGAGAGCCACACTGAAGTCATCTTGGATATGGTTATCAGTGAGTTCATGAAGTTGCTAACTGAGTATCCCTCCTATTACAAGGAGATGTCCCTACCGGACACAGCGCGTAAGATGTTGGTCCCTATCGTGCAGGAGACGTTCAAGCGGTTGAGATGGTATGATCCGCTGGAGCAGCCGAACAGGAATATGGAGGCGTTGAGCAAGCTTAAGTACATACTCTTCGATGACAGGTCTGATTCCTCGTCGTATGCTAGACTACTCATTGAACTGGTGGTTGACCCCATTATGAAATGGTTGAAGGAGACATAGACTCCCACCAGGTTCCCACAGCAGGAACAACTAGTACAGTTCTTGCATGACCTATCGCCAGAGTTCGCTCATGCTAGAGAATTCCTGCATGATGTAGTGTTGCCTAGACTTTTCGGTGCTACTAATAGATATGATGCTTCCTAGGAGATTGTTCCAGTTAACGTATTTCTATAGCCATGGATGTTGACCATCGACCAGGACTTGCTACAGCCAATGCTCACCAAGGTGCTGACCGTGGTCCAGAAATTCCTGTTGAAGTGTACTAGTGAACACACACACAAAAATTATGACATTGTGCTGCCATGGAAGCAAGCGGCTTGGCCTAACATTTGGAACGGGTTTGTTGATGGTGTCATCATTCCTTACCTGAAGTGTGGACTTGGAAATGTCTGCAACAACCACCGCCGGGAGGAATGGCAGCTATGAACGCATGGGTTGACCACCAGATGAGGTGGGCGTCCGAGATTTTGCCCTAGAAAATGCTTGACCTCCTACAAGGTGAGTTCCCTAGAAAAGATTGGTAGGGTGCTCCTATGCAGATGGTGCTACAGTATGAGCTCACTTTCGGTGGGACCGATTGGTGGACGCCATTCGTCGACAAACTCATTGTACCGCGCTTGGCGTCCTGGTTCGTTGCCATTAGTGTCGTCCCACCAAATGAAGGGTACGACGTGTTTCACATGCTCATCACTAGGTGGAAGCCGGTCGTGTCTCCGAAGTCAATGATGAAGAAGGTCCTGAAGCACTTCATGGAGAAATGGACCGATGGGCTATGCCGCTGGTTGTTCGATGCGCAACCCACAAAGGAGGAGGCCGTGGCCTGGTGCCAGGAGTGGATGCAGCTCCTGATGCTAGATCTGCTTGCCATTGACAGTGAAATGCACAATGGCCTCCAACTAATCCACGAAACATATGAAATACCATAGGTAACTTAGTAACTTATTAGTGTATTTTTGTTCTGAATGATTGCACTTGTGTCATGCATTGTAAATGTTAATCATTAGCACAATGTGTATTACTCTTTTCTGAATGCACACGCGAGAAAGTCCAAAACTACATGATTGTAACACGTCGGACAATGACTGAATGCTTTCACCTGCATCAGGCATTGTATAAATGTTAATCATTGGCACAATGTGTACTACTCTTTTCTAAATGCACACGCGAGAAAGTCCGATACTATGTGATTGTAACATGCCGAACAATATCTATTACTCTTTTTCTAACTGCACCCATTGCAACCTGTTGCTTGGAAATCCACAACAATTAAATCTGTATTAAATTTGCATGAAACCTAGAGAACCCAGTGTGTCTGGTTTAGCCATAAATCTATGAGAGGTAAGAGCGAGGCAACTGCTCCTCTCTATCTTCCTATGGTACTCCTTCACCTTCTCTCTAGCCTCGAGTAAGTCGCGTCTTCGGCCAGAGTGATGGACCATGGGAAGCGCCCGGTGGAGAACCCTCTAGAGGGGAGCAGGCCTCCGTAGCATCTTTGCTCCCATTTGCGGTGCCTTGGGTAAGGTGGTCTTGTTCTTAGTTGCTGGAGTCATTCCGTTCTGATCTCCTTAATCTTTTTAGGGCCATTTCTCACACTGCGATGCTAGAGGTTGGGTGGTTATCTGGTGCTGCCCGCTCTTCGGATGAGCGCCCTGTGAAAACTAGAGGGGTCTTCTCCCCCTAGGCACTGGGAAGTCCATGAGCCCCTCCGTAATCTGGATGCGGCTCGCGACCCGTGCTCCGACCTCGGGGGCGAGATTAGTCGGCTTGCGCTCTACCTCGATGCCATCCACTGTTCGCCTAAACGTCCATTTAGCCCATTTACACACCGTTTAAACGCTACACGGTGGTACACCATTTTTCATTTAATCAGTTGTTTTGACCGTTTAAACGGCCGTTTTCTCGTTTAAACACCCGTTTTGCCCAAATAATGGGCTAAATGGTAGGTGACCGACTGTTTACCGTTTAGCGTTTAGGATAACACTGACGCCATCTAAACTGCCCTTGTTGCCTTAGAGCAGGAGACTACTGATGCCCAGGTGGTAGCTGTTAGTGCTCAAGCCAGGATGATTGGTAAGGTTTCCTTCATCGAGAAGCTCTGTGCAAATGTCTATGGCCTTGTTTTGATGGTTTTTAGTGTTATCAGCCCTAGAGGAGGAGTTGGCCGCTCTTTGAGTGGTGGCCCTCATCGCCGTCAACGACATGAACACAGGGGGTGTCCTGCTTGAGGACCATCTATGGACTATGCCAGCTTGGGTTAGGATGGTGGCCTTTAGCGGGGTGCGCCATGGGGTTGCCTTAGCCCTGGGCATGGCGCAGCTTTGTTTCGGCCACTATCTCCGCTTGCTTGGACCTAGCTTTCTAGTTGGCGTCGATGAGGATGAGAAGGAGGAGCTCACTGGCGACTTTACCGCCACCGCGGAGGCCATTGTGGCAGCCACGCATGCAGGAGACGTCATCCTCACTGCCTTCTTTGAGCCATAGATTGTATCTAGGGTCATTCCAATCTTAATGAAAGGCTAGTTTGTTACTTTAATTCAAAGAGCAACTTATGCGCGTCGCTTTGTCTTTCACGGTGTTTGCTTCTTGTGCTTCGATGCGATTGGCTTGTGCGGCCGACATGCCTGGATGAGGTGATTAGGATGTCATGGGTCGGATCCTGCCTCCCCTCTTGAAAGGGAGTTAGGTTTTAGGGAAGCTTCCTTCCCTCTTCTAAAACACCATAGGTAACTTAGTAACTTCGCATATTTCTGTTCTAAATGCTTCCACCTACGTCAGGCATTGTAAATGTTAATCATCGGCATAATGTGTATTACTCTTTTCAGAATGCACACATGAGAAAGTACGATGCTATGTGATTGTAACGCGCCCAACAATATCTATTACTGTTTTCTAAATGCGCACGCAAGATTTGATTACGCACGAAAGAAAGTCACCTACTCTATGATTGTAACACGTTGGACAATAGATTTTGTGTCTGGGCGACTCCTCGACTTGCAATGGGGTTGTTCTACCCTGTAGTTCTCTCTTAAGAGGAATGGCTCGAGTTGCAATGAGGTAGTTAGACTAGATAGATGTCGCTCATATCGCACTTAGATGTTAGGTTTAATTTATAGTGGCAACATAGTGATAAAAATGGTTCAACATGTAAAACTTATTATAGAACCGTAAAATAGATATTGTGTCATGAGCAAGACTTCAATTATTATATCAAGAATCATTTTAAATCCAAATTTCGATGCCTATGTGGCAACATAGTGATAAAAGGGTTCAACATGTACAACTTATTATAGAACCATAAAATAGACATTGTGTCGTAAGCAAGACTTCAATTATTACATCAAGAATCGTTCTAAATCCAAATTTTGATGCCTCCGTTCCCTCACCTTCTACCGCATCCCTCCCTTCGACTGTCAAACTATCACCGATCTCTTGTACGTCCCTTCCTCAGTAGGGAATCAAGGTGACTATGCATCTGAAGGATGTGGTGATGACGACGAAGCAGGCATCGAAGTCATGTTGGTGCTGTTGAGGTCGAACTCGCCTGGTGAGTGCATCTCGCTTGGTGAGTACGCTAAAATCTCATCATCCAAACCCGATGTCTCATCATGCTCAGTGACATGGTTACCAAGATGAATGGTGGACTCTCTGGTCTGCTGAACTGAAGTAGTAGTGTTAGACCCTGGGTTGACTCAGCTCTATTAATGGTAGGATTAGTAGGCTTGGTGGTCGCATCAGGCTTCGTGATTGTTGGGGAAGCCCTGAGAGGCTCTGTATGTGCCCCTATGGTGTCACACACAGTATCTGGCCCCTCGGCCTAATTGGACGAAGAAGGTCGATCAGCTACCTCATGAGCTGAAGCTGAACTCTCCTTATGTTTGACTGTAGTAATATTAGCATTAGCATGTTCAGGCATCTCGGTCACTGGAGAAGCCCCGAGAGGCTCTGTATGTGACCCTGTGGCCACTTGCACCTCAACCTGAGGGCGCGAAGAAGGTGGATCACCTGCCTCATCAGAACCTAAAGCTGGCTTAGGTATCTTGGGCATTGAAGAAGCCCTGAGAGGCTCTATATGTGCCTCTGTGGTGACTTGCACCTCGACCTGAGGGGGTGAAGAAGGTGGATCACCGGCGTGATTAGGACCTAAAGTGGAACTCTGCTTATGTAGCATCGTCGCAATGGGTAACTCTATGTGGATAGTTGTATTATCAGGACCAGTCAGATAACCAGCAATGGGGTTGACCTGACTACCACATTGCAATGGAAGCGTCTAAAAGTCAAGGGCCTTAACCCCTGTGGAAATGTATAGTTGATTAAAGCAACCGGTGAACACATTGCACATCAGGTCAATTTTTTGGCCACGTTGGTTGATGGCCTCACAAAAAGCAGATGATTGCTGGCTCATCTACTCTTTGAGAAGGACCACACTCTTCGCTTGCTTATCAATACTTGCTTTCAAACACCTCTCTTGTCATTCCATATGCTTGTCTTGACGTTCCATATGCTTCTAGTTTTCTTCCTAGATGACAACTAGCCTAGCAAGTATCTGTCCAAGCTCCGACGGTTGCTGAACGGACACTAGAGGTGGTGCCTACTTGGATAATGTCTCTGTAGTAGGTGGAACATCATCCATCTCTTTGTCGACCACACCACTAGAGGATGACCCTCCCTCATTATGGTCATCTGATGTAGGGTCATGGTAGTCGATGTCATCGAAGTCTGAATCTTGCATTCGTACATTCAAGATTCCTCCAATCCCAGACTGGTGCTCTGCATGCTCTAGGGCTGCATCCATCGTTTCAAGTCTTTCTCTATCCTGTATGGGTAACAGCTCTTGAACAGACTTAAGGGCACGCTATCCATGATGACGATTGTCCGAACTTGCTAGCATGTAGGTCATAACCACGTAGGTCGACTCATTGTACAACGGCCCATCCTTTTTAGAGTCAATCATACATAGCAGATAGCTGATGATGTGAGGGTACATCTGCTGCCGTCTAGTACTAATAGCATCAGCTATCACATCCTCGATCTCAGACATGAAAAAGTGTAAGAAGTCAAACTGCTCACCTCTCCATATTGATAGTAGCAGCCACAACTACAAGCTAGTCAACGACTCCCTGTTGCCGCCACAAGGAAGGACTATCTTCCTCAAAGCCATGTGTAAAACATAAGCCTCTAGACGCAGTCTATCTGGTGTATGCAAGGAGCCATCGGCAAAGGGCTCCATGAAGAGCGGCTAAATCTCCTAGTCTATAGGAAAAGTACCTCCAGCCCTACTACGACGTGGAGGCAAAGCATCTCTATAGACTATCTCGTGGAGCTTCCTGTCTGAAGTGTCAACCCTAAGGAGTTCTTATAGGCGGTCATAGGCCATTCGCTCTGGCCGACCATGGAGCATAAAATCAATGTAGTCATGCTCTAGATGAATCCACACTATTGCATAGAACTGATGCACCTAGCTTATCACAATTCGATCAACCTCACTGAAAAGGTGAACGAAGCCCGGGAACCGCTCAAAGAGGGGCCGGATGGGTATACCAGCTGCTCTCTCAAGCTCATCCCAACCAAGTACCCTTTGGTCTGCTAGTGTCTTCCCTCTAGCATAGTAACTCCTGAAGAAACTCTCCTGAGCCACAGTCCAGAACTATGATTTTGTGATAGGCTCTTTGAGTAGTGGAAACTAGAACTCAATATCGTAGAACCTAATGCTCTGTATCTTCTTTGAGCTATAATACCAAAATTCATAGAACTGAACCACCTCTTTCTTTCTCTCAATATTACTACTCCTCATAGCACCATTGGCAGACATCAAACCTCCTCGACTGCTCCTCATACCACCATTGGCAGACATCAAATTACCTCCTCGACTGCTCCTCGTACCACCAATTGTGGCAAACATCAAATTACCTCCTCGACTGCTCCTCGTACCACCAATTGTGGCACACATCAAACCTTCATGAGTGCGAGCACGCGTGGCCCCATGAGTAGCTACAAATTTGATCTAGGAAGGTGCAAAGCGACTGGTATGGTTTTTGGAGTGGAACTCGGTCATTTGCTATAGTTGTTCCTTAGTGAGCTCCTCCTCCCTGAGTTCCATTTCAGCACTCTCCTCACACTGCTCCTATCGGCGGGCCATTCGAGTCCATCTGCAAGAATTCCTAGACTCCAGGGCTAGCATAGCTTTGGTTGCTTCTTCTGCTTCTCGAATACTGTCCACCATCCTCTGCCTCTTCCTAGGCTATGGTAGCACTTTTTCCTCTGCTTCTGAGACACTGCGATCCTTACTTTGGCTCTTTCTAGGCTGTGGTGGTGCCTGTTCCTCTGCTTCTCAGAGAATGGTTGCCTGCATTGGACTCTTTCTACGATGTGGTAGTTCTACCCGCTTTGATTTAACTCGCACCATCTACAACAATCAAAAAAAATTACACATGCGTTTCATCAAACACCATAAATTCATGAATAAAAAAGAGGAGATCATAGACAACCTCATCATGCTGAGGTGAGAAGGCAATCTCAATTGGCTTGCTCGCTGGAGGAGTGGTGCGCTGACAAATGGCGGTGCGGTAGATCGCCGTGGCGCAGTGGATCATTGTGGCGCAGAAGCATCAGGGCAAGAGGTTTTGGTGTGTGGGAGGGAGGGGTTGGGTGAAGGGTGGAGGGGTGAGGGTGGAGGGGGGAGGTGGTGTAGGCTAGGTGGCGCCGGAGGGGGCGAACGGCTACGGAAACGGTGTGCAAAAGAGGAAAAGATGGGTACTGATTGTCGACGGTTGCTAACACTTGTTTTGATTATCAACATTCCACCCAAAAGCATGGTAAAGTGAGGTAAATCATCATCACATGTGAAGAATTATGTTTAAATTTCACCTAGTTCCACTTGTGCTTGTAGAATTATTTGTATGCAGGAAATATGGCAAATTTTGGCCAAAATGGTGACAAACATGGACCAAGGAAGCAAGTGGATGTGGCAGGGCCACCTGGGTCCACAGGCCAGCGCCCGGCCCCACCTGGTGCCAACTTGGCACGTTGCCATGTCATCGATCCATGGGAGCTCTTCCACAGCCAATAGGAAGCGTTGATCTAAGTTGGTTTCAACCGATGGTCACGATGGAGGGGCCATGGATCCATAGGCCCATTGTCATAGACTTGGAGCTTCACCAACCAACTTACCGACCAAGTTTCACCACGTGCTCTCTTCACAACCGCCTTGGAGGAGCAACCAGCACCCTTGGATGTAACGGTGGTGCATCCAAGGGCCGGGCGAGACCCCCTAGCCACCGCCCGGTGCCCCCCTATGGCCACCGACCTCCCTGCTGCATACAAGTACCCATCCCCTCACTCTACACTATAAATAGTGGGTGTGGAGCTCGGTGGAAGGATGCCCCATTGATTTCTAAGTTCGCCAAGCTTCTCTTAGCTTTCTAGCTTAGCATTAGGTATAGAGTAGTAGTCTAGTAGTGGAGTAGAGCAAGAGCGAAGCTCCTTGAAGTCCGGAAGAGTCTTCTAGGTCTGGTATCGCTCCTTTGTAATTCTTTTATTTCTGCATTACTTTATTTAGTATTTATTTCAGTACTTTATTCTAGTATTGCTTGCTTTACTTCAAGTACTTAGTCATTAGTGTTCGTCATTAGTGAGCTTAGATGCTTATTGTTTGGCATTAGTAGCATAGGTTATCTTATCATTAGTAGTCTTTCATTAGTACCGATTCCACCATCTGGTTAGGGTGCTTTGATCTCATTTCATCGAAGCTCGGATCAAAGTAGTAAGTTTATAGATTAAGCATGGTGTTGGGGCTATAGATTACCTATGGATACGGCTAGGCCTCCAGATAGATTGTGGTAGGTGGCAAGTGGTGACAGCCTTGTCCATCCTCTGTATTCCACCATGATAGGTCTAGTTATTAAATCGTAGGGCTCATGGCAGACCTTATCTATTAAACTCTCCAAGTTGGTAGGTGGGCTGTGCCCCGAAGTACTATCGCATTTCTCCTAGTTATTTGTTTATCCTTAGTTACTAGAAAGATATATCGCTCGCTCTCCCACCTAGCTATCTTTGGTTAGCTTGTATTTAGTAGTTAGTTTAGGTAGTTCACACCCATCCTTCACTATCGTTCACCTACCTAGGATCAACTTAAGACCTACCTTTAACAAATCCTAGTCCAATATAAATTCTTGCCTTCCGCCTTCCTATGGGAAAAAAATATAAATTCGACACTCGGTACTCACCGAGCAAAGTTGTAACAACCTGAGTCACGTTACATCATAGACTCTCATTTTGGTTATCCAGGGATCCTGTTAATTAGAATTCCCTAACAATCTCAAGCAGGTCACCATAAGCTTCAAAATGGATCCAAGAGTTATGAGATCAGGTATCTGAACTTGGTTAAGCAAATCTAGAAACTACTGGACAATTCGATACATGTACCAGACCATCCGATAAACATACAGAGGCAGCAGGTGGAGTGGGAAATGAGTTATCCTCCACTATGGGACATGGCCCACAAGTCAGCATGAATGAGAGATATTTCCCAACACCAGACCATCAACTCCATTCATCCTCTCCCCATTTCTCTCACACACTCTCTCTCTAGAAGGAAGAACAAGGGAAGGAAAGGATGACCTAGAGTGAGAAAGAGAAGAAGAAGAACAAGATGGCGAAGAGAATCAAGATGCTAGAAGGCCACTAGATCAGCCTTAGGCCAAGCACTTGAGCTTCAACAACCTCTCATCCCATGGTTAGCTTAGGAGCTCTCTCTTCTCATTATCCTGAGATCAATCCTCCAACCCTAATCTAAGTATTCTCTCTTGCATGGATGGATCATGAGGACGGCTTGGTGGAAAGATACTCCAAGAGTAAGGATCAAGTATACTACATCCCAATCTCTCTTTATATTTAGGATTTCTCTTAATTAAGGAATCACTAGTACACTAGTTAACCTAAGCCAAGCCTAGCTACCTTGAGTCTAGCAAATAACCTAAGTCACCCTAGAAATACCTTGCACATGCATGAAGGACTTTACCCAAGGAATAGACATGGATCCCCAAGCTTTCACCCAAGAACCTAAGAGCATAGGTTCTATCACCCAATTAACGGAGTGTCTGTCGGTAGGATAGAGTGTCTGCCAAACCTGAAGTTTAGTCACCAATAGTCTAAGTCTCTTGTTGAGTGAAAACATCATAGCATTTGTCACCATGTTGGAGTGTCCGATGAATTATAGTGAACCAATAACCTGAGAACCCGAGAGCACCCAGTTCCCATTAGAGCCTCCGTGATTCCCATGGAGCGTCCGCCAATCAGTATAGAGCAAAACCAGAGGCAACCCACCTCAGCTCCTGGTATAGCGGAGTGTCTATCAGTAGGATGGAGTGTCCGATGGCCACAGTGAACATGAGGATCGGTCAGCAAGTATACTCAATAGGTCACCAAGGTTAGATTACATCCTACGGCAATAAGGTCACAGTAGATGTCTCTCCTAAGACCCAAGTAGAACTCCCAGTTTCCCTATCTATCAAGCGATCATCTCCAATCCTTGGAACCTCTCCTTTTAGGTTTAGATGTCTCATTTCATGAGGATCGTGTGTGAATCGCTGCTAACTTGGAGTCGTCAGGATTAGCAGCACTACCAGGCAGGCACCCCACTATTATTAACCCTACTTTGGATACTTATTAAGTTACATTATGAGTCATGCATTACATGTAGTCTTGGATAATGATCACCTTCACACTACACCTGGAGTAGCTTAATAATCTATAGAAGCCTCTCATCTAAACAATGGGAATGGGAACACTTAATGCTTATTGCTTAGTTGCTTTGGCAACAGTAGAAGTCGAGCAGGAGAAGGGAACTCATTCTCGCGCGTGTAGGATGCTACACCTGGATAATTAACTACTAAAACCAATGAGGGTACAACTTGACTTACCTAACTAATCTTGCTAAGGACTAATGTTCCTAATATGATAATCCTGATGATAACTTGGATATCTTGCTCATGCAAGGGGTAGGTCGTCATGAGTGTGGGATCTTAGATGACATAGCTCATGGAGCAGTAAGGACCGTGTATTGGGATACGTAAGTCCGAGTAACCACCTATATAGACCACATGTCATGGATGGGGTCGACAAGCCAAGTAACTAGTTGTGACCTGTTTATCCATGAAACTGGCAAGGGGGGTGGTGTCGGTCGAGAATGTTTAGGACATTGACCGGGAACCCAGTCGAACCTTTCATGTGACACTCGAGCCAGATTAGGGAAAGGTTGGAAAGTGTGAGGCAACCCTTACTCAAGCATGGGTATGGTGGTTAGTCCCAACCTCCATGTGGGTATAGTTGTACATCTCTATAGAGTCTTGAAAGCCTAGAGTCCTTCGGGAAGGATCTATTCGGTTGTTCTTTCTTTCTATACCCATGGTAGCATGAATGATGGATTATGAGCACTTCTGTTACAATGATAAATACATTTACTTCTATGTTGAGCATAGCATGTCATACTCTGAATGAACATCATTGCTATCTGCGCTTATACAAATGCCCGATAATTACCCTATACATCCACCAAATATTATATGTTGGAATTAAGTCTTGTGAGTAAGAAATATTCTCACTGATGTAGACAAGGCCCAATCTTTCGATAGGTACGATAGCGTCAATTGGTGGAGACTCGACGTTCATGATCTAGGCTTCGAACCAAGATTGATTCGGACCCTCGCAGCCATTACACCACTGCTATGTTAGTTATCAACCACGTGAACTCGATTGACCTCACCGAGAAGGCTTTCCTGCAAGCAAATCGAGAACACAAGCAAGAATGGGATGAATGCAATCTAAAATTGCAAATAAATATGAGGCTTATGATAATGAGAAGGAGTTCAGGTCTTTATTTGAAAGGACTAATCACCATAGGCAAACAAGATCGAGAACTAGGGCCCTGGTTCACAACAAGCGGCCTTGGCGGCACAGTTGCAGCAAAAAGATGTCTGTTTCATGAGGAAATCAAGAACTAAACAAAACCCAAACCCTAAGGAGAGTGATGGCTGCTAATTATAGAGCCCCAGACATCACCCCCTGGACGTGCCCCCTAATGGGCTCTAAGATGATACACAGTCCAACAGACCAAAAGACGGTGTCGCAGCACCCTGGCAGATTCTGGACGCTGAATTGTTTCAACAATTCCCGTTGATTCCAAAGGGCTTTTGACGTGAAACCACTTGCATTGGCTTCCTTATCTAATTAGATTTCCATCCATATGTGGATCATTGAAAACAGAGCCCGAACACGCCCGTGTGACTAGTTTTATGATAGACTGGTCCTAGAACCCAAGATGGGCTCAAACTTGATTTGGGCCTCCACCTTGGTGACTCAAACCGGATGAGCTTCGGGCCTTCTTCTTGGTTAGGACACCCTCGCTGATCTCCTCGTCCTCTATCTCCAAGCATGGTCATATGCATGGAGCTCATGTCCTTATCACTCACGGTGTAGTCGTTAAGTTGTTTTGCAGGTACGCGTAGTAGGCCGTGTCGAGCCGTCGCTTGACCACCACTACATAGTAGCACCTAGAATGGGTGTGACTCCAAGCGTGCTACAAGTTAACTCTAGATTCCTTGATGGAGCGACTATGAGTATGAGCATCAGTTGGGTAGAGTGACCGGGTCCATTGGGTGGACCGAGATGTAGAACTTGTGTAAGGAAGTTTGATTAATTTGTATATAACTGGTTCTATGTTGGGTTAATAATTGGAATACTATGTGCCACTCAACCTGATCCTGAAGAGGAGTTGCTCAGTGCACTCCTAGGGGCCTCGAAGTTGGTAATTCGACAACCCCTGTCGGCTTCAATATCGGTTCCTGACGGGATGGATATCGGTGGCACGACCGACGGGTATCGGAGCAATGGTTGTCTTGTACGTGTAATCCATTTACTAAACCTCCATTGACTAGTGCATGGTACTCAAAAAAATAGAAATAAAAAACTGGACTTCTATTTCTTAGGACCAAACCCTAAAGGTTAAAAAGTAACCCTTATCTAAATAGTTGTTCTAGCCCTTCTCCTACGCTTAACAGAATGCTAAGCACCTAGGAAGTTTTTAGAAAAGAAAACGATAAAATGCGATGACCTTGAGAATGCTAACATGGGGGTGGGATTATAGGATGACCTAAGTGACAAGTTGTCTTTTGTAATCGCCCTATGCATAGTACATTGCAACGGCAGAATAGCCGAGAACCGGTAGTAATCCCAATCTTTTGTCTCTAAAGTCAGCTCTTATCCCTTATCTCATCTAGAAATTTCGGTAGAATCTCCCCTGTATCTTAGCCTCATCTCCCCATCACAAAACAAGCAGACAAGTATGCACATAAGCAAAGCTATCAACCAACATCATAGCTAGCATAAGAGGTCCATAGACCTAGTTCACCAACATGACATAAAGGTTCATCAAGTTCTCAACCATTCGACCATGACCATTGTAGCGACTTGGTCACCTCAATGGATGGTCACACAACCGATCAAGTAGCAAGAGTATCAACACAAGTATCATGCCCGATGTGGCCAAGCGACAAGCAAGCGACCGACATAAAGTTCCTAAGCCATCACGATAGAATGACTAGAACCACAAGACGAGCTTCACTACTATGGTGGTGGAAGCTGCTGCTGCTATTGCTACGAGAAGTGTGGCGATGGAGGCGCCTGCTGATGTGCCTGAGGAAAAGTGGCAATAGTAGGCACGGTCAAAGACACACCTACAATGACAAGGAAACAAGTGCTAGGATTGAGTTCTTCGAGTTGGGAACTAAGTAATTCGTAAGATCCAAGAAGGTAAAGGAGAACCTGAGCTAATTCCTGCCGGAGCAAAGCCTGGCGCAACATATCCCTTAGAGTATGATGTTGAATAAGATGCTAGGGTCACACCTGCAAGAAAGGCTAAGTTTGAGTCAGAAAAGTGTAATAAGGAACTTAAAGTGTGAAACGCACAAGGGACATAACTTGAGCAGCGAGTAACGAAGGAATACCTAGAGTCACTGGCTGGAAGATTTGGTGGAGGTGTGCGACAAGGCTAACCTATGACTGCCTGATCTGCTCAATGTTCTTGACATTGGCCACCATGTCACTATGGACTCCCTGTAACTCTTCTCTGGTGGCAAGCGAGTCCATCTTCTCAGCCAAGGTGTTCACGGAGTTCTGTAGCAAATTGATGAGGCTCTCCTGCAAGAATCTCTGCTCATGCTCAAACCTTTGGTCAAAGTCTCCCGCCAATAATGCTACTATCCCTTGGACCTGAGCATGGATGCCCTCGAAGAATGGCTCAAAATAACCAGCTAGAGGCACCCAACCCTGAATCGCAGCATCTGCATTCCTCCTGTGACCACGAGCACCACCTTGAGCTGATGGCTCACCTACCTTAGCTAAAGGAGCTTGAGGCTGAGACGTGCCCTTGGTAGAGAAGTCTGGGTCATCGAGGCAAGGACTAAAGGATTTGTGCCTAACTCCCTCAATGCCCTCTAGAGTGACCAGCATTTAACTAACGCCATGATGTAGGGCAAGTAACCTAGGGAACCCCAAACCTCATGCTTGCACCACATTAGCTCCGCAATGAGGAAATCAATCCAGTTCACCTTGGTACCATCTAGAATGCTTCTAATGGCCACGTAGTACTTCTCCCAGATAGCGTCAGTGTTACCTATCTTGGGCAGCAAGGTACAACGAAGCAATTTGTTCAGCACCATTGGTTCCATTGCCAGATACTTGGACTTGCTATACTCGAAGTTTGCATTTATATAGAACCAGGCCACCTCACTCTTCTTGTTAGCCTTGGGAAGACTATCCGTTAGCTCTCCCTAGTTGCAAGCATTGTAATCAGGCTGAACCACATCTGCAAACTGAGCGAAGGAAGCTCGGTACTTGCCTCTCCTAGTCATCCACTTGATAGTCTCTTTCTCATGATTCACCTCAAGCGTGGCATAGAACTGTTGGATCATGACTTCATTCTAGTTGTGGCGAAACCTCATAATGTTCTTCAACCTGGCATTTTCAATCTTGGACAGCAGCCCCTAGAGTGAAGTTTGTTTGCTCATGATATCCCACCTAATCCACTTCTAGTTGGTACACATTGAGGCTTGCTTGAATCTACCCCAAAAGAGGTCGTACTAATCTAGAGTGTGGAAGAATGGAATTTGAGAAGACCGCGGCTGACTAAACTGCTTCAAGTCATAGGCATCATGGAAGGCCTTGTAGTGATTTTCCTTCCAACTCTTCTACTTGTTGGGCACACTTGTCACATCGATGGGATACATGACCGTTCTTGGATTGTACTCCAACCCCTCATCAGTGGACTCTACCTCCTCTCTCTCCTCCTCATTACCCTCCTCTTCCTCATCTTCATCATCACTTTCATCTCTATCTCATTCCTCCTCATCCTCATCGTTGTTATCACCATCGTCACCTCCAGAAGAAGACAAAGACTGTGAAGTTGAGCTTGAAGATGGCGATGGAGGTGAAGGCTCATGATGACGCTTATGTGGAGATGGTTGACAGCTTATTTGAGCATTGGAGGCATTCTTGGACATCCTCTTATGTGGAACTACTTTCTTGCTGCCCACCTTCTCCTCAATATCGTAGTCACTGTCCAAAGGATCATCATCATCAAGGATAGGACATCGGCCACTGCTAATCTCTCTCCTTGGCCTCTTTTTCTCTCAGCCACCACCACGAAGATGAAGAACCAAACACCTACAATAAAAGGAAAAACAGCAAAAGTCGACAAGGACTCGGATAAGAGCAAACAAGCAAAAGTATTGGATAAAAGAGATTAAGCATAGAGAAATTGGAGTAAGTGCAAACACAGATATAAGCACCAGTGGCAAGATCATTGGCAACATATACATAAGCTCGCTAGTACATATGAAAGACACCCACAAAGTTGGAGCAGTAGGTTGACTCAAGTTAGGCTAGATCACTACTGGACAGACACTATCAGAACCTTCCGTTAGGACATCGGAACCTTCCGACAGTATACAGACTATGACACCAAACATTCACCAGCTACAGACTAATTGACAAAGCAACCGCAAAGTTCATGGACCATCCGTCATTCCAATGACCAGCACAAACCAGACAGAGAAATCTACTAGGTCCCTCAAGAATGGTAGAAGCACCCGACATAGTCACGGATCATCCGATAAGATTTCAATGACACAGTAACGTATCAATGCTCAATCGACAAAATCCAAAGATTCAACCAATGTCAACATTTACAACCCTATATAGAAGTACTCCTAACCATGCTCTACAAGATCCCCAAGAAATATTTGGAAGAACCCTAGCCATTGCCTAGATCGGGCGAACCCTAGCTTCTAAACCATGGTGAAAAAGGTAAGCACAAAAGGGGAAGGAACTCACTCGGTACCCCACATCTTGGAAAGGCACGTGGGTGCACATGTGACCAAAGGAATTGATGAGGAAGCATCGAAGAGTTGTCATCGCGGAGTGAGCGGCGGCACGGGCGCGTGTGCTTGGGGGACCAGTGGGTGGAGAAAATAAAAGGACTTGTACAGGGACTATCGGCCTATATATAGCCAAAACCTATCGGACCATCTGCAAAGAACGGTGGAGCGTCCGCCAAGTCACTAAGCCTGATAGTTGGAGTTATATATAATGGTACACCATAGAGTCTGTGACGGTGACCGAATCATCCATCAGACTAAGCATAACAATGAAAGCCCCAAGGGTCAAGACCTACTAGAATGAAAGAAAGGGTTTTTGGAGAGAATTTCATGAGGAATTGCGAGCAACCCCTTAACAAGCTCGGGGACGAGCTTGAATTCAAGTGGGGGAGACTTGTAATGACCCAAGTCACATTACATCATAGACTCTCATTTTGGTTACTCCGGGATCCTGTTAATTGGAATTCCCTAACAATCTCAAGCAGGTCACCATAAGCTTCAAAATGGATCCAAGAGTTATGAGATCAGGTATCTGAACTTGGTTAAGAAATCTAGAAACTACTGGACAATCCGATAATGTACCAGACCATCCGATAAACATACAGAGGCAGCAGGTGGAGTGTGAAATGAGTTGTCCTCCACTATGGGACATGGCCCACAAGTCAGCATGAATGAGAGATATTTCCCAACACTAGACCATCAGCTCCACTCATCCTCTCCCCATTTCTCTTTCACACTCTCTCTCTAGAAGGAAGAACAAGGGAAGGAAAGGATGAACTAGAGTGAGAAAGAGAAGAAGAAGAAGAAGATGATGATGGAGAAGAGAATCAAGATGCCAGAAGGCCACTAGATCAGCCTTAGGCCAAGCACTTGAGCTTCAACAACCTCTCATCCCATGGTTAGCTTAGGAGCTCTCTCTTCTCATTATCTTGAGATCAATCCTCCAACCCTAATCTAAGTATTCTCTCTTGCTTGGATGGATCATGAGGATGGCTTGGTGGAAAGATACTCTAAGAGTAAGGATCAAGTATACTACATCCCAATCTCTCTTTATCTTTAGGATTTCTCTTCATTAGGGAATCACTAGTACACTAGTTAACCTAAGCCAAGCCTAGCTACCTTGAGTCTAGCAAATCACCTAAGTCACCCTAGAAATACCTTGCACATGCATGAAGGCCTTTACCCAAGTAATAGACATGGATCCCCAAGCTTTCACCCAAGAACCTAAGAGCATAGGTTTTGTCGCCCGATTAATGGAGTGTCCATCAGTAGAACGGAGTGTCCGCCAAACCAGAAGTTTAGTCACCAATAGTCTAAGTCTCTTACTGAGTGAAAACATGGGAGTGTTCATCACCACATCGGAGTGTCCGATGAATTATAGTGAACCAATAACCTGAGAACCCGAGAGCACCTAGTTCCCATCGGTGCCTCCATGATTCCCATCGAGCGTCCGCCAATCAGTACAAAGCAAAACCAGAGGCAACCCACCTCGGCACCCGGCATAATGGAGTGTCCATCAGTAGGACGGAGTGTCCGATGGCCACAATGAATGTGAGGATCGGTCAGCAAGTATACTCAATAGGTCACCAAGGTTAGATTACATCCTATGGCGATATGGTCATAGTAGATGTCTCTCCCAAGACCCAAGTAGAACTCCTAGTTTCCCTATCTATCATGCTATCATCTCCAATCCTTGGAACCTCTCCTTTTAGGCTCGGATGTCTCATTTCATGAGGATCGTGTGTGAATCTCCGCTAACTTGGAGTCATCAGGATTGGCAGCACTACCAGCTAGGCACCCCACTATTATGAACCCTACTTTGGATACTTATCAAGTTACATTATGAGTCATGCATTACATGTAGTCTTGGATAATGATCACCTTCACACTACACCTAGAGTAGCTTAATCATCTATAGAAGCCTCTCATCTAAACAATGGGAATGGGAACGCTTAATGCTTATTGCTTAGTTGCTTGGGAAACGGTAGAAGTCGAGCATGAGAAGGGAACTCATGCTTGCGCATGTAGGATGCTACACCTGGATAATTAACTACTAAAACCAATGAGGGTACAACTTGACTTACCTAACTAATCTGACTAAGGACTAATGTTCCTAATATGATAATCCTGATGATAACTTGGATATCTTGCTCATGCGAGGGGTAGGTCATCGTGAGTGTGAGATCTTAGACGACATAGCTCATGGAGCAGTAAGGACCATGTATTGGGATACGTAAGTTTGAGTAACCACCCGAATAGACCACATGCCACGTATGGGGTCGACAAGCCAAGTAACTAGTTGCGACCTGTTTATCCATGAAACTTGCAAGGGGGTGGCGTTGGTCGGGAATGATTGGGACATTGACCGGGAACCCAGTTGAATCTTTCATGTGACACTTGGGCCGGATTAGGGAAAGGTTGGAAAGCGTGAGGCAACCCTTACCCGAGCACGGGTATGGTGGTTAGTCCCAACCTCCATGTGGGTACAGTTGTACACCTCTGCAGAGTCTTGAAAGCCTGGAGTCCTTCGGGAAGGATCTATTCGGTTGTTCTTTCTTTCTATACCCATGGTAGCATGAATGATGGATTATGAGCACTTCTGTTATAATGATAAATACCTTTACTTTTATGTTGAGCATAGCATGTCATACTCTGAATGAACATCATTGCTTTCCGCACTTATACAAATGCCCAATAATTACCCTATGCATCCACCAAATATTATATGTTGGAATTAAGTCCCGTGAGTACGAAATATACTCATGGTGTAGCCCTTAAGTTGTTTTGCAGGTATGTGCAGTAGGCCATGTCGAGCCATCGCTTGACCACCACTGCATAGTAGCACCTGGAATGGGCATGACTCCAAGCGTGCTACAAGTTAACTCTGGATTCCTTGATGGAGCAACTATGAGTATGAGCATAAGTTGGGTAGAGTGCCCGGGTCCATTGGGTGGACCGGGATGTAGAACTTGTGTAAGGAAGTTTGATTAATTTTTATATAACCATATCAACTGAGTTCCATTTACTGGTTCTATGTTGGGTTAATAATTGGAATACTATGTGCCACTCAACCTAATCCTGAAGAGGAGTTGCTCAGTGCGCTCCTGGGAGCCACGAAGTTGATAATTCGACAACCCCCATCGGCTTCGATATCGGTTCCTAACAGGATGGATATCGGTGGCGCGATAGAAGTGCTACGCAATAGTTCTGTATGCTTGCGGAATCCTCCAATAGTCGTTAAGAAGTATCAACAAGCATTTCTAACGTCGTTGCCGGGGAAGGCAACTGGTATCGAATTTATAAGGCTAAATTTGTTAGCTAAGTTATTTTTAGTTATCCTAAGTAGTTTATCCTTTCTTCCTCATATCCTATCACTACCCTACATGATCATGGGTGATAGGTCCATTCGTGATTTTTCTGCACCCTCGGCTGCTAATGTAGCCATCGAACCCAATGTTATCAATGGGGACACTAACTTTGAGCTTAAGCCAGCGTTGATTACGATTGTTCAAGCTAGTCCATTTTGTGGGAAAGCCCACGAGGATGCAAATGCTCACCTCCAACATTTCTTGAGATTTGTAGGACATTCACAATTAAGGGAGTGAGCCAAGAGGCTATGTCTTCGCCTTTTCCCCTTCTCTTTGTTAGGAAAGGCTAAGTAATGGTTTTACTCTAACCACAATGCTGTAGATACCTAGGATAAGTGTTCCAACGCTTTCCTAGTTAAGTTTTTCTCCATGGGAAAGACTAATTCTCTACGCAATAAGATCTCTAGTTTTCAACAACTAGCAGATGAATCGATTCCTGGAGCCTAGGAACAAATGCAAGAGTAGGTAGGTATGCCCACACCATGGCATGGAAGACTGGCTTTTGATCTAGAACTTCTACCATGGATTAGTGCCGTTAGATAGGAGCCATTTAGATGTTGCAGCTGGTGGTGCATTCTTTTCGCTAAGTGTTGCAGGTGCAAAGACACTGATCGAGAAGATAGTCTCCAACCAAGGATGGAGCGATGATCGACTCCAACCCCGTAAATGAGGTATGCATTCAATTAAAGAAATTGACATGCTTGCAGCTAAGATGGATCTACTCGTGAAGCGAGTGGAACATTATGAGAAGGTGAGTGCCCAAGAGACACTCAAAGCCATGGATTCCCACATGACTTGTGAAGTCTGTAGAGATGTTGGACATTCAGGCAATTCCTGTCCTAAAACCAAAGAGGACCTCAACTTCGTCAACACTGACAATGGGTTCCATCCACAACATCAAGGCTGGAATTAGTGCTCCAACAACCAGGGAGGTAACAATTATTACTCTTCTTCTCATTTGAATAATCAAGGTAATAATAGTTACGCTTTCTTGAAAGATCTTGTTTATAGCAATGGTAGAATGACCGATAGTATAAATAAAAAGTTGCATGCTCATGACAAGATGTTAAAAAACATAAATGCTAAATTGGATGAATTTTCTTCTATCTTAAAGAATCAACTTAGTTTTAATAAGATGATAGAAACCCAATTAGCTCAAATTGCTGCTACTATCCCATCCTATGAAAAAGAGAGAATTCCAAGCAAACCTGAGGGAACCATGGAGATAGCCAACCTTATCACGGCAAGGTATGACTTCTCTAAGAATGGTTGGGGGATTTCCTATTAAGAAAGGTCATCCAGAGAACCCAATCATTACTTGCTCCATAGGACCCCACACTTTTCATAATGCCATTTGTGATCTAGGGTCTAGTATTAACATCATGTCTAACGAAACTTATGATAAGTTGTTTTATACTCCCCTAGCATCAACCTCAGTTTACGTGCAATTAGCTGATCAATCAACCCATTATCTTGAGGGAGTAGCCACTGATTTATTAGTTAAAGTTAGAAGTGCTTATATTTCTATAGATTTTATGATCTTAGACATGGGTAGCATCGAGGATACACCTTTAATCCTTGGTCGTCCTTTCCTCAATACTGCAAATGCTTGCATATATGTGGCTTCTAGGCAAATCTAATTCCACTTTGCTAGAGGAAAAGAAATATTTTCTTTTGCCTCTAGACAACCCCTCTTTGATGAGAAACAGGAAAAGAAGAAGCATCCAAAGAGAATCAAGATGAAGAAACCAAAGCCGATTGAAGAGTCGGAGAAACCTGTCAAGAAGAAGAAGAATAGAAAGAGATGGCGTAAAAAGAAAGATTCATCCTCAAGCTCCTCATCCCCTAAACATGATAAGGCCTCCGAGGTGGAACAATGTCACACCCGATTTTAAGGATAAAATGGGATGCAAAATCTTATGTGCGCCCAGAGATCAGTCACACACATAAGTCGACAAATTTTAAATAGTATCATCACAAGTGCTTATTACATCATGAATAATAAGACATAGTTTTCACATGTAGCCGAAGTATAAAGAAAAGATCTCTCACAGAAGCTCCATGTCACAGGGATGTCAACTGGTTGACCACAAGTCTAGTAATCCTCAGGAAAGTCATCATTACCATAGCCCTCTGTTACCCATCTGGGATTTTTATCCAAATAATGAAAATAAACAAGCATAAGTATGTGTCGTACTCAACAAGTGTAACATGGGGTCCAAGAGGCTTGACACAGGTTTAACAATATTCAGCTTTTAATTGTCACAATTTTAGCATAAGAGTAGCAACAAGTTGTTTCAATCCCAAAGTAAAACACATGATCAATGTAAACATGAGTAATGAATAGCATAAATGGATAATTCTTAGTGATCATCTATTCCATAAATGTTCCAAGGCCGCTCATGACCGTGAGCATGGCTGATATACTAGTTTTACACTCTGCAGAGGTTGTACACTTTTACTGTGAGTCATGATACCCATATGCCCGGGTTAATTACTCCCAAAACACTTCCAAGGTGAGCAGGCAGGGGTCACTATGAAGCCTTTCAAAGGTTTGTCTAACAAGTTAGGGCCATTAGTTTCACTCAGCAAACAGATATAGGAACCCCCCTGTCGAATGGCACAATTCCATCATGGCTATACACATAAGAGTAGAGGCTATCCTATACCCAATTCGGCAAGCCATTCTTACGCCAATAAAGGTAACCTCTAACAAGCTATAAAAGGTCCTCATACTAAGCTCAAGCTAGAGCCAAGTAGCCCTCACAGCTGTACTGTAAGTCCCGGATGATCACTTATAGATATGTCCTTAGGGAGAGGAATCTGAAGCATTTAGAAAGTAGCTAAACACTCTAGCCCCCTATTTCCATGTTGCTAAAAAGTTATATTTTAATGTTTATTGCATATACCATTAGTCAAGTCACAAGATCATGGTTAATTGAGCACTAGCAAAGCTACCCAATGCATATCCCATAGGAGACAAGGTATAAGTTCAATTCTAGGGAAATCCCTATCAAAGTGACACATGCAACATGAATTATAGGTATTAAAGTTAATAGGAAACAAGGATAATCCCATGCTATACTTGCCTTGAACACAGTGCTCCTGCTAATCCTACTCGTCAAAGTAGTATTCTTGATCCCCCACGAATTGCTCACCGTCTATACTCGATAACCACAGCAACATACAAGCATCCAGAAGCAATCATGTATAGCAAACAAAGGCTATAGATTAGAACAGTACACCAACAGCATAAAATCAAGATGAAAAGTTTGTAAAGCGAATCTACGTCTCACTATGAACACATAGACGCGAAGATTACAAAAAATCGGAGCTAAAATAAAGAAGTTATGAATTAAACAAGATTTCCTTTAGTAAAATAATAGATTGAATCTAACCTTGAATTGTAAAAGTTGAAAACATACCTCACAATAGTATGGACATGTAGATTATGGAATTACAAACCTAACGCAAGTTGAACAGATCAAATCAGAGTGAA
Organism: Miscanthus floridulus; assembly: GCF_019320115.1. Classification (NCBI taxonomy): domain Eukaryota; kingdom Viridiplantae; phylum Streptophyta; class Magnoliopsida; order Poales; family Poaceae; genus Miscanthus; species Miscanthus floridulus. The sequence continues at coordinate 115,015,316 of NC_089587.1, read as the reverse complement.
AACGGAGATTCTATGGCTAAAACAAGATTAGTGGCAAAATTGTAAATAGATGAAAACGTATTTTGAATCTAATCCAAAGGAAACTATGCTTTCTAAAGAAGAAAACGCATTCAGGATTTGCACTATGGGTTCTATAATCAGAAACCTGAGGGGCTCTTTAGAAAAAATACAAGGACGGCGGGTTGAGATCTGAATAGTTGTAATGGCCTTTTTTGCAAAAACAACCGGCGAAGGGGTATCGGGCGATACCGGCCGTTGGATTAGATTTGAGCGGCGCGGATTGGATTGAGTGCGGGAGGGGAGAGACAGAGCTAGCTAGCTAAAATAGGGCCGGCGCGGCGGTCCTCCATGGACGGCGACGAGGAGCTCACCAGTGTTGTCGGTTTGGGAAAATCCGACCCCCATATGACATGGGAAAAAGACGGGGAGCAAGAGGGAGGCACGGCGAACTTATCTGAGTGATCAATTGCAACTAAAAATGTGCAGAGGCTGTGGCCAGCAAGCTATGGTGGCTACAAGCGACTGCAGCGTGAGGAAAGCCACAACAAAGGGAGAAAGAAAGGGATACGGGGCTAAACTGGTTCAAGAACTTCACACGAAGCTCTGAGTTGTGCTTACCATGACGAAGGAGCAGCCAAATGGCATGGCGACTTCAGCTCCTTCTTGGCGGCTCAAGATGGCTATGGAGCTAGGGTTCCTGGTGGCGCTAGGGCACAAAGGCGTTGTGGATTGCTAGATGGGGCGGTAGGTGCAGGGGTCGCTACTTATGCAGGCCCCGACATGCGGGTCAAGCTAGGCGTGGCATAGGCGACGTGGATTCAGTAGCTACAGCGGTGATGGTGGAGTCCGACATGGATACATGTGAGGAAGATGGCGCTGACATGTGGGGCCAGACTGTCAGTGTCGCATGACACGAGAGAAGAACAACGCGGTCGACGCAGGACAGCCTGTTGGCTTGCTTTGCTGGGCCACGCAAAAAAAACTAGGTGAGCGGATGGCCCAAGGGTAGAATGCGGGAGAGGGAAAGCCGAGCAGGGCAGAGGAGAGAGTGGGCCAACTAGGCTGAAAACCAGGGAGGGAATTGAAATCCTTTTCTTTTTTCTAAACAACTTTCCAAACAAATTTTGAATGCAAATTCAAATCAATTTGAAGTTTGATTTCAAACCACACAATACAAAAATAATATGCAGCAGTATGAATGCACATACATGTATGTAGAACTATATTTGATTTTAATTTTAACAAAGTTATTATTTTTCTAGATTTCAATGCTCACAAAATGCATAATTAAATATTTTTCTCCTATTTTAAAACCATGCAAATTTTAGGGTGTTACAATTCTACCCCTTTAAAATGAATCTCGTCCTCGAGATTTGAACGATGCTTACTCAAAAAGCTAAGGGTATGTTTTCCTCAGATCCTCTTCTCTTTCCCAAGTAACCTCATCTTCTGTATACCGATTCCACTGAACCTTACACATCTTTATAACTCGGCTCCTTATAACCCTTTCTGCCGTCTCCAAAATCCTTACCGGAAATTCCTCATATGTAAGATCTTCCTTAACTGTAAGTTTCTCTAATAGTATCTGCTCCTCGGGTACACGCAAACACTTCTTCAATTGGGACACATGAAACACATCATGTACACCGGATAAACTCTCATTCAATTCCAACTGATAAGCCACTTCACCATGTCTCTCTAAAATCTTGAAGGGTCTAATATACCTTGGTGCTAACTTTCCTTCCATGTTAAACCTTCTAACACTTCTCATAGGTGACACCTTCAAGTAAACATAATCTCCAACTTCAAAAACCAATTCTCTCCTCCGAGTGTCAACATAACTCTTCTATCGAGATTGAGCCACTCTCAAGTTATCTCTAATCACCCTTACTTGCTCTTCTGCGTCTCTTAAAATATCTAGTCCGAACACTTGAGTTTCTCCCATTTGATTCCAAAACAATGGGGTTCTACACTTTCGTCCATACAAAGCTTCAAATGGTGCCATATTGAGACTCTTTTGATAACTGTTGTTATACGAGAACTCTGCATAAGGCAAACTCTTGTCCCAACTTGTACCATACTGCAATACACAAGCTCTCAACATGTCCTCTAATATCTGATTAATCCTCTTAGTTTGTCCATCTGTCTAAGGATGATATGTTGTACTAAAATTCAACTTTGTTCCCAATGAACTATGTACTTGCTGCCAAAAATGAGATGTAAATTGAGTACCCCAATTAGACACAATTTTCTTGGGAACTCCATGTAGACACACTATTCTTTCCATATATAATGCAGCCAATTGGGGTCCACTATAGGTAGTCTTGACCGGTAAGAAGTGAGGAACTTTAGTTAACCAATCCACAATCACCCAAATTGAATCATAACCTCTCTGAGTGCGTGGTAACCCAACAATGAAATCCATACCAACTTCTTCCCACTTCCACTCAGGTATCTTCATTAGTTGTAATAATCATGCAGGTCTTTGAGGTTCAGTTTTGACTCTCTGACATGTATCACATAAAGCAACATATTCAGCCACATCCCTCTTAAGTCTATACCACCAATACTTCTCTTTCAGATCCAAGTACATCTTGGTACTTTCGGGATGAATAGAGTAAGTAGACGCATGTGCCTCACGAAGAATCGCATCTCGTATAACCTTATTCTCAGGCACACATAGTCTTTTCCCAAACCACAGAGTTCCATTATCATCCATATGGAAACCTGATGCCTTGCCAATCACTATGTTCTCCGCTATCTCTTTCAACATTGCATCCTGTAACTGGCCCTTATGTATTTCTTGCTCCAGTATAGGCTCTAACACCAACTCCACTGCATTAGTGACAAAGCCCAAGTTTAGTCGCTCAAATTCAGCACACAACTCACTTGACATAGGTGCCATTTGCACCTCATTGGCATAACTCTTCCTACTAAGAGCATCGGCAACAACATTCACCTTTCCAGGATGATAGTGTACTTCTAGATCATAATCCTTAATCAACTCCAACCATCAACGTTGTCTCATATTCAGATCTGTCTGAGTGAAAATGTACTTTAGACTCTTGTGATCAGTATAGATGTCACTCTTATGTCCGACAAGATAGTGTCTCCATATTTTCAAAGCATGAACTGCTGCTGCTAACTCCAAATCATGAGTAGGATAGTTTAGCTCATGCTTTCTCAACTATCGGGATGCATAGGCCACTACTCTACCTTCTTGCATAAGAACACATCCGAGACCTTGACGAGATGCATCACAATAGATAGAGAGGTTCTTACTCAAATCTGGCAAAACCAATACTGGGGCGGTAGTCAACCTCTTCTTCAATTCCTCAAAGTTAGCCTGGCACTTCTTGGACCACACAAACTTAGCATTTTTCTCCAACAAGGCTATCATAGGCTTGGCAAGTTTAGAGAAACCTTCTATAGTATCCAGCCAATCCCAAGAAACTACAAATCTCTCCCACATCGGTTGGTGGTTTCCAATTCAACACATCTCTCATCTTGCTTGGATCTACTGCTATCCCACCATTAGAGACAACATGGCCTAGGAAAGAAACTTCCTTTAACCAAAACTCACACTTGCTTCACTTCCCATACAAATTGTGTTCTCTGAGCTTTTGCAAGACCAACCTTAGATGTTCAGCATGCTCTTCTTCCATTTTGGAGAATACCAATATATCATCGATAAATACCACCACAAACTTATCCAAAAACTCTATGAACACCTTATTCATCAAGTACATAATGTATGTAGGTGCATTGGTCAAACCAAATGACATAATGGTGTACTCGTACAATCCATACCTCATTGTAAAGGCTATCTTGGGTATGTCAGTTGCACGAATCTTCAATTGATGATAACCAAAACGAAGATCAATCTTAGACACAAGCATGACTTCTAGTTCCGCAAGCACCGTCTCTGTAGACACATGGTTCACCTTTCCCATGTTAGGTGCTGGCTTCTGAGGCATTCCTTACATGGTTGGAAAGCTTAAGAAATTATATACAACTTTTATTCAGACCACATGCCCAAATTCTGTCGTTAGGTTACTAAAAAACAGAACACAACCGAAACTGTTCTAGATTCCAGACTGCGTAGAAACTTCAACTTAAAACTACTATATCTCACAAACCAGATCAGATATAGGGGTGATTCTAGAGGCATTGGAAATATACTTAAGTCTAGTTGTTCCCATAAAAATTTCATAATTTTTGGTGGAGTATATTTAGATTGGCATTTAGATAAGTGCAGACTGCTCTAAAAAACAGATCCGAGAGAACATGATGTACCAAATCCAACTATTTATTTATTGACTCAAACTTTAATATTCTTAACTATAGAACTTGCGGACATGCCCACAAAGTTCTAGTACTCATTACAAAAATCCAACTCACACATACACATAATAATAAATCAACTAGGCACACCAAAGTTCACACCGCACTTCAAGACTCGACTTGACTCAATTTGACCCGTTCTACTAACGTCTTATTACATAAAAAATGACTCCAACACCTATGGGCGAAGCTTATGGGGAAGCTCCTCATACATCCTTGGCAGGTTGAGGCACACCCTTTGCTCGTCTATCACTTGTCGGTGTCTCTTAAGGGTTCCTGTTGTGCCTTCAACTGATCTTCCAGTCGCCGAATCTTCGCTAGTGACTCATAGCCAAAGTGTACCAGCACTTGGGTAGTTTGATCCATGCCCTATGGGTCCATCATTTCCCACTCCAATTCAGAGTGTTGGCGAGGGAGGAATCAATATTGGTCCTCTTTCATATCCTCAAAGTGACAACCACGGAGACCCATACAGGCTACAGCGGCTGCATCTTCTATGCTATCTTCCATGGTGGCACAATGAGCATGATGCACATAGTTTGAGTCCAGCTGGTATGCTTCCTTCTATTCGTCCCTGATGGAGATGCACACCCTAGTCTTCCAATAAGTGTCCTCCAGAGGGTGCGTATGCTCGGTGCAGACATACTCCATAGTTGCGTCCCAATCAGCGTAGTAGGTCTGAAGAATCCCCATAAGTCAGTGGTGCGAGATGGAGGATTCACACCCCGGCTTATACCAGATCTTTGTAGACCATCCCAGGGGAGGGATCAGCTCATCCTCTTGAACAATGTCTTCCTCATCATCATCATCATCATCAGACAATGCAAGGACCTCCACTTCTTTGGGTTCTTCTTCTTCGGGATCTTCTTGGAATGGCTCCGGCGTAGGTGCAGGTGCTAGCGAATCAACTTCTTGCTCCTAGGGTTCCTCCTCCTCATGTGGCTCCATGGACTCATACAATCCATGAGGCGGGTAGTAGCCTCCGATGTTGATGCGAGCGGTCTTATTGGCATGAGACATCTACAGAATTAGATTTAGTCAGATTAGAAGCAATAATTTTCATAACAGAGTGAGGCAAAAGGAGTATAAAACTTTAGCAAATAACAAGGGTGAAATGGAAAGCAGGAAATGAGTGAAGCAAAAGAAGCTAAAACGACCATTGCTAACTAGGCTTGCATCCTACAGTCAACACGGCTCTGATACCAATCTATCACACCTGATGTTAAGAGTAAAATGGGATGCAAAATCTTATGTGTGCCCAGAGATCAGTCACACACATAAGCTGACAAATTTTAAATAGTATCATCACAAGTGCTTATTACATCATGAATAATAAGACATAGTTTTCACATAAATGTAGCGGAAGTATAAAGAAAAGATCTCTCGCGGGAGCTCCATGTCACAGGGACATCAACTGGTTGACTACAAGTCTAGTAATTCTTAGGAAAGTCATCATTACCATAGCCATCTGTTACCCATCTGGGATTTTTGTCTAAATAATGAAAATAAACAAGCGTAAGTATGTGTCATACTCAACAAGTGTAACATGGGGTTCATGAGGCTCAAAAGGCTTGACACAGGTTTAACAGCCTTCAGCTTTTAATTGTCACAATTTTAGCATAAGAGTAGCATCAAGTTGTTTCAATCCCAAAGTAAAACACATGATCAATGTAAACATGAGTAATGAATAGCATAAACGGATAATTCTTAGTGATCATTTATTCCATAAATGTTCCAAGGCCGCTCATGACCGTGAGCACGGCTGATATACCATTTTTACACTCTGCAGAGGTTGTACACTTTCACTGTGAGTCGTGATACCCATATGCCCAGATTAATTACTCCCAAAACACTTCCAAGGTGAGCAGGCAGGGGTCACTATGAAGCCTTTCGAAGGTTCGTCTAACAAGTTTGGGCCATTAGATTCACACGGCAAACAGATATAGGAACCCCCTGTCGAATGGTACAATTCCATCACGGCTATACACATAAGAGTAGAGGTTGTCCTATACCCAATTCGGCAAGCCATTCTTACGCCAATAAAGGTAACCTCTAACAAGCTAGAAAAGGTCCTCATACTGAGCTAAAGCTAGAGCAATGTAGCCCTCACAGTTGTACTATAAATCCTGGATGATCACTTACAGATAAGTCCGTAGGGAGAGGAATCTGAAGCATTTAGAAAGTAGCTAAACACTCTAGCCCCCCATTTCCATGTTGCTAAAAAGTCATATTTTAATGTTTATTGCATATACCATTAGTCAAGTCACAAGATCATGGTTTAATTGAGCACTAGCAAAGCTACCCAATGCATATCCCATAGGAGACAAGGTATAAGTCCAATTCTAGGGAAATCCCTATCAAGGTGACACATGCAACATGAATTATAGGTATTAAAGTTGATAGGAAACACAGATAATCCCATGCTATACTTGCCTTGAACAAAGTGCTCCTGCTGATCCTGCTCGTCAAAGTAGTATTCTTGATCCCCCACGAATTGCTCACCGTCTATGCTCGATAACCACAGCAACATACAAGCATCCAGAAGCAATCATGCATAGCAAACAAAGGCTATATATTAGAATAGTACACCAACAGCATAAAATCAAGATGAAAAGTTTGTAAAATGAATCTGCGTCTCTCTATGAACACACAGATGCGAAGATCACAAAAATCGGAGCTAAAACGAAGAAGTTATGGATTAAACAAGATTTCCTTTAGTAAAATAATAGATTAAATCTAACCTCAAATTTTAAAAGTTGAAAACATACCTAACAGTAGTATGAACATGTAGATTATGGAATTACAAACCTAACGCAAGTTGAACGGATCAAATCGGAGTTAAAACGGAGATTCTATGGCTAAAACAAGATTAGTGGCCAAACTGTAAATAGCTGAAAACATATTTTGAATCTAATCCGAAGGAAACTATGCTTTCTAAAGAAGAATAGGCTTTTGTGAGATATGTTGTATGCCATGATTAGAGTAAATCTTTGAACTTATCTGAGGAATGGTAAAGACAACCTAGAGTTTTATTTTGCAAAATGCTAAACTCTCTTGCCAGGAGTTCCTCAATGATGATAAATTCCTACTAGAGCCAAATAAATATCCACTCATACATGATAAAGCCACCATAAAAGCTGCTTGTTTGTTTTGAGCTTTTTCAAGCCTTGTTGATCTGAGTAGAGAAACTTTTCATGCTTTTTAATCAAGATCACATACACACACATATTTATGCTATTCCTACACTAGGATACGCATCCACATATGCATTCCATTTATTATTGCTCTATGAGAATCAAAGTTACCTCTATATGCTGTCTTACATCAAAAGAGAGGCATGGGCTACAGAAAAAAATGAGAGTGGATAAAAGAGCAAAAAGCTCTAGTGTTAAAAAAACGGAGAGTGAGAAAAAGAAAGTAGCCATGCCCTCTCAAAAAGAAGCTAGAGAAGGAAAACTTCTCAAAGGAGTACCACTTCCACCCAATATACCACACACATGCACATCTTGATCAATTTGTATGACTTGTTACTCCTTGTGATCCAAGTATTTGACTTAGCAATAGATTCAATGCAAGTAAGCTATGCTTTTATCCCTACCTTGAGCTCCACATAAGCTTTAAGATAGAAATTAAGGCTAAAATTCATGGCCTTGGTGAGGATTTCAAACACCATTGAGTGACTTGAGTGTACCATCTGAGGAACTTAGGCAAGTTTTCTTTTCAAACCATGTGAAAACCTCTAGGAAGTTTGAACTAAACCAAAGTAGGCAAAAAGTATCTATCTAGCTACACATTCTTGCAACTGCTTGTATCAAGGTGAAGGCCATAAGCTCCACATTGCTAAGACTGATGGTGAAATTTCTAAGTGCTAACATGTTCAACTGAAGAGATAGTATTTGTTTGTATACAAGTCTTTACAGGGCATTACATAGAAGCAACTCCTGATCCAACAACCTATTCCATGCTAAACCCGCATCTTTGCTGAGGACAACAAAGGGGTAGCTTGGGGGAGCTTGTTGACAGTCACTAACACCTGTTTTGACCATCAACATTCCACCCAAAAGCATGGTAAAGTGAGGTAAATCATCATCACATGTGAAGAATTAAGTTTAAATTTCACCTAGTTCTACTTGTGCTTGTAGAATTATTTGTATGTAGGAAATATGGAAAATTTTGGCCAAAATGGTGACAAACATGGACCAAAGAAGCAAGTGGACATGGTAGGGCCACCTAGGCCCATAGGCCAGCACCGCCTGGCCCCACCTAGTGCCAACTTGGCAAGTTGCCACATCACCGATCCATGGGAGCTCTTCCACAGCCAATAGAAAGCGTTGATCTAAGTCGGTTTCAACCAATGGTCACGATGGAGAGGCCATGGATCCATGGGCCCATTGTCATAGACTTGGAGCTTCACCAACCGACTTACCGGCCAAGTTTCACCATGTGCTATCTTCACAACCGTCTTGGAGGAGCAACCAGCACCCTTGGATGCAAAGGCGGTGCATCCAAGGGTCGAGCGCGCCCCCTAGCCACCGCCCAATGCCCCCCTATGGCCACCAACCTCCCTGCTGCCTACAAGTACCCCTCCCCTCACTCTACACTATAAATAGTGGTTGTGGAGCTCGGTGGAAGGACACCCCATTCATTTCCAAGTTCTCCAAGCTTCTCTTAGTTTTCCAGCTTAGCATTAGCTATAGAGTAGTAGTCTAGTAGTGGAGTAGAGCAAGAGCGGAGCTTCTCGAAGTCCGAAAGAGTCTTCTAAGTCTAGTATAGCTCATATGTAATTCTTTCATTTCCGCATTACTTTATTTAGTATTTATTTCAGTACTTTATTCTAGTATTGCTTGCTTTACTTTAAGTACTTAGTCATTAGTGTTCGTCATTAGCCAGCTTAGGTGCTTATTGTTTGGTATTAGTAGCAAAGGTTATCTTATCATTAGTAGTCTTTCATTAGTACCAGTTCCACCGTCTGGTTAGGGTGATTTGATCTCATTTTATCGGAGCTCGGATCGAAGTAGTAAGTTTATAGATTAAGCGTGGTGCTTAGGCTATAGATTACATGTGGATACGGCTAGGCCTATGGATGGATTGTGGTAGGTGTCAAGTGGTGATAGCCTTGTACATCCTCTGTATTCCATCATGATAGGTCTAGTTATTAAATCATAGGGCTCATGGCAGACTTTGTCTATTTAACTCTCCTAGTTAGTAGGTGGGCTGTGCCGAAAGTACTATCGCATTTCTCTTAGTTATTTGTTTACCCTTAGTTACTTGGAAGATATACCGCTCGCTCTCCCACCTAGCTATCTCTGGTTAGCTTGTATTTAGTAGTTAGTTTAGGTAGTTCACACCCATCCTTCACTATCGTTCACCTACCTAGGATCAACTTAAAACCTACCTTTAACAAATCCTAGTCCTATATAAATTCTAGCCTTCCACCTTCCTGTGGGAAAAAATATAAATTTGACAATCGGTACTCACCGAGCGAAGTGCTGCGTGATAGTTCTATGCGCTTACGAAATCCTCTAATAGTCATTAAGAAGTATCAATAGCAATCACCCGGGAGTTTGAAGTGGCCCCCTAAAGCACGAGCAATTCGGTAAGTCTCCTCTTTCGCAGAATTCATTTCACTCGAGGAGCTCGTCCCCAAATAGGCTCGCATCTCGGCATAGTCCTCAGGCAGAGAACCCAACCGCAACTCCCCATGGCTGAGCAGCTGTCCGTGAACTAGCCTGTCGGTTCACCAAATGGACTCCATGTAAAATTGGGACTTACCCTGCTAATGCTGCGAATAAGAAGCATCGGTGGATGCCGTAGAGGCGGGAGCTAACTGAGTGGGAGCGGCCATCGCAACAGAAGACGGTCTCAGCCTTTTTGGAGTGACATCCAATGGTGGATCCGCGGCCTTGTGGGTTTTCTTTTTTGGGTTCTTGCCAAACACGTCCCAAACGGACATGGTGTCGGCTGCGCCGAAGGCGTTGTTCACATCAGCAATCTTCGCTTTGCTGCCCATTCCGTTAAAACTGCTGGCAGCCTGCATAAGCAAAGATAACAAGGCATAAATATAAACTCAAAAACAATGAAAGTCCAAGGCAAAAACTCAAAACAGCAATTACAAAAATAGAAACAAGAAACCTAAAAGGATGAACTACCATTTCGGTCCAAACTTGGCCAAAACGGCGAGTCTGTCCGATCACCACTTTTTTGATGTTGCCCACCTTGCTAGCAATTTCCTGTCCGATGCGAATATCTGTGGGCTCGGAGGTGCCCTGGCCCCATCCACCACGTTTCCGCTTACGTGATTCTAGGGCGGCGGTGTTCACCCCGCGCCCCACCGTCACTTTCCTCCCTCATCCTCATCAACCTCGAGTCCCACAGCCATGCAGAGCAACCTCTTCGTCTGGAAGACTCATCGAGGGACCATCTCGGCCAGCATAGCTGAGGCCCATTGCCTCGAGTACGTGGTTCAAACTTCTCTTCCTAGCCAAAAATTGGCATTTGCCCTTGTGTTCCTTCTTTCCGTAAAACCCTATGATATGCTTGGCCTTATGCTCTATATAGTTCATGAAAGAAAAGTCGGTAGAAAAGGCATCCGACAGTGCAACTCCAAGATTCGGGTAGACATAACCATCCCTTCGCTCAAACTCAAAAAAGCGAGTCTCGTTGCTCAGTGGTAGGTTTTTGCAAGCTAACCATTCCTCCACCAAGTGCTGGCTAATCTACCAGCAGGACATCAAAGCAAAGGCATTGGCGGATGCAATGTCACCTGGCCCATCAGCCAGAATCTCAGCTAGGCAAAACCCTTTCATAGGGGTCATTTCAGAAAACCAAAATGTGCGCTTTCGGTAAATCATTCACCAGTGCCTCAGCCACATCACCATTGGAGCACACGCAATGATAGAACCAATAGTCGGTCCAGTGCGGCCACTTGTTGCCATAAGCTGGCACTATAGACACGATGTCCCTCGTCTTCTTTGGCATAAAGTTGTAAGATCCGTAGTGGGCCACCATCTCAAATCATGTCTGTTTATCCTTGATAGCTTTCTTATGCAAGTGTCTTTCGTCGTAACGAGCGAAGGTGTTCACGCTTAAAGTGCATCCAGACATTTTCATCGCCATAGTGAACATGCCCAGCCAGGCGAAAGCATTGGGAGTCAGATGGTGAATTTGTAGGTTGAAACGATGTAGAACCTCGCCCACAAAATCCTCGCAGGGAAATAACAGTCCCACTTCAAAGAAATCGCAAAAAACAACGGACTCGTAGGGCTCCAGGCGGGGCACCTCTTCTCGCCCTGGAGCGTGACACCAGGCGCGTAGCGAAGCTTTTAGAAGCCCATGCTCAACGTAGCCATCGAGATCTTCCTCTGTCACACACGAGCGGACAATTTGGTAAGCGACCTGAGTAAGATCAGGTTGCCCCTTAACAGCGGTGGGCATGGGGCCCACTGTTTCCCTTCCTCTCCCTCTTCCACAATCTCCACATCGGCATTAGTCTCTTCAGCGGCTTCATCGCTCAAAGGACCCTGGCCCCTTTTCCAGAGGCTTCCGGCATCAAGTTAACGCTTTGTCTATTCAGCGATTGCACCATCATCTCCTCACGACCGCTTGGCGAATGAGTGCGCGATTCCAAGCTAGAGCGATCAGATGAGCTCCCACTGGATGAACTGTCGCCAGACAACGACTCACTTGACATCTATCCAGACGCATCACATATGAAAACCCAAAACCGGAAAATAGTAAATAAGAAAAAACGGCAAAAAGCCACAGCAATGCAATTACAAAGAAGTAACAACGAATAGGTAAAGCGGGACTCAACTGCGAAGAGCTCGGCGAAGAGTGGAGTCCTGAGGAACGTAGGCAGGCAACCGACCAAGCTGAGCGAAGATCAAAAGAGCGAATGCTCATATTACACCAGGAGGCCTGAGGAAGGAAGAGAGCGCATGGCTCTCCCGGCCATGGGGGCCTTATATAACCAACCAACGGGCGGCACATGCATCGACAAACCGTCGTGACGGTTCACCCAACTGCCACGACGTTTCAGCTACAGCGAACAGTAACTGTCGCACGTAGCCCAAATATATATATATATATATATATATATATATATATATATATATATATATATATATATAAAGGAAGATGAAAAAATAAAATAATAAAGTCAAACAAAGCAAAAAATGCTCGGTACCCCACTCCACAACGGTGCAGCAACCGCTACGAACCTCCACCCTTCGCCGGCGACGGCGTCCGAGCCCCGTGACACATCCGCTCCTTTAACAACGTAAGGCATCCGCGCGATGCCAAGGGGCTAATGTTGGGGGCAGGACCGGCCTCTAGGCACCCCGGCGGGTCCCGGACGCTACCCTAGTTCGCAAGTGAAACTATGTCCATCGTTTCGCTATGGCGAAATGGCAAGCATGCATGAGTAGGGGGATGAGAGCTCGTGCCGAAGGACCCTCTTTTCGCCAAGGTGGAATGACGGCGGCTGCATGAGCACCACTTCACGACGTGTAGGCTAGGGCTCATCTCATCGATGCAAAATGTTAGGCCCCCTTGCTACCATATCGCCTGTGATTCGCGGTCGGCCCCACCTATTCGCATTAGCGAAAGGGACGACAGCGCTGCCGAGCAGGGATAGGTCTTTTTGCCTCGGCGAAAAGAGCGACCCAGTCTGGATCAGCACGGCCAGAGGCATTGAGTCGACTCGGGCTATTCGTCGAGGTGAATGGCCATTCATCCGTTTTATCGGTTTTGCAGGTTTCGCTAGGAGAGGAGTCAGCCGCCCTTGCGGAACCGACAGCCTCTAACTGCCAGGGCCCATACGGTCGGTCACGGAGCGACATGAGGCAGGGCCGGTCAGGTCCCCCAGGGTCGGCGTCATCCGAGGAGGGCAGCAACACCGAATGGCGAGCAAGCCCAAAGCGCCAGGGAATATTCCCCGAATGTGTAGTAGCTGTAGGGGCATTATTGTCCGATGGAAAGTCTACGGGCGTATATAAATAGCCCCCGCCAGAGGAGTGTAAAGGGGGAGGTGTACAAGATCAATGAAGCTATTTCTCCTATTTCGCATGCATGTCGTTTCCACCTTATTTCGCATTTAAGTTTGCCTGTGCGGCGGCCCGGTGTTCGAATGCTTGGGCCTAGAACCAACAAGTTTGCTGACTACAACATGTCTCAATAAGGTTCAAAAACAAAAACGTGAATTTTCCATATTTCTTTCCTAGCATATTTTGCACCTTATCAACTGCACAAGTCAGTTGGTGCAATGAAGCTCAGTGTTGGTGTAACAGAAAAATCTTGTTCCTACAGATAAGTATCATGGCACCAGATTAATCAGCTAGTTAGACGTTGCAGATTAGCAGCCGGTACGGTTAGTACGATGTTTTTTTATGGTTCAGACGATGAAGAGATCCATGAAATATTTGTTAAGCATGTTGCATGGAATCTAGCTAGGCATGTTGCTTCTGAAATATTAAGCAGGGTAAGGAATATTTTATCATCCGGGTCGTTCATTGAAATATTGGTGGAGTCAAATTTAAGTCTGGCGCCATGGGCACATAATAAGTTTCTGTGATACTCTTGTGAGGAGTTCGCCAGTGAGCTAAATGATCAAATTAATTATCGTGACATATATAGTTAATGTTCTTGTTTCACTTTGATTAGCAAAAAAATCTCGCTTTATTGGGAGCATGATGTGCCATTCGATTTCAACCACCTCGACGGAAAGGTCACGGTAAATAGGATATTTTTCGAGGCGGTTCGATGCCCGCCTCGGTAAATCGAATAAAAAAAGAAAAAAAAAGAAAAAGCCTAGATCCAGCCCTAACCGTGCCTGGATATCGCCACAACGCAGATCCGCCGCCGCCGCAGTAGATCTGCCACGGGTGTGGGCGACCTCACGTGCTGCCACGGATGGGGGCCGCCCAACCCTGGATCCGCGCCACCACGCCCTCGATCTGCGTTGATAAGGTGCAATCTGCACTATAAGCTGGGACTGTAGTTCATGACTGTATGGAGGAGCATGTTGTAAATTGAGTTGTGGGTTTGATTCTTAAAAGATGCAAGTTTTTTAGTTTTTAGGTTTTTTAAAAAAAACATTTATAGTGCCCGTGCGCCTTCGGAAATGACCGATTGGTCGGAGGAAAAACAAAGTGTTAGCTCCATTGCTAACAACGGAGACTTTGGTGCCCGCTTTAACAATGACAATTGGCCCTAGGAAAAACAATGGGCTAGCTCCATTGCCAACAACGAAAATTGTTGAACCATCTAGTATGTGACATCGGACCATCTGGTTTGTCGAAGAGGAAACCTTTTAGTTGTCGAAGAGAAAATCTTTTAGAGGTTGTAATTCTCTTGTACGGACTCAAATTAGATATTTCACGTACATAGTTTGATCGTCTCCACGAGAACTACAGTCCAATCACTCATTCGAAGCTTCCAAAACCTGACTACCTAGTACTCCTGTCCCACAGTACCTAGGATCGGACGCGACTACCAAGGACCATAGTAAAGGAGCTGCATGCCACTGCTCCAGTACTCCCTTCGTTCCTACGGAGTACGCATTATTCTCTCTCCTCTGCCCTCCTCTCCTGTTCGTCGTCCAGATCCAGCCTTCTCCAACTCCGGTCACTACCGGACTCCCTGAGTTTGCCGAGTGTCCGAAACATTCGGCAAAAGACATAAAACACTCGGCAAATGGTAACACTCGGCGAACAGCACTCGCCCAAAAAAGTGACGGCAAAACCAACTTTGTCGAGTATTTTTTATCGGGCACTAGGCAAAGCCTTTGCCGAGTGCCCGACACTCGACAAAGTTGGAACCGATAAAAACCCGAAAAATAGGAATTTTTACCAAAAAAATAGAAATTTTTTTTTACTGGAGGAGGCCCCCACTGGCCAACGCCCGCGCCCATCTCCACAATTTTTCGCGTCAAATCACGGCAACGCGGCCGAAGGGAATCGAACCCGCGACCTCCCCCTGCCGGCAAACCTCCTCTACCACTACACCACGCTTTCTTTTGTGTTTGGATTTCGTTTTAGTTCCTAATATATTATACTAAACTGAATGTAAATTGCTTGTTTGAGGCCCTAAACGAATTCAAATAAAAAAGTTGTAAACTACAAAGTTTCATAACTTTTTGAGATCTACACTTTTAGTTTAGGAAGTTTTTCCATCCGAGGTCGTTTACAAAATTTGAATTTTAAAATTTTGAAATTCAAATGCAGTTTTGCATGACAAGATGATTTCAAATCAAAAAGTTACCAACTACAATGTTTCATAACTTTTCGAGATCTACAAAGTTTATTTTGGTTGTTTTTCCATCCGAGATCGTTTGAAAAGTTTGAATTTTAAAATTTTGAAATTCAAACACAGTTTTGCATGACAAGATGATTTCAAATCAAAAAGTTGCCAACTACAATGTTTCATAACTTTTCGAGATCTACAAAGTTTATTTTGGTTGTTTTTCCATCCGATGTCGTTTGAAAAGTTCGAATTTTAAAATTTTGAAATTTAAACACAGTTTTGCATGACAAGATGATTTCAAATAAAAAGTTGCCAATTACAAAGTTTCATAACTTTTCGAGATCTACAAAGTTTATTTTGGTTGTTTGGTCATCTGTTCATCCGACATGGTCGTTCTAACATTGTTCATAAATCTTATATATCTCTCTTGTAGTTTCATAAACTACCAGAGAGATATGTTAGATTTGTGAACAAATTTACTTTCACTTTTTCATATGAAGAAAAGACCAAAACAAACATTGTACATCTTGATGAGTTATACAACTTTGTAGTTGAAAACTTTTTCATTTGAATTAATTTACTGCTTCAAAATATGCTTTGAAATTTTATTTGCCGAGTGTAAAAAAAACACTCGGCAAACAAGCTTGTTTGCCGAGTGTAAAAAAAAACACTCGGCAAAGAGCTTCTTTGCTGAGTCTCAAAAAAAACACTCGGCAAAGAGCTTGTTTGCCGAGTGTCAAAAAAACACTCGGCAAAGAGCTTCTTTACCGAGTGTCAAAAAAAACACTCGGCAAAGACGTCTTTGCCGAGTGCCCGAAAAACAACACTCGGCAAACCACTTGACACTCGGTAAAGAGCCGGTCTCCGGTAGTGGGTCCTCTTTCCCCGTACGACATGCAACTGCGTTGGCATGCATCGGACGCTGCAGACGAGCACGATCTCCGCTCCTGGAGGCCTAGGCAAACGCGACTCCTCCCCGCCGGCATGCAGGGCGCACCTGCTCTCGGCCTTCGCGACTGCGCCACGACCTCCGCGCCTGGAGGCCGGGGCAAGCGCGCCTCCTCTCCTCGCTGGTGTGCGGGCCGCACTCGCTCTCAGCCTTCGCGACCTCCGCGGCGTCCCACCATGGCCGAATCCTTCCTCTGTCGAGGGACGGAGGGAGTATGCAACACCGGACCATCTGGTATTTGCAAATTTACATACAACTATGAATCTTAATTGCGAACACACACTATCTTGATATAACAACTTAAGTATATAACCTTAGAACAAAAGGAGTTTGGGAAATTTGAGAATTGGAATACACTCCACACACACAGCTAACGTCCCGTGTTGGCACCATGCATATACCTCTAGTGCTGTTTGCTTCGAAGGTTTCTTTCGATCTGATGAATGGAAGCATGCATCTAGAATGGAATCATCCCAGCATTGCCATCATATATCTATAAAGATCTTTATTAAAGATCTTTAAACGTGGTGAAAACCCTTGTTGATTGATCAACAGTGTCCATCTGCATGCAAGACTTAAAACGCTGTAGATCCACAGTGAACCAATCCTAGCCGTTCAGCCCTTTGCTCTCCATGCATGCCTCCGTCGGATGCCAGCCAGGCCTCAGGCTTCTGAATCATCCGTGCCCTCCTCCCTTGACTGCGTCACGGCACCATCCGATTAATGCGATAGAACCGAGACAGCAAAAAAAACCCACCTCGCATGCTCCGCCAGCTCCACCCTCCTCGCCGTCGCCTCCTGCCACGGCCTCTTCGACCTCCCCTGCATTCGTCTCCCCCTACCCGGCACCTCGCCCTGGTGCAGCCCCGCGGCAGGGGAGCACAGCAGGCGGCAGGACTGGCGCCGCCACAGCTTTGCGGCGCGGCCGCACGGACGCGCACTGGCGGTTGCCGCCTCCCGTGCGACCTCCGCCGTCCGCTCAGCGCGGCACCACCACCGGACCGCGACCCCGCCTGCGCCCTCCGACGGTTGTGCGGTGTGGCACCGCTTCACCACTCTCACCTGGCTGCGCACAGCTCTAGCCCCGCGGCCCCGCCCCAGCCGCAGGAAAATCCGCCGGTTCCTGCGTGACCCGCCGGAGCGCCCTGGCGCAGCAGCACCGCCGCTGGACCGCGACCCCGCCAGAACACGGACGCGCATGTGCCCTCCGACGGCCGCGCCGGAGCACCGACCTGGCTGCCCTCGATCCTCCCGTGGCCCCCGCTGGACTGCGCAGCGCAGCATAGCGCCTCCGCCGCGACGTGGTCCACCAACAGTGGACACCATGGTGCTTATCTCTCTTTGATCCCATCTTCTACTAACGAATGCCTCACTCATGGATGCTTTACACCGCGTGCTCAATGATTTGCCTGTACAACAATGTTTGTTGCTAACCAAATAACCATGCCCAGCTTTCTGCATGAACAGAGATGCAGAGGCACATATCTACATCTGACAAGGCGTCCTATATATTCAAAGAAGCAAACAAGATGCACTGAAGGTACCCTTGCTCAAAAGTTAATTCAATTTTCCAAGCAATAGTTTTTCCAACTACAAATGCCTACCTGGATCAAACTCATTATATGGGACAGTAAGCCCTTCATGTTAGTCTGTATGCAGTGATTATCAGATCCACTGGACGAGTTGGCTTACCGAGTTTACATTACATGTTACAATGAATGGATAGTATCCAACACTGGGCAATACAGTTTATCTCTTTTTTACAATATCTTTGTTGTTGGTTAACTTAGCAGCTGTTACACGTGCATCCAGCCACTGAATTTTGTGATCAATTTCTTCCTGTTCCAGGGAACTTGCAGCTATGTAGGTTGAAGTACAGACTTCCATTTGAACCTACATGGTGTTAATCCAGCATCAATTGCACCAGGTAAGTATTTGTTTCCTCCTTAATGAAAGGTGTGCAGTTTGTTTGCCAAATCTCTGCTAATTAGCTCTCAGGTTTGTTTGGCGTAACGAAAATGTTCGCCTATAGTTTGTTACTATCTGTGGTTACATTTAGGCGATAATGTTTCCCTGTCTGATAGAAAATTTGTCATTTTTAGTACCCAATGTTGTTATTCTTTGCAAGATCACATATTGGGAATCTCTACATGTTGCTCCCCAAATTATGTTTCACACTGAAGGGACCGCGACGCCTAAGAGGGGGGTGTGAATTAGGCAACTTAAAAAATCTAACTCTAAACTATGGCCTCTTTTTCTAATCCTAGCAAAACCTATGCAATAGATAAACTATCTAGATGTGCAACTATGATTTTGCTAGTGTGTTGCTATCTCTACCGCAAATGTAGTAAAGTAATCAATGTAAATGCGGAAGCTAAAGAGCAAGGTAGAGATATGTAAACTCCCGTCGACGACTCCAGTATTTTTACCGAGGTATCGAGAAGCACGCAAGCTTTCCCCTAGTCCTCGCTGGACCCCTCGCAAGGAATCCCTCGCAAGGGCCAAGCTCCTGGTCGGGTAACTCCGTGGATAGCTTCGGGCCTTCCCCACGCGCAAGTGGGTCTCCGACGTGCCTTCCGGCAAGCCTCACCCGGATGCTCCCCACCGTCTTCACTATCAAGCTTCCGGCCGAAACGCCGTGGGCCTTGTTCCCTCCGGTACACGGTGGCGGCCCCACCACAAACGCGGTTGGTGTGATCTCGCAAGACTTCAAGCCCCTCCGATGTACAACAATGGTGCTCGCAAGCACCGAGTGGTAAGAGGTGTGCAAACCTCACTAAACACTAGGCCTAAACCTAGAGCAAGCGCATGAGCGGTGGTCTAATCAACCTAAGCACTTCGCAAAGCACCTACGCTAATCACCTAATGAATCACTAAGCTCTATGCAAGTGGAGATCACTAAAATGGTGTATCAACACCCTTGGTATGTTTCCTCAGCTCCACACTCTTCAAATGGCCGGTTGGGAGCTGTATTTATAAGCCCCACTGAGAAAGTAGCCGTTGGGGTCGAATTCCTGCGAAACTGCTACTGACCGGACGCTGAATCGTCCTGATCGGACGCCTCCAGTCGTCCCGACTGTTGAGCCGACAATATACTGATCGGACGCTGGCCAGTGTCCGGTCGCTTGCCACCGGACGCGTCCGGTCACAGATTTGCCGCTCTAGAACCTTACTGTACTCGATCGGACGCTGCGTTCCTGCGTTCGGTCTGTTGCCGCCAGCATCCGGTCCTCGCGTCCGATCGCCTGTCTGTCGAGCCACCGATCCAGCGTCCGGTCGCGCTTCCAGCGTCCGGTCGTTGCGTCCGATCGCATCTGCGAGCTCGTTTCTTCGCAATCTTGCGTACGGCTTGGTTCCTATCTTCATGCTTGGACTTTACTTGATATCTTGGGTCTTTTCTTGTGCTCCTAAGGTCTTGCTTAAGGTGTTGATCATCGGATCATCACGTCGCCTTCGTCCAAGTCACGTCTTGCACCCTGTTGGACTACAAAACAAACACTTGCAAATTCATTAGTCCAATTTGGTTGTGTTGGTCATCAAACACCAAAATCCAAAGTAAATGGGCATAGGGTCCATTTTCCTTACACACACTCCTTCATAGTTTCTTTGTAATTCATTGCACTTGCCTGACCGCCATCCTCCCTAAGTTTATATACGATGTTTAGCCTCATTTCGCATGACTCTAGAATTTCGACTCCAACATATACTGTCTATAAATGTTGTGTACAAAATTGTCTAATTTCGCATTATCCGGAAAACAAAATTAATATGTTTAAATGACACCAAACATTTTATGATCTCTGGAAACTACTGTATGTTCAAATGAGACTAAACAGCATATGATCTCACTTATCTCATGAACCCAAGATCCAGCGCGCCGCCCTACCCCACGTGCTTTGTAGCTGGTATGTCTTACCATACACTGAAACCTCACGTACATTGCTGCTAGTTTGCTCTATGCCAAATTAAGATCAATTTTGAGAGCTTCCTTCTTGGGTTCTACTTTGTGATGCTTTCTCCAACTCCTTTGTCATGTTCAGCATCTGTGTTTATTTGTTCGGGATTCGACTGATATTCCACTATGTCAGAATACTCCATCACTGCTGGTTCAAAATACCCCATCACTGCCAGATTTTGAACCGGCACAACCATACCGGTAGTGATGAGGGTAAGCTATCAATGTCGGTTCCTACAAACCGGTAGTGTTCTTCAACTTCACTGCCGGTTCTTTACACAACCGGTAGTGTTCATTTCCACCAACACTGCCGGTTCATAAGACCACCCGGTAAAGCTCAGTTCCAACAACACTGTCAGTTTGTGTTTCAACCGGCAGTGTTGTAGTAAGAATCACTGCCGGTTTGTGACAAGAACCGACGGTGATGGCTAAGCCAACGCTGCCGGTTTGTGGCTCGAGCCAGCAGTGCCATCAGTGCCGGTTTTGTTGCTAACCGACAGTGATGTTTACGATAACACTGTCGGTTTTCTGAAAACCGGCAGTGATGTCACGTTCGCAATTTATTGTTTTATAATTGATTTTAATTTATATTTTTTTGTGGAATCAGGTTTCGCTTTATATACGCTACGTAGACGACAGGTACATCAATATTAAACATTAAAAATGTTACGGTTACAATTCAAATGTTCTTATCCACATCTCGATCCCTCAAAATAAAAAAGAAATGTTCTTGGACTTCACACAAGCTTCTCAGACTCCTTACAATAATCTGGCGAGCCGCTCTAGGCCATACTGGTCATTGTACTTCACGGATTGTGCAATGGAAAATACTCCATCTTTTTCCAATACCTCAGCTAAGATGAATTTTGTCAGCTTCGATTGCAGTGCGATAATCTCCATGTCTAACAGCCTTTCGTGGTTATATTTCTTGCGCTGTCGTTAAAAAAAGATGATATCCAAAGAGGAACAGTAAATTATTTTGTTGAATTATTAACAGACATAAATGAAATGGGGATTATACACACCAACTTATCGGCTTCTTCCGATTTCCCGCCGATGTAGCGAAGCATTGCCCACATTACATAAAAACCCGCATTCATTGTTTCCCGCCAGCTGTGATAGGTACTTTCCCTCCATTTTGACAACCTTGAATGGGACCGGATTCCCGCCGATATGTCTTCTTCGGACACTGAGCAACATTAAAAGGAGAAACATTAGAAAGCGGTATGTATGATTAGAAAATAATATGTTATTAGGATCACTTACTAATTCAGCACTGCCACCAGTGCATCCAGATGATGAAATGGTTTTTTCTTCGAGTCCCACACCTCGATCAAATTTTTGGCAAGATTAACACAAATGAAGATGAAATGGTTGCAGCAATCACAGAATCCTAATTATCGAATAATCTTAACGAAAAAAGAAGAATAAAATTAAAAGCTGAGAACACATACTCGCAGTTGTAGGCTAGAAGTATGTGGGTTTTGTTCTTCATCGTGAATTCGTCGAAAACAGCAATCAATCTCTGTTTCAGGTCTTCCACGTCACATCTATGGAGGCCTAGACATGTTCTCTGATTGACTCGCAAGGGGTCCAAGAAGTCTATGTAATCCTATTTCCTTTTTAGAATGCAAAATTTTGCTATACACCTACATAAAAATCATAGGAAGTGCTCAAAAGTTAACAATTTGTGTCTTGAGAGAGTAGTTAATTGTAATATCGTGCGTGTAGGGTACTTACATAGTCCACAGCGTTAACATTTGAACATCGAGAGAGCGTTTCTGGTATAGCTGGAACAAGCACTCCCACTCAACATCGAACTTCTCTTCTTTAGGATAATGGAAAACATGTGGCGAACGGATAATAACCTCAAAATCAAAGTCATCCGTCTCTGTTGCTTGAGCCATGTAATATTCATGTAACTGGCGCATATATGTTGTCAGATTTTTATACTCATGATCGGGAACCAAAAGATTGCCCCTTTCATACTTCATTGCCGGTGTTGCCGTCCCCTGTACATCATAATAGATAGTCATGGCCTCTTCCATGGTTAATCCTGGGTTGTCTTCGATGTACTTCTGTATGTTCCTTAAATCTTTATTGTGTATTTCTTCATCTCTTGTTGTAGCGTATTTATTCTGTGTTTGCCTTTCGAATTCTGTGTAAGTCGGAGGGAAATGCATCTCAAGACTAACGAGAGTTTCGGCTATGTCCCGCTACAGCTGCTCTAGCATGGACACATCAATGACCTTTTTTGAGATCGTGTTGAAGAACGAGCAAAGCTTTATGATTGGGGCGCGGACCTTTGGGGGGGAGGATACCACATAGGGCAACAGGAGCAGCTAAGTCATAATGACATGACAGTCATGGGCCTTCATAGGGCCATAGTTGAAGAAAGAAATAAGTGCATGGTCCTTCCTTGTACCGTGGAGCTTCACACTAGGGGCACTTGTCCAAGTCTTTGTATTTTTCTCCACGGTACAATATGCAATTATTGGAACACGCATGGATTTTTTCAACCTCGAGGCCGATGGGGCAGATCATTTGCTTGGCCAAGTATGTCTTTTCTAGCAACTCATTTTTCTGGAAGCATTTTCCTTATTATACCTAACAACTGATCGAAGCCTTTATCGCTCAATCCGTTTGTCGATTTGAACTCTAACATCATGATGTCGGCTTCCAGTTTGCTCATTTTCTCTAGCTTTCTCAGCTGTCTTTCACTAAGACATCTGGTCTCTACATTACGTAGCAGCTGAAAATGCCATCGTTATCCTCAGTGTCGTCAACTAGCATGTTCCTAAACACATTATTAACTGTGGCCATAGGTTCCATGTTGACACCAGGTTCCTCGTCAGCATCGTGGATGGCTACGTCAGGCATGTCCATATCATCATCGTTTTCCTGTAGAACATTCACACCAACCTCGCCATGATAGTCCATATCGTATAGTTTGGCATGAACCCCCAGGTAATCAAGTGCGATCGTATAGACTCAATTTGACGAAAGTTCCTATGATTATTGCAATCTTTGCATGGGCAGAAGACAGGGTTCGTATTCCCAGCATGGGCTTTGGCATCGGTGATAAACTGGCTGACGCCATGCATGTACCGCTTGTCCGTTCGGGACAGAAGCATCCACTCTCAATCCATCTCTGCACAAAAAAAATACTGAGACAGTAATTATAAAGAATTAATAAGAAATCGAGCTTCATGAACAACAATTGTAGCTCGAAAGTACCATTTTTGGAAAACATTATTGTACACTAATTATTAGAAAATTGAAATTGGTAGGCCCGGCCCTATAAATTAAAAATCATAGTAAAAATAATTATTGCACAATATTGAAGAACAACTATTCTACTCTACTTCTAAGAACTAATTATAGCATCATATACTAACAATGATGATCTTGACCACCATGGAATAATTAGCTAGGAATTTAAATGTGTGCATAGACACCAACCTTTTGGATAATGGATTCACCACAATTTGAGCCTTGAACAAATGTCCAATTGGAAAAGTGCTCTTTATAATGGAGAAAGAACTAGAATGAGAATCAAGCAATGTAGCCATCAAAACGAAGCTAATTAAGCAAAAAAATCAAAGGAGTGGATGTTTCTTACTAACCTTAAAGCAAAAAGATCAAGCCATTCTTCAAAATCCAAGCACTAGCTTCATGGTGAAGAGTAGCCGCAACAATGGAGGAAAGGGTCCAAACGTGCGCCTCTGTTCTCGGGATGGAAGAGAGGAGGAAGGAGAGGACGGCTGCAGCCTTTTGTGTTGTAGGCTTATCACTGTCGGTTCTTGGCTAGAACCGACAGTGATAGAGCCCAATCACTCTCGGCTCTTGGCTTAAACTGGCAGTGATGAGTGTCCGCCAAAACACCGCCGGTTCAAGCCACAAACCGGCAGTGATGTGGTCCTTCACTGCCGGTTTTAGCCCAGCCCCAATCATTTTTTCATTTTTAAGTTCATAACCGGCAGTGAAGGTACATCACTACCGGTTCTCACAAATCCGGCAGTGATGTGCAAATCTGGCGTAGTGTTCCTTTGTTAGTTCATTATATTGTTGCTCGATTCAATGTTTTTGTTTGCCTTATTCAAGTTGACAGCAGCGCAAAACCATGTAAACATACATTTCAGGATGAATGACTGCAAAATGTTCAGGTTTAAAGTGTGTTTCTGTGCACTTAATGAACTTCTGTGGATTTCGTTGTTTGAGGGAATTTGTGGATTTCGTCATTTCTACTTGCCTGTTGTTGTATTCGGGTCCTGAATTTTTAGTGTTATTTTCAACAGATGAATTGGCATACCAAAGGATGAGGCACAACATTGCGATCCCAGATACCACAACACAGGTTTGGATGTCTGATATTAAACAATGAACCACATTTGTTAATTTCGTTTTCTATTTTCTATCATTCGCTCCTATGTTTTGAGAATGTATATGCATGAATCGATTAAGATGTTCTGGTATATACGTGATCGATCTTTGTTCTACTATGTTAGCCTCAACCCTTCACTTCATACCCTATATGTATCTAGCGTCTTCAAAAATGCATATGGCCATAGTACATGGGTGCTCAGGGCCAGTCTGAATGTTCCTCATAGTATTCTTGTACCAAACGTTAACTACTACTCTCTTGCTTTGTTCCTTTCTTCGGTGTTGTCCGCACAACTGAGTACTCCTTTTCAATTGACTTGCAGGTGCTCAGGTGGCTGGTGCTCAGGTGCCTTGCTAACCTGCAGATTTCATACATTGTACGGCTCAAGCACAGGGACGAAAATGCCATAAAAAGGATCAGCACATTAGGCCTCCTTAATGTACCATTTAAAATCACTTCACAATTAATGCAGATACATTGTTCATGCAGAGATCAAAATCATGGTCGCTGGGGGTACCTACTAGTACTAGTATATGTATACATGCCGGTCCAAAAGCTCTGAGTACTGTTCCTCATAAGGTACCAGTGACCTAAACCTAACATCAGGACTCAGGAGCAGCTGGACCATGCATGCTGCGGCACCGCGCGAAGGCCTATATCATCGAGCTAATAATGGCCCCATGAGACTCCCTAGCTAGAAAGCAGGCCGTCCGAGAGCAGAAAGGTGGTGTGCCTCAAATACGATCGGCCGGGGTCGTGTGACCCTGCTACTGGCTGCTATCCACGAGCTGGGCTCCGCACGTCACCTTGGAGCGAGCTTGGATACGTGGTGTCGACGCTGAGGCTACCCCCTGGCCTCCTAGTCCTAGGATTAGGGATGAAAACGATACGGATATTTTTCGACTGTATTCGAAACCGAATCCGTTTAGAGGGGTTGAGATCTGTCCGTATCTGAGTCCGGATATCCAACATTCGATACCGTATCCGTATCTGAATACTCAAATCACATATTTATGATGTTGATATCCAATCGTATCCTATCCGACATAGTTGACACTATTCGTATTCGAATCCAAATCCGGACAAAAATATAAAAACAAATGTAATATCGGTGATATCCGTCCGTATCCTATCCGTTTTCATCCAGCCGACCATGGTGGGACGAAGGCACCGTTTGTCGATTTGTGGCGATGGATGGATGCAGCAGCAGCTGCTGCCCACCAACCGGCTCAGGCACTCACACGTGTGCTCCTGCTCCGATCCCTGCGTGCTTTCGTCGTACAGATCGAATCGAAATCATCATGCATCAGCATCACACGGATGGATCATCGATGGGTGGAGCGTACCAGCTGCAGCCACGAGATGCGACGATGTTGCGCGCGGACCATGCAGGACCACGCACGACGGTGCAGTGCGTGCAACTACTGATGTGTATACGACGTGACGACGACACTGAAACCGGGCGCAACATACCAACGGTCACCACACCTACACGTCGTCGTTGCATGTTGTTTTACCAGTATAATGACATGATAATCGAGGACCACGTTAAGGCACCACGTGTGTCCAGATGCATGCTCTACTCCGATTGTGTCCCGGCAACAGATGTGTTTTACTTCCTCCATCCTGACCAAAGATTAATTTGTTTCGTTGTTAACTTAGTTTACTAGTAATAAACATTAGTTTAAAAAGACGGCCAGCAATAATAGCAGGGTCCCAGGAATGAGAGCTAATGGCGTGATTTGAGGGCCTTCTTGTTTTTAGTGCTCTAGTAGAGGTCATGCTGTGTTTAGTTCTAATCCTCAAATTTGGTTTTGAGGGCTCAGTTAGAGACTTTACTGTCTTCTGAGATCGGAGGCAACTACGTGGCTCTAAAACATGTCAGCGGACATGTGAACTGCGAGTGCGAAGGCATATTGCTATTCAATCATGCATGACGTTGGTCCCATGGTTGAAACCTGAGGCCACGAATTGCTGCATCGGAAAATATCTCGCAACTTCATAACAACTATTAACAATCTCATGTGCCTCACGTTTGTTGACAATGCTGATGTCTCCGTAGAGAAGTTAATATTAAAGCCAGTGCCTGTATTCTTAATTTCTTCTGATTGATCCTTCCACCCAAAACATACACCAAGGTCATGCATGGCCAGATGCCCAAGGCTAAGAAACGTCACCATTTCTGGATACAATTTGAATCAGCTGGATAATAATCTGTCAGTTACTCAATTAATAGGTCAATATGATCCTTGAATAATCCATACATCCTCAGATGTATCATCGAGGGACCATTTTGAAAGCGGGCGCATGCATGAATCAGTCTTTTTTTATCCGAAAGCATGCACTGCACGTGCCTCATTAAGAGAAGAAAGAGTTTTCGTTACACAATGGTTGCACACCACAGCGAGTTGCCATGATATACAAACCACGCACACTAACAAGGATCGCCGGCTTTAACGGCGGTGCTAAACCGTTGTACTAAACGTTTAAACAAATGTTGCGACCGAAGGAGGTGGGTGCGCTCTAACCGCCAGCCATGAAGAACGACGCCAGACACCTGTACCCGGCGCCGATGTAGGCGTCCAGCTCTTCGGTGACCACGGCGAGCACCTGTGTCGTCGTCATGGCAACGTTGGTAAAGGTCCTGCTGTTCCGTTCTTTCCAGATGATCCAGGCGACTAGGAGGACGAGTGAGTCGAAGGTCCGTCTGAAGGTTCCCGGGACTTCGTCGCGTGTCAGCAGCCACCAGTCGGCGAGTGTGGAGTCGTTGCCCGGCGCAAGGTGCTGGTGCCCCGCCGAGGCGAGCAGGCGTGCCCAGACCTCGCGCGTGAACGGGCAAGAGCTCAGCAGGTGGTCGGTTGTCTCGCCATCTTGATCACAGAGCGCGCACGTAGCTTCCGGCTGCAGTCCATGTCGTTTGCGACGGTCCGCTGTCCAGAGGCGACCATGCAGAGCGAGCCAGAAAAAGAACTTGACCTTTGGCGGCACGGCCGCCCTCCAAACGAACTTGGCGCCCGGCAGAGAAGTCATACCGATGAAGAACGCCCTGTACGCCGACGACGCGGTGTAGGTGCCGCTGGCAGTCCACTTCCAGATGAAGCGGTCGGAGGTGTGAGGTGATAGCTGGAACGTCTCCAGGGTGTCCCAAAGATGGATATACTCGCAGAGTACCGCAACGGTGGGCGCGCCAGTGATGTCCCTGGTCCATTGCCGGCCGTCAAGGGCGTCCTTGACGGTGCGGTTGCGACGGCAGCATGCTACTGCCCTCAAAAGGTTTGGGGCAGAGCGGCAGATAAGCCCGTTCGGCAGCCAAGAGTCCGTCCAGAAACGGGCCGGGCCGAGGCGCCGTCGCCGACCTGGACGGACACCGAGGCCCGGAACATATGGTCGACCTTGCGTTCCGGCTTCGACGACAACAGCGACCAAACCGCGTCCGGCTGGGATCGACGCAGCCACTCCCAGCGAAGCCGCAGAGCAAAGCCGAGCACCCTCAGGTCCGGCAGGCCCAGGCCGCCGAGGTCCTCGGGGGAACAGATGATCGGCCAGGCAACCTTGCATTTTTCGCCAGCGACCGAGTCCGTGCCTGCCCATAAGAAGGCGCGCCTGCGCTTGTCAATCTCACCGATGGCCCAGGCGGAGAGGCTACAGTGTTAGGATTCCTGCTCCTAGGCCGGCGCCGGTTGAGCAGCAGGGCTCGTCGGCTTCAAGCAGGAGGAAGAATGAAGAGGCCCAAGATAAAGGGCGCATTTGGCCGGGCTTCCGTCGGCTCTGGCTCCCGCACTGTAGCACAACTCTAGCGCGCAGGAGCTAGAGCCGGAGGAACCAAAAAAACGAGTTTCTCCAGCTCCGACGCTGTCAGTGAGAGAGGAAAGGAGGAGAGAGAAAAACAGCTTCGGTGAACAGTGTTGCTACAGGAGATGAACATGGGAGGAGTCAGATGAGCCGGAGCCGCTCGGAGCCTGGCCAAACAGGCTCAAAGAGTACCAAGGTGTTTGGGCCAGAGTGGGTCACCAAGTGAGCCCAGTTGGGAGTATGTGTGAGTTTTGCTATCCTATATGTGTGTTGGTCTCTGCCATAGAGGGGCATGACTGTTGTAACAAACAACCCTAAACTCGAAACCTGAGATTCATCTGCCTTCCTGCCTCTGTTGTTCTCCTCGCCTCTGCTCTGTTCCTCTCATTCTCGTTCCCTTTGCTGCTAACAAATTGGTACCAAAGCCTATCCTTACTTGGCCAAATCAGTCCATCCATCTGCCTAGATCGGAGGTTGCAATTCCTGCCTCGATTTCCATTCTGGAACCCCACAAAATCATCCACGACCATTTCACCAGGTTTAGGAAGCACCTCGGGGCCATGGATCCCAATACCAAGCTGCTTCTCGATAAGCTCAAATCTGTGAAGACCTCCCTCGAGTTGTCTCTCGGCGGCCGAATCGGAGAGGTGGAGGCGTCGCTGGGCAAGCGGATCGGGGCCGTGGAGCATTCCATCGTGGACCGGTTCAATCGCTTGGAGGAGGCCGCTAAGGTGCTCGACAAGTGGAAGCCCAAGGTGGATGCGTCGGTGGTGGATCTGCGTGCGGAGTTGGACGAGGTCCGCAAGTCCGACATCGTGGTGGAGCAGATGCGCGAAGAGATGACCGCGCTCCGCAAAACCGTGAGTTGTCTGGTGCTCAACTCGGATCCATCAGCATCAGCTGGGGTCCTCAAGCCTCATCCCGTGGTGGCCGCGGTGACATCATCTACCGGGCACCCGGCCATCGGGCCGTTTGTTGGGCAAGGCGTGGCACATCACCATCGGAGGTCCAAGCCCATGGCTCAACCCTCGGTCAAGGGTAAGCTCATCGAGATCCTTCCCTAGCCCACCCATCAGTATGTTCTTCATAAGTCGCTTTCTAGCTCGGCACTGGATTTGGGGGATCGGGAGTTTCATGGTGCTCGGGGCGCACCGCATGAGCATCGCGCACATTGGGGGCCGTAGTATTCTAGTAGTAAATTACCTAAGATGGATTTTCCAGTTTTTGATGGGGAGGATCTAAAGCTGTGGCTTAGTCGTTGTGATGATTTATTTCGACATGTATTTTGTTGAGCCCAGTCAATGGATTTGTGTGGCCTCGATGCGGATGACTGGAGCCGCGTCTCGCTGGCTGCAGTCCTTAGATCTTAAGGTGAAGAAGATTAGTTGGGAGGAGTTCTGTCAATTGGTCCTTGATCGTTTCGGTCGGGATCAATATGAGTTGCTGATTCGACAGTTATTTCACATTCGTCAGTCCGGAGCTGTTCAGGAATATGCTGATCGATTCACTGGCTTAGTTGATCAGCTCCTAGCTTATGGCAAAACCACAGATCCTTTGTTTTATGCATTACATTTCGTGGATGGGTTGCGTGATGACATACATTCTGCTGTTCATATGCAACGACCTTCTACTGTGGATGCTGCCTGTGTTCTTGCCCTGTTGCAGAAGGAACTGGTGGATCCAAGCCGACGAAAATCACCATCCAACGTCGTGCCCATGCTATAGCAGGCGCTGGTCCCTGATCGCGGTGGGTGTGTCCCTACTGGTGGCGCGGTCGGGGAGGATCGACGTCCTCGGGGCATCAAGGACAAGCTGAATACTCTTCGCTCCTATCGACGCGCTCGTGGCCCTTTGCATTCGTTGCGGAGAAAAATGGTCTCGCGACCATAAGTGCCCCTAAGCTCTTTAGTTACACGCACTGCAGGAATTCTAGGATATGTACAACAGTGAATAATCAGAGTGTTGTGAGGCAACCACTGAATATGATTGTACTCCGGTTTTTGCTGTTCAAGTATTTACCACAGTCGCTGCACCAACACCAGTTCAGTCTATTCATTTTGAAGGCACCGTCCAAGGCATTCCTATTCAGATTCTGGTGGACTCAGATAGCTCTTGCTCATTTGTTAGCACCACTCTAGCCAGTAAGTTGATAGGTGCTACATCTCTGGCCAATCCGCCAAAAGTTCGCATTGCTGATGGCAGTATAGTTGAGTGCCCGCAATCTTTCAGTGCTCTGTCTTGGGAGGTTGATCAATGCAAGTTCACTTCAGCTTTCTTGGCTATTCCAATGCCCTCATACGACATGATAATTGGTATGGACTGGCTGGCTACCCATAGCCCGATGCAGATTGACTGGCAGCACAAGTGGATTTTGATTCCCTACCGTCAGTCTACAGTGCGTTTGCAGGGTAAGCTCAGAGAGCTGCCGGAGGGCTCTGTCATTCAGGTTACTGCACTTTCTTCTAATGATCGTACTCAGTAGGATTCTGTTCATCCAGCTGTCTTAGAATTGTTACAGGAGTTTGAGTCAGTATTTGCTCCTCCAGCTGGTTATCCGCCTGCTCAGCCATTTGATCATGCTATACCCCTCATTCCGGGAGCATCTCCTGTGCAAGTTCATCCCTATCGTTATCCACCATCGGTCAAGGACGAAATAGAGAGGCAAGTCACTGAAATGCTCAATGCTGGTATTATTCAGCCTAGCAAGAGTCCCTTTTCATCATCTGTTCTCCTGGTCAAAAAGAAGGACGGGACATTCTGGTTCTGTGTTGATTTCCATCACCTCAACGCAATCACAGCAAAAGCTAAGTATCCGGTTTCGGTAATTGAGGAGTTGCTAGATGACCTCACCCATGCATCCTAGTTCACCTGTTTGGATCTCACTACTGGTTATCATCAAATTCAGCTGCAAGTGGGTGAAGAACCGAAGACGGCTTTTCAAACTCATTCAGGACAGTATGAATTTCGTGTGATGGCGTTCGGATTGACTGGTGCCCCAACTACTTTTCAGAAAGCCATGAACACTACTCTGGCACCATTGTTGCGTCGAGGAGTACTGGTCTTCTTTGACGACATCCTTATTTATAGTAAGTCTCTTGAGGAACATCTGGTACATCTCCGGCAAGTCTTGGAGCTATTGCGCCGTGACCAGTGGCAAGTTAAGCTGTCCAAGTGTGTGTTTGCTCAGCTTCAGTTGAAGTATCTTGGGCATGTGATTTTCTAAGCAAGGCATGGCCATGGATCCTAATAAGGTGTAGGCCAGTTCTACACTGGCCAGTGCCCTCATCTGTAAAG
Organism: Miscanthus floridulus; assembly: GCF_019320115.1. Classification (NCBI taxonomy): domain Eukaryota; kingdom Viridiplantae; phylum Streptophyta; class Magnoliopsida; order Poales; family Poaceae; genus Miscanthus; species Miscanthus floridulus. The sequence goes on along the minus strand of NC_089587.1, from coordinate 114,983,357 downwards.
GAACTCCGCGGCTTCTTGGGGCTGGCAGGATATTACCGGCACTTTGTTAAGCATTTTGGTGTGATCACTCGTCCGCTGACGGAGTTGCTCAAGAAAGGGGTTCCGTTCGCCTGGTCCACTGTACATGATGTCGCTTTTCATGCTCTCAAACAAGCCCTAACTTCTGCTCTGGTGCTGGTCTTGCTGGATTTTTCCAAGCCGTTCTCCGTGGAGACTGACACGAGTGGGATGGGAATTGACGTTGTGCTTACTCAGGATGGCCACCCACTAGCTTTTCTTAGTAAGTCTCTTTGCCCCCATTCCCAGGGTCTCTCGACATATGAAAAGGAATATCTTGACATTTTGCTGGCGTTGGATCATTGGCGAAGTTACCTGTAGCATGCTAAGTTCCGTATTATCACTGATCAGAAAAGTCTAGTTCAGCTATCTGAGCAATGTTTGCATACCCCTTGGTAACAAAAAGTGTTCACCAAGCTCATTGGACTGTAATACCAGATTGTGTACAGGAAAGGGGATGACAACAAGGCTGCTGATGCTCTGTCCCATATGCACTATTCAGCAGTTTCTGTGGCTCAGCCTCAATGGTTACAAGATGTGGTTGCTTCTTATTAGTCTGATTCTCATGCCCAACAGATCATTGCTAAGTTGGTTGTTGATCCCTCAGCGGTGCCCCGTTTTTCTTATCGGGATGGTCTGTTGCGTTATGATCAGCGAGTCTGGATTGGTCATCAGCCTGATCTGCAGCATCGTATCATCGCTGCTATGCATGACAGTGCCATTGGCGGTCATTTCGGCATTCCTGTTACTTATAGGCGCATTAAGCAGCAGTTCGCCTAGACGGGTCTCAAGTCAGCTGTGCAGGAGTTTGTCCGTTCTTGCTTGACATGCCAGCAAGCCAAGCCGGATCGCTCCCGTTTGCCAAGGCTTCTACAGCCATTACCTGTTCCTGATCGCACCTGGCAGATCATTTCTATGGATTTTATCGAAGGTCTTCCAGTATCGGGGGGGGGGGGGGGGGGGGGGTCAATTGTATCTTGGTGGTAGTGGATACCTTCTCGAAGTACGCCCATTTCATTGGTTTGAAGCATCCCTTCACAGCGGCAACTGTGGCTAAGCTTTTTCTATCTCAAGTGTATAAGCGCATGGGCTGCCCAATGCCATTGTGTCTGACCGTGACCGCATTTTTACCAGTCACTTCTGGAAAGAGCTTTTCAAGTTGGCAGCTGTGGATCTTTGTATGAGCTCTGCGTATCATCCGCAGTCGAACGACCAAACAGAGCGAGTCAACCAGTGCTTAGAAGCCTTCCTCCGGTGTTATGTTCATGCTTGTCCTCGGCAATGGAGTTCTTGGCTTGATGTGGCGGAATTCTGGTATAACACTTCTCTGCATTCTGCTTTGGGGCGTTCGGCATTTGAAGTGCTCTATGGATTTGCTCCCCAGCAGTTTGGCCTGCATGCTGCCAATGACTCACCAATTTCAGACCTGTCTGAGTGGCTCCATGATCGTGAACTCATGACTGATCTGATCAATCAGCATCTCCACCGTGCTAAGCAGCGGATGAGAACCGTTCAGAGCACGAGTTTCAGCCATATGATTGGGTGTTCTTGAAACTACAGCCTTATGTGTAGTCTTTTTTGGCTGACCGTTCTAACCAGAAGGTGGCGTTCAAGTATTTTGGGCCCTTTCGCATCATTGAGCGCATTGGGTCAGTGGCTTACAAGTTGGAGCTTCCGGCCTCCTCTTCCATTCACCCCGTTTTTCATGTTTCACAGCTCAAGAAGGCCGTGGGTGCTCACCATATTGTCGAGAAATTGCTGCCACCATCATCTGTTCGCTGGAGTATTCCTGAGAAAATCCTTCAGCATCGTACAATCATTAAAGGATCATCACCTGTGCAGCAAGGTTTGGTCAAGTGGTCTCAACTGCCTTCTTCTTTGTCTATCTGGGAAGATTTGGAGTATCTTCGTCAATAATTTCCTCGCGCCGCTGTCTAGGGGCATCTAGGCGCGCAAGAGGGAGGGGATGTCAGGATTCCTACTCCTAGGCCGGCGCCGGTTGAGCAGCAGGGCTCGTCGGCTTCGGCTGAAGCAGGATGAAGAATGAAGAGGCCCAAGATAAAGAGTACCAAGGTGTTTGGGCCGGAGTGGGTCACCAAGTGATCCCAGTTAGGAATATGTGTGAGTTTTGCTATCCTATATGTGTGCTGGCCTCTGCCATGGAGGGACATGACTGTTGTAACAGACAACCCTAAACTCAAAACCTGAGATTCATCTACCTTCCTGCCTCTGCTGTTCTCCTCGTCTCTGCTCTGTTCCTCTCACTCCCGTTCCCTTTGCTGCTAACATACAGCAACATGAATCAGTAATCAGTTTCGTCTTAAATCTCTGTCTGAGATTTTTTAGCACGCACTTTGTAAAATTTACAGGCTCGATCGTTTGTTAATTAAATGTGTTTCAAAGCACAGAAGAAGCCTGCAGCTTAAGCATCCACGCCTTCCACCAGTTCGCACACGGCGTGGAACACGGCCCTGACCGGGCGGTGATCGGAGAGCCGGTAGCCACCGCAGCGCTCGTACCGGACCTGCTTCATCCCCTTCCCGCGCCAGAGGATACGGTCGCACCTGCAAATAAACAACAGCAGCAACAGCGTCAGAACAAAACCATCTCGATCACTTGAAAGATCGATTCGCTGAGGATGCATGACCATGCCGGCACGCGGTGCTGCTTGTCGCGGCCGGTGGCGACGCCGTCAGGGCACCAGTAGAACTGGTCGGAGTTGCGGCGGTACTTGTAGGTCGGGGCGAAGGCGACGTAGCCCTCGTGCCAGCGGTCGAACTGACGGCCACTGCAGAGCTCCAGCAGCAGCTCGTCGTTCTCCAGCAGCATGCTCCATTTCCTGGCCCCAACCAGCTGCCGTGCCTCGTCGTCGTCGTCCATGGCGATCCGGTAGTTGAGGTCCCCGAACAACACCACGCGGCTGCACGCGAGTACACGATTCGGTCATCAACGACTGTTTTCCATTGCTGCCTGCTGCCAGTAGATACTTGGTACTAGGTAGAATGTTCAGAGCTCAATCGGGCGACCTACTCATGGCCAAGAATCTTCTTGGGCAGCTCATCCGGTGCTGCCGGCGCGCCGCCGTAGCTGAGGAAGCTGGTCCTGGAGAGGATGTCCACCGCGTCGGCGTTCCGGCGGAGCGCGTCGCCGTCCTTGCCGCCTGAGGCCAGGTGGCAGCAGACGAAGCAGAAGCTTGTGCCGTGGAGCAAGAACCGGACGGACACCGCGCCCTGCGTAGCGTAGCGCACGTACGCCGTGTCATCCGCATGCTTCTTCTGGTGTACCGTGCGTCCGTGCGTGCGTGCGACTCTGCTTCTATATATCTTACCTTGTTGCCGAGCCGGCCGAGGACGCCGGTGCCGACGCTGGAGACGGCAGGGTGGCGGACGTGCCGGCGGAGGCTGCTCCTCGTCCAGACCGACACGAAGATGCCGACCATCTGCTTGCTCACGAGGCACCTGAACACGCCGCCCTGTCCTTGATCATGCATTGCTGCAACTCCATCTCCATGCCTCCTGTTGTTCAATGCGTCACCGATGAGCAGGTTCCACTTCATGGCTGCCCGCCTCTGTTTGGGGCCAAGCACGGTCCTCGCGTTCAGTGGCACCACCTCCTGGAACCTGCTTCGTGCAAACGTTGCGACTGATGATTCTTTCTTAATCTTACTGCACCAACCTGATCAGTGACCACGCTGATAAATTAAGAGTTGACAAATCGGTTGGCAAAGTGGACGAGTACCCAAGAACATAGATGTCGTACGAGTCGGTCTTGGTGTCCAGCCAATCCTCCAAGTCCAGATCATCCGGCGGCGCCACGCCGCCAACGTTCCATGTACCAGCAAACACCCTGCAGCAGTGCAGCGCCAGCAGGTCATGGACAAACTCGTATGCCGATTGCAGTTGGCGCGACAAAAGCTCAATTCAACGCAAGGTGTTCCAATGGGCGCTCACCTGTACTTGACGGTCTCGCTCTGCCCACCTAGCATGCTGCTCTTCTGCAACTCCACGCCTGAGAATTCGGAGACGAACTGATGACCCAATACCCTGCTCGCCGCCGATCTTGGACAGGTCATCTGGAACAGAGCAACGACGACGATGAGTTCATGTCACTGAGACACAAGCACGAGGAGAACGTAAGCAAGGGGATGGAAATGGAAGAGTGCTGACTTGTGCAAGCCTTGGGCACTCCCCCATAATGCAGCACCTACAAGGAAGAGAGCAGCTGCAGTAATGGCTGATTGGTGCCTCTTTCAGTAGGGACTACGCAGCATCGAAGAATTAATGAGAGGGCATGACCAAGAAAGAGGTAGCAGAGAAGGTTCAGGTATATGCACAAGTCTTGGAAGATATATAGGTGAGGCAAGTTGGATCCAGGGACAAATCTAGCACTATAACAATGGGCAGTAGCCAGTTGGCCACTAGATATGATGCTGACATATATATAGGAGCACGAGATACATGTCAAGCATTTCGTTTCAAAAAAGAAAAAAGAGATACATGTCAAGCATCCACATATTTGGTCAGGAGCTGTCCAAGTCTCCGTGCCAGCAGGTCTACTCAACAAACCTATACCTAGAAATCTGCCGCTTATTATTATTATTTCTTCCAAAAAAAAGATATGCAGCTTTTCCTTTACCTGTAAAAGCATTAACCAGATGTTTTCACATCTCTATGTTGCCTTTCTCAAAAATGTAATTTTCATATCTATGCATGCAGAGAAATAAATACAGTACCTATCGAACTAACTATACTCTTTATATGAGCCTCCAAGTTGTTAATAATCATGACATTTTCGCAAAAATGCACCCACACATCAATTTGGTAGATCGTAATCAGATCACCATTAACAATAATAGGTTTTGGTTTATTCCTTTCTGTTAAAAGCATCCGGCAATTAATTTGATAGACTCTAATCGTAATTAAAACGTGGAGACACGATACAAAGGTAAAACATGATTAATGTAGTATTATGTTATAATATGAACAATAAGAGAGAGCAATGATAAGCAATTTTGATTACATATAGACCTCATATTCATTCTTGAATTTTTAACACCTATGTCTCTCGCAATTACTAGATTGTGCAAGAGCATGGGTTAATAGACTAGTTATTCTTAATGATGACAAGAGTTTAATGAATTAGCGGCACAATGTGTTTCATTTTTGTGGGAATTTATAGAACGTATGTTTTTAGCGCGGCTACTGACGATTAACGTGAAAGCTCCAAAGTTGTGTCTAATTAATAATAGTAAGATTTAATATAGCATCCTACCGTCTGGTAATGAAAGATGTAAAGTACAATGCAAACTGAAACGACTTCCATTTCAATATACTCCCTTGAGTTCTACTCCCTCCATCCTTAAATGACTGTCGTTTTTTGTTTTCGTGTCGTAACTTTGACTGAATTTATAGAAAATATGTGCAAAATTTGTATCTCCAAATAAATTTATTACCAGAATAGATTCAACGATCTATCTAATGATATTACCATAAATATTAATATTTTTTAATATATATTTAGTCAAAATTGTTTATCAGAAATAAAAAACGACAGTTATTTAGGGACAGATGGAGTACGAGTCTTGTTATTTTGGACATGGTTGAGGTCAAATTTTTAGAATTTTTATTATCAGTAACTTTTAAAATATTTGGTTGTTTGAAGATATTAAGACATCATGTAATAAATTAGTAATTAGAAATTTGTTTTAGTCTATGCTAAGTTTTGGAGACAGCGTCATATTATTGTCCAGAACAAGAATTATATAACAGGAGTGAGTAACTATTTGTATTCAATAATGGAGCCACCGGTAAAAAAAAAGGAGAGAGCCTAAATTAATATCTAGGGCCATGAACATTGCTGCCCCGAACATTCTGATTGGAATGTCATCGTAACATTTTTCATGGTTTGGCCGGGGTAGGAAGGACCATCAATCAGCTCTAATTTGGATAATGACTGGGAGAAGGATGAAGCGACGAAGCTACATTGAGCAACTAGCTAGGATAAAACGTTTTGTTATTGTTGTCTGTTTGGGTTGCTACCTTTATTATGCCAATGCAACCAACAAACCTGCAACTTGTGCTTCAGTTTCGCCAGAATCCGGTTGACTCCTGTGCCCGTATTCACGTAGATGCTAAATCTCATATCATAAGAGTCATATATAGCTACAGAAATATATGAAGGCCTAACCGCTGCTTTTTGCTGGTGTTGACAGTATTTCCATGACTGAATATTTGACCCTTCCGTGTCCTGCTTTGTTTTACAGATAACATACAGGTGCCGCTGGTCTGGTTCAGACGCCCTCTCAGATTACTGTTCGCCAAAACAGCCGAACAGTGTTTTTCTCTCACAATAAAATAACCGGAACAGTGTTTTTCAGCCAAGTTTCAGTCCAGCGAACAGGGCCACACATGGGGCCAAATTCCAAGCTACGCCAGATGTCACGTTGCTCAACCTGGCAGTAAGAGTAGGGTACTAATTATTATTCTGATATTAGGCTTATAACTCGGCTCAGTGCCGATTCTAGCACACCTAACGATGATAGACAGCAAAGATGACGTATTCTCTGCAATAGGAATTAGGATCCATGTGGCAGCAGACGCGCGGCCATGCCCACCAGGATCCAGGACACATCTCCAAGGCACGTCCCATGTCCAGCACGCACTGGGTTGCGTGGTCTTTTGGAGATGGCATGCGGTGGACCTAGTGGCGTGGCGTGGGACGGTGGCGCAGGGCCCATAAGGCACAGGTGGCGGTCAGGGCTTTAACATGGCCCTAACTTACCATCAGCAATGCAACAGAGTGATCACAGCTCACCTAATATAAGATCCTGTCTGGTACCTGTATACTGATACCGATGTTTCGGTTTGTTGCAAAGCTACTTTTATCGGAATGGAAACCTCTAGCACCTAATGCCGGGAGTGTGATCGATCGTGGCGGTCCCAATGCATGCAAGCTCCAAACTGTTCCTTCAAGCAGCACTAGCGTTCATTCATGTGGTACCTAACATAAGGGGGACCTTGGAGCAAACCATGCGTACACCAGTGCTGTTGGCCCATGCACCGTGTGTAACCCTGCAATGGGCTGCGCCATCGTTGTCACCTCCTTTCCCAGGACCATGATGGGTATATACTGGGTAGGGCATAGGCATTAGGCAGCACTCAGCTCACTGATCTGGTTATATATGTGCATGACGAGAGCAGCAGAGTGTCACACGTGTCCTCTTTGGGTACACAA